>NW_020170382.1:3263107-3269709 GCF_000524195.1 Echinococcus granulosus | reverse complement strand
AGGTCTGTATTTCGGAGTCTATTCCACAAAACTCTCTTCTAAGCTGGTACATCTTTTGCACATTCCTTTTTTTCCTTTCTCTTTCAGCAAGATGACGAGCTTAACCTCTGTATTAAGGCCTTTCTCACAATCGGTATCCGAGGCCATGCCGACAGTCACAGCAACCGAGAAAAGGATCCTGCGCAGAAAGAGAGGTTAACCCTGGCGTGTTTAAGCCATTTGTCGAAGTTCATGTCTTTTGTTGGGTGGTTTCCTGAGGCTGCAAACCAGATCGGTGTTTTTACTATTTTACCCTTCTACTTCAAGATTAATACCATCAAATCGTGGACACTGTCCACTAGAAAAATCTTTTTTGTGTACTATGAAATTCAACCGCTAATCTCCCTTTTATGGGGAATTCCATGTTTATTTTCTCTTGGGAATCTATGATCTCATCTCAATCCAATGCGTTCACTTATCACAAACATGTCACAATTTCAAATTCCCAATTTTGAAAAGCAAGCCTTTCATTTTTATGAATTTCTTTCATAAGTTTGCACTAATATTCCACTTTTTTTATTTATGGCAACTGCTAGTTGTTGATGCATAAAAAACGCAACGAATACAGACCTTTAATTATCCTGAACACTGAAGTTTGTATTCACACGATTGCAAATATGCTTCACTTCGCTTAGAAATCATACGTTTGAATGCATGAATACCGTCCGAAGATGCACGATTCACCGTTTTTCTGATTGCTGGCTTAAATCCCAGGACAAATCTTTAGGGAGGTTACGATGATGCCACTAATGTCAAAGACAGCACCATTGTTATAAAACTAATAAATCAGATGTAATAAATTGGCTGTCTGTATAAATTTTGGTTTCAGTGCAGGAGCCACTTAGGCACACCATTATTATGCATTCGCTAAGAGAGCTGGCCTTTGGACCATGCCAGTAGCCTCAAGCTGTTCTGTATACCCACAATGAGAGCATTATGTCTTCTTTCGTCTTTAAGGAATCCTCGAGGGAATACACTGTTGGCAGTGGGAAGCGAAAGGACGTCCACCCTGAGTTGACTGCCGTGTGATAACCTGTAGCAGGGCAGAGGAAGTGCATAATGCTGCGGATGAGAGAATGGCTGACGATTCCTAGCAGAACGGCTGGAAATAATATCTGCCTTTGTCAACTACCTACTATCGTGGTCTTCAGGAAAACTGTTAGCAAATGAAGCGGGACTAGCCGTGAAACCCTAGGAAAAGTTGGCCGCAAATGTGTCTGCCGTGCCTGTATAAAGAGATCAATTTTCTAACAATGCTCTTCCTTCTCCACTTCCCTACTGGTTAAGTAGAATCCAGATAGATATGGCTAAGTAGCACTAACGTGGGTGTAAAGTGGCAAGGAAGAACAAACGCAAAACTCTAGCCATACGAAACTGTTAAACCCCATCCCTTGTTATATTACTCTGCTTTTGGGCCACTGCTCCTACTACTGGCGGCGGACAAGAGTGATGGCCACCACATTCCCTCGGCCCTTCAATACAATTCGCATACAGGACAAAACAATAAATGCAGTAAAATTGCCAGGAGGGGTCAGTGACGCTGCAGTCAAGTGTCTTTTCATTAGCATGGAAAATCGACGACTGGCATGGCTGGCCCGTGAGTGTTTATTTTTTACAGCGCCGATTGCATTGTAATGGCTGACAAATGAAGTTGACCAAGGGGAGCGCCGAGGACGATGCCCCAAAGAGGAGGGACGCTGTGTAGTGGGTTGTTTCTTTGTTTAAACTCCCGGTTTCGGTAAGGAGGATATATGCATTTAAATGGATAAATACCGTTCCAAGATCCAAGATGCACCGTTTTTCGGAATTCTGGCTTAAATTCCATGGCAATCTTGCATGGAGTAAGCAATGATGTCATCGGTGTAATGGCTTCGTTTGATGTTTAACTCACGGCTTCGCTGTAGGTGCTAATTAGGTGTTCCGTCATTGTACCTTTATCTGGTAGGCTAGCCTCTCGGTTATGTCAGTAGCCTCAGATCCTACCCTATGTCAAATATATCAATTCTGCTAGGGTATTTGGCCTTCATCTGTCTTTAGGGAAGTCCGGAAGGGTTGTATTAAAATATTGCTTTCATGATTCTATATCTGATGTCAAGAGAATTTTCTTGTGACTAGTGTCCAGGAAAATTAAAAGATTTGTTGTTTCAAAAGTTCTTTCAATTTTGAGCACACACCGCATCTCCACAAGAGAATTTTATGGTAATCATAGCTTAGTAAAGTCGATTTTCATCAGCATAAATTTCCCTAAATTTAACCAATCATTTAGGGGTAAATGCGTGTAGCCTGTATTATGTCCCCTAACGTCTGAGGCATGTGATCTTGCTACCTTGCAGTGACCATCATTACTTTTTTTAATATTTTACAATGAAAACAGAGCCTTGGGTGTGGGCTTAGTAGCGGAGCTCTGCATTATTTAGTACACTAAACCATGCTTGAACTTGGTCAAAATCCAGACGCCGCGTTCAGCCCGTTGTGGGGACACGTGCGTTCCGATTTCATGTGCGCCTGCGCACTTCCGCCCAATTGGTTGGGCTGGATTTAACTCCATGCACACACGCACACACGCACCGGAGCAGCCAATCAAAGTCCTACATTTTAATTCGTTCGTGTCGCTTTCCTATGCAATATTCGCCGTTTTAATTGACAAGGAAATGCAAATAAAACCTTTTGATGAGAAGCCACAGAAGGACTTGAAAATGTACAGAAGAGTGGAGGAATTTTTTCCTCTAAAGAAAGGGGATTGACGACCAATACCTGAATCAGAAGCTTACCTTCGGCAACTTTAATGCCGTAGATAAGGGAATTTAGGATTTGAAAAAGAAATTAAAATGAGGGAAATGTAAAGGATTATCGAGTTTTGATTGACCAGCAGTAGTGAATTTCAAGTTTTCTAAGTGAAAAAGCATGATCCGCTTAATTGAGCAACCGACGACATGAGCCCTCCCAGCCATCCGCGACTCGTCTTCCACGCAGTTGGTAGGAGACACTGGTAGCATCATTTTTGCCATTTTGTCTCACGACGACTGCTGGCGTATTTCTAAAGCTACGAAACCGCACCATTTGCTTACAGCGACGCTAGCACCGTTCTCTTAAGACAGCCAGATCTCCGCTGTGAACTATCCAAGTCACCTAGTGGAAGGATTACACTTTAATTGCGCTGTTTAGTTTCGTTTTGATCATATAAATTAAGACGCCACAGGTCTGTATTTCGGAGTCTATTCCACAAAACTCTCTTCTAAGCTGGTACATCTTTTGCACATTCCTTTTTTTCCTTTCTCTTTCAGCAAGATGACGAGCTTAACCTCTGTATTAAGGCCTTTCTCACAATCGGTATCCGAGGCCATGCCGACAGTCACAGCAACCGAGAAAAGGATCCTGCGCAGAAAGAGAGGTTAACCCTGGCGTGTTTAAGCCATTTGTCGAAGTTCATGTCTTTTGTTGGGTGGTTTCCTGAGGCTGCAAACCAGATCGGTGTTTTTACTATTTTACCCTTCTACTTCAAGATTAATACCATCAAATCGTGGACACTGTCCACTAGAAAAATCTTTTTTGTGTACTATGAAATTCAACCGCTAATCTCCCTTTTATGGGGAATTCCATGTTTATTTTCTCTTGGGAATCTATGATCTCATCTCAATCCAATGCGTTCACTTATCACAAACATGTCACAATTTCAAATTCCCAATTTTGAAAAGCAAGCCTTTCATTTTTATGAATTTCTTTCATAAGTTTGCACTAATATTCCACTTTTTTTATTTATGGCAACTGCTAGTTGTTGATGCATAAAAAACGCAACGAATACAGACCTTTAATTATCCTGAACACTGAAGTTTGTATTCACACGATTGCAAATATGCTTCACTTCGCTTAGAAATCATACGTTTGAATGCATGAATACCGTCCGAAGATGCACGATTCACCGTTTTTCTGATTGCTGGCTTAAATCCCAGGACAAATCTTTAGGGAGGTTACGATGATGCCACTAATGTCAAAGACAGCACCATTGTTATAAAACTAATAAATCAGATGTAATAAATTGGCTGTCTGTATAAATTTTGGTTTCAGTGCAGGAGCCACTTAGGCACACCATTATTATGCATTCGCTAAGAGAGCTGGCCTTTGGACCATGCCAGTAGCCTCAAGCTGTTCTGTATACCCACAATGAGAGCATTATGTCTTCTTTCGTCTTTAAGGAATCCTCGAGGGAATACACTGTTGGCAGTGGGAAGCGAAAGGACGTCCACCCTGAGTTGACTGCCGTGTGATAACCTGTAGCAGGGCAGAGGAAGTGCATAATGCTGCGGATGAGAGAATGGCTGACGATTCCTAGCAGAACGGCTGGAAATAATATCTGCCTTTGTCAACTACCTACTATCGTGGTCTTCAGGAAAACTGTTAGCAAATGAAGCGGGACTAGCCGTGAAACCCTAGGAAAAGTTGGCCGCAAATGTGTCTGCCGTGCCTGTATAAAGAGATCAATTTTCTAACAATGCTCTTCCTTCTCCACTTCCCTACTGGTTAAGTAGAATCCAGATAGATATGGCTAAGTAGCACTAACGTGGGTGTAAAGTGGCAAGGAAGAACAAACGCAAAACTCTAGCCATACGAAACTGTTAAACCCCATCCCTTGTTATATTACTCTGCTTTTGGGCCACTGCTCCTACTACTGGCGGCGGACAAGAGTGATGGCCACCACATTCCCTCGGCCCTTCAATACAATTCGCATACAGGACAAAACAATAAATGCAGTAAAATTGCCAGGAGGGGTCAGTGACGCTGCAGTCAAGTGTCTTTTCATTAGCATGGAAAATCGACGACTGGCATGGCTGGCCCGTGAGTGTTTATTTTTTACAGCGCCGATTGCATTGTAATGGCTGACAAATGAAGTTGACCAAGG
Source organism: Echinococcus granulosus (assembly GCF_000524195.1). NCBI lineage: Eukaryota > Metazoa > Platyhelminthes > Cestoda > Cyclophyllidea > Taeniidae > Echinococcus > Echinococcus granulosus. Next base: position 3,264,773 of record NW_020170382.1, on the reverse strand, counting down.
GGAGCGCCGAGGACGATGCCCCAAAGAGGAGGGACGCTGTGTAGTGGGTTGTTTCTTTGTTTAAACTCCCGGTTTCGGTAAGGAGGATATATGCATTTAAATGGATAAATACCGTTCCAAGATCCAAGATGCACCGTTTTTCGGAATTCTGGCTTAAATTCCATGGCAATCTTGCATGGAGTAAGCAATGATGTCATCGGTGTAATGGCTTCGTTTGATGTTTAACTCACGGCTTCGCTGTAGGTGCTAATTAGGTGTTCCGTCATTGTACCTTTATCTGGTAGGCTAGCCTCTCGGTTATGTCAGTAGCCTCAGATCCTACCCTATGTCAAATATATCAATTCTGCTAGGGTATTTGGCCTTCATCTGTCTTTAGGGAAGTCCGGAAGGGTTGTATTAAAATATTGCTTTCATGATTCTATATCTGATGTCAAGAGAATTTTCTTGTGACTAGTGTCCAGGAAAATTAAAAGATTTGTTGTTTCAAAAGTTCTTTCAATTTTGAGCACACACCGCATCTCCACAAGAGAATTTTATGGTAATCATAGCTTAGTAAAGTCGATTTTCATCAGCATAAATTTCCCTAAATTTAACCAATCATTTAGGGGTAAATGCGTGTAGCCTGTATTATGTCCCCTAACGTCTGAGGCATGTGATCTTGCTACCTTGCAGTGACCATCATTACTTTTTTTAATATTTTACAATGAAAACAGAGCCTTGGGTGTGGGCTTAGTAGCGGAGCTCTGCATTATTTAGTACACTAAACCATGCTTGAACTTGGTCAAAATCCAGACGCCGCGTTCAGCCCGTTGTGGGGACACGTGCGTTCCGATTTCATGTGCGCCTGCGCACTTCCGCCCAATTGGTTGGGCTGGATTTAACTCCATGCACACACGCACACACGCACCGGAGCAGCCAATCAAAGTCCTACATTTTAATTCGTTCGTGTCGCTTTCCTATGCAATATTCGCCGTTTTAATTGACAAGGAAATGCAAATAAAACCTTTTGATGAGAAGCCACAGAAGGACTTGAAAATGTACAGAAGAGTGGAGGAATTTTTTCCTCTAAAGAAAGGGGATTGACGACCAATACCTGAATCAGAAGCTTACCTTCGGCAACTTTAATGCCGTAGATAAGGGAATTTAGGATTTGAAAAAGAAATTAAAATGAGGGAAATGTAAAGGATTATCGAGTTTTGATTGACCAGCAGTAGTGAATTTCAAGTTTTCTAAGTGAAAAAGCATGATCCGCTTAATTGAGCAACCGACGACATGAGCCCTCCCAGCCATCCGCGACTCGTCTTCCACGCAGTTGGTAGGAGACACTGGTAGCATCATTTTTGCCATTTTGTCTCACGACGACTGCTGGCGTATTTCTAAAGCTACGAAACCGCACCATTTGCTTACAGCGACGCTAGCACCGTTCTCTTAAGACAGCCAGATCTCCGCTGTGAACTATCCAAGTCACCTAGTGGAAGGATTACACTTTAATTGCGCTGTTTAGTTTCGTTTTGATCATATAAATTAAGACGCCACCAATAGTGACTGAGAGCTTTAGCCTCTGAATTTGACTAAGGAAAAACTGCACTTGAGGAAAAAAGGGAGTCATTTCTAAATGCGAGTGGGAACAATACCAGAGGTTATTTGTGGTCCTATTTTTCCCCAG
>NW_020170382.1:3257502-3263007 GCF_000524195.1 Echinococcus granulosus | reverse complement strand
GTGACACATGATTCAGTTCATCCTCATGCTGGGAAATAGAGAGTCTCTGGGTGATCTTTGGGTCGTGCCATCCTATCATCCATTCACCTACCCATCCATCATTCCAGTCCAGTTGTTTAAACCACTGCCACATGGCAAACTCTGTTCCTGCTTCTGCGTTTGCTTCTGCTTCGCCTCCGTCAAAGGCAGAGACTGTGCTGCAAATTCAACGTAAAGCAGTCGAAAATAGGGAGCCGCTTTGAGAAGGTATCGCAGCTCGTTTAGTCGACCTTCTGTTTGTCGTGCCAGTTCAAATTGGCGGGACAGTCGTATATAACACCAAAAGCAGTACCAACTAAATTAGGGAAATTAGTCAGTACGATTTAGCTCTGCCAACTTTCTTCTCAGCTACACAACATTGATGCCTGCCTTAATGATGCATTCAACGATGGGTGTGTCATTCTACAACCTTAACATCTGCCAAGCTTCCTGTGCTCCAAACACTTCTCCTCCTTCACAGTCAAAACAAGGCTATTTATACATGTCTACGTCCACGCATTCCATGCGAAGTTACCCAGGTGCCACGACAATGCAATTTCTCATTCCAATGACCCGCAAATCCTGCTTGCAGAATTTATGCAAACAAAGTAGTGACTCAAGGTATTCCGTCAAATGCCTTGAAGTCAACTGCAGTTGGCAAGAGAGAGGGAGAGAAGAAAGAAGCGGATTTATTTGCACAAATCGAAGGGAATTATGCAAAAGCAATACAAAGCCTCACATCTAAGTTGCCTTAACACTTTGCAGTTTTTCTCAAAAAAGGGAAAAAATTAAGGGTAATGTGAAGTTAAAATTACAATGGATATGAGCAGATCTGGACACCTTTTTAATTCATAAATACACTGAAAGGTGCCACAATCCATCCACGCCATTGGGCAAGGCGAAGGCCGTCTACTGGTAATTCATCAGGTGCCTCACAAAGGGTTTCGCAGAGGGCATAGAAAAAGTCCCTGACACACTTCTATCCGTTGAGTGGGAGGCGCGAGTGACTGAAGGTGACAAGGTTTTCATGGGTTTAGTCAACTCTCCATAAACAAGGCTACACCCACCTATACCGCCAGTTGTGTCGCCTTTGCTGCTTGAAGCTCCAGTGATTCTGTTTGACAAAGAATTTCCCTCCGTAGTGATTCGGTATTAGTAGTATTTTTTGAGGCACATCACAATTCTGTAAAACTTGTCAAGCGCTTTCTTCTGAAATGGCAGGGAGGCGGTTTCCTCGCCACAGCCCAGTCAATAAGTAATGTGGCATGAAATCGCGGCTACAGCCTGTGACCGATTGGTGGTGAGGGGTAGGGGACGAGATCGCATAAACAAACAGGAAATAATGACGTTTTTCGGTAAATATTTGGGTTCTAGATCGTGACTAGGCATTTCTTTTGCTTACATAAATGCACAAACTGTTCGGCAAATTCCTAATTATCTGATAAAATCTGAAAAACCTAGCTTTTAACAGCTGGAGGAGGTCATTATCAATGCAGTACTTTTTTTACAGTATTCTGACTCATATGGTGCTTTAGCTTAAGAATCAGCACTAATTTCACAGGGAAGTAGTACGACACTTAAAACAACTGGAAATCAGGGATGGCAAACTAATCGAGGTGTCTCAGAGACTGTTTTCTTCTTGCAAAGCCTTCACCAGTAACCGTTTTTATCTGGACAAAGGCTAGTTAATAAACAATTAGTCAAAGTCTCTAGTGTTCTTTTTTAATCATTTGTCCCGTACTCCCGTTTTGACAATATGACCTTCCATCCGTGTCAATAGCCTCCCTCTTCTTTCGTGCCTCGGGGAAGACTACACTGGCAGCGGTGGCGGCGACAAGCCGACTCGTTGACAAGCCCTAACCTCACAGAATGCGAGCGGATGGTTGAAATGCAGAGAAACGCAACATAAGGAATAGCAGTGTCACACCTACTTTTGGTAATCACTCCTCTCTCGTATTTTTCATCAAGGTAATCAGCAATTAGACCTGCCCATGATACCTACTTGAAGATATATAAACTAGGGTTAGAAGGACAAGACACCTCCTCCACGTCTCCGATAGTTGAATGGAATCCGCAGAAGACATTTGGGCAGCTTTGCAGTCCGAGCAAAGTGAGCGAGAGGAATAGTTACGCACCCTCAGCGCCGTGGGGCGACTTTAAGTCAAACTTCCAAACAACCGTTTCTCTGAAGTGCGTTTCCTGTATTGTCTAGCCGTGAGCAGTAAGAAATTGGTGTGTTTCTTCGCCTCCCATGCATTTCACAAGGAAGGCGAAGCAACTTCCATCCTCCATGCACATGTGTGACTACCATTTCCTGATCCATTGACAATTTTCGGCAAAGAAGAGTCATGAGTGGCCATTCGACACCTGTTTAACTCCTCACTCCTCAAGATTTGGACTTCCACCTTAGCAGATTATGTGGTTTTCTCTAAGTCCGTAATAAGCCCCAACCGAGTCCGGTGTATTACAGCTCATGAGAGGTGGACAGTTCAAGTAAATTACTTTCGCCAGACGATTTTTTTGTCACAAGAGGCGGATATACCTCGCCACCGGTTTCTTTCACTTCAGCACCCAGCATTCCACACTTCCTGCAATCTTTGTCGCAATTGAGCTTTGGTTTGCCTCAGTCATTTGCCAATCCATGAATCAACGCACCTGTGTGATAAATTTGGCACATTTTTTCTTGCAAATAACGAGGCAGAATGCAACTGTGTCGAGAGCCAAGCAAGGAGTCCCGGTGGGTGGCTCACTTGGGCCGGGAGGAACAGAGGTTGCTCAAATGGCAGCCGGCAAAAAAAGAACCGGTGTCGCACCTCATGACCTTGGACTGAAAAGCGGACACTGCCTTCTGCCAGTGTAGTAGTGCGCAGCCATGGCGACAGCAAACAAGTGTGTGCCAGACCGAAACATGGGGAACGTAATCATCCAGTTTAAATATCCTTAAGGCAGCGATTTAGAAGGTAACCAGTTGAAAAGTTTCTTTGCATCTGGACAAAAGACTGTGTTTAATGCCGAAATTTTTCATTTCCAGAATATTATGAATTCGTAATTCGACTAAAACCTCCCTATCTAAACAAATACCATTAGACGCCATTAGATACTTCATCGTCCTGACCCTTCCCAGAAAACGACTGAAATTATAAAACTCGGGCAGAATATATGCATGTATGACATGCAGAATGGCTACCTGAATGGCCTACAGACCAGCTCACCCGGTGAAGGTTCAATGGTGGAGTACTTAGGGGGCTCCTTTGCAAAAACTGAGAGTTAAACAAACAGCCAAAGTATTACATTTCTCCGTCTCTCTATCAGACATTGAGTGGATCATGATGTCTAGTTCAACTTTTTGAACTACTATCTTGTATTGGCAGAACACGATTTCTTGACGTATCAACGTCTGTGGAAATAGCATGTTTCAGCAACTTTATCAAATTAAGGAAATAGCGTGTGTTTAAATCAAAGATTCATGGTACAGCACGCTACCGTGGGTATGACTACACACACCGCCAATAGGTAGGCGTCAAGTGAGTTTTGCAAAGAGCACTACCCAAAACCGTCACAACTTTAGGCGTGGGCCAGTACAGACTCTAAATCACTGTGACGGGTAGACAGCAATGCTGTCGTTGGCCGGCATGCCTGCGTAGGTGCCTACGTGATGGCATCAGCGTGTGGCGGTAGACGAATCAGCGGATATTTACGAACGCTTGAAAGGTGGCTTCAAGCGTAATTTGCAGATGGGAGATTCAATAGCTAAGCAGCGAGGCATCCGACGTAATCATTTTATATCCAGTCGCGGCCTGGGCCACAGTCTCGGCGCAACTTATTATTTGAGGACGTTTAACCGTCAAGTGGAGCACCTACCTGAACCCAAAAGTCTGAATTAGTGCCCCAGAGACGGGCTTCTCTCAGCAAGACTCAAAGTATCACTTACATAAGCATTCGCGTTTCCATTTAGCGCCGAAGAATGTAGCGCTGCATTAAGTGAAGCGCTTAAGAGACCAAAGGGGAAAATAAATACCTTGACCCGATAAAATTATCTTACCACTTGGAAATCTCGAGAGTACCGGTTTGACTTAAACGTTAATCCTATCACGTGTTACTCATGTTAGCATTACAAAAGATTAGTATCAAAACTTGAATAATTTAAAAATGTCCTGCGCTTTTATAAGACGGTGATTTTTTAAAAGCTTTAGCAATAGAACTTATAAATGATCTACAATACCTAGCAAGCCTTTTTTTCTCGTAGAGATTAGCAAATGAAGTAAGCAGATTCACACACAACTCGGTGAGGTTGCTGTCACAAAGTGCCTCAGCACAAAGGCGTGCTTGAAGCATTCAAAAAGACCTCCCATAGGCATTTGACATGGCTCTTTTGATATGGTTTCATCTTAGCAAAAACCACCCTCTGGTTGGCACACGAGGCATTGCGCCGTCAAGACGGCGCAATCGTTTCTGCTCTTACGGATAATAGGCTAAATTTAACAGTAATTCAGGAGTCAAACCCTGCATAAGTATGTGAATCTACATGAAAGGATTTAGACAACACCTTTCATCAAAGTTCTCTCTATTCATGACTTGATTGAAGTGCAGTATACCTGAAAAGCTGACAGATAACCAAGTAGATAGACGAATGACTGACTAAATGAATGAATAGGTAGAGATTATCAGTTAATGTGATGTGTGGATGGAGAGAACGAGTGAAGAGAGTAAATGGCGGAAAGACAGGCGATAGAATGAAGAGATGGCAGAAGAGTAGGTAGATGGATAGGTAGGCGGGCAGTAGGGTGGGTACAATCAACCAATGAAAAGATGTGCATATCTCTAAAAGAAATTTGCCATAGCAATCAGTTCACAACACAAAAACACCCACTCACAGAGTGAGAATGAAATGGCTTTTCAGAGGCGTAAAATGAGAGGCGAGTGGGTCGTCTTGAAGTAGCTAATGCTGTGTTCATTCACCTAACGGGGTAATACACCACTAATGCCTTCTTGCGTCTTTACGCGGTCTACCAGTCGTTCAGTCTTTCTGTCAGCCAGTCATCCAATCTACCACCGGAGAGTCAAAAAGAAGAGACTGATGGAAAACAATTAAGGGTTGTTGTTGTTGTCATCTTATGCTTGTGACCTTCACCTGTTTAGCAGCTTCCAAAATCTCCCTCGCCGTCAATACACTGGCATATTATTCCCCTCGTCTGCCTTGAATTTGAATAATGAGGAAATATAGTACAGCTCTTCTGCATAATAAGGAGAAGTGTCTAATTCATCGTTGAGTCATGTCATCCACCCACAAACCATCTTTAAACCACTTTAAGATGGCAAGCTCTCGTTCACTTTCTGGTTCTTCCTCTGCTTTCGTCTTAACTTAGGTTTCGCATGTGATAAATACAGAGGTGGTCGCCAATCTGGAATCGAAATGAGAAAGTATTGTGAAGCATACGACCCCGAACCAAACCCGTGCTGTTTGTTCAGTTGACTTTGTATAATTTC
>NW_020170382.1:3246825-3257402 GCF_000524195.1 Echinococcus granulosus | reverse complement strand
GAGGGAGATGAAGAAGAGGGTGAGGAAAGTGTGGCCCTCCACAATCGTGACAGGGGGCGTGAGTGTGACTCTGCCTCGACTTGGATTATGTGAATCGTGTGTGTTGAGGGTGTCTCTTCAGCGTGAGAAAACTTGGCATCTGTTTGATGTGCACGCAGCGCCATTGGAATGAGTAGGGAATTTCCATAGTTTAAAAACTTTGTTTTGCAGCAACGAGATAAATTGCCAGTACAAAAGGGTTTATTTTATATACTTTTTAGTTCACAGATCATTTTTTTCTATATCCTCACGACTTTTCGTTAATCCGTTCATTCATTCCTTGGCTTTCCGTCTATCATGCAGAATCTGTGCTTTCATCCTTCTATCAAACTATCTTGGAATTGTCAATCCGTATATTCCGTACTTACTTATCCTCAATTCATCGACCGATCGCTGGTCCACCGTCATTCAGATCTGTCCGTCATCTGGACCCGCTAATCACTGCGACAGCTCCTTCCTGTGGCATTGCAACATTTCACCGCTGGTTTTACAAATGTGGTTATTAAAAAGGGACTTACCGACAAAAAAACGGTTCTCCGACAGCGCTTTTTCCCATCTCTGTTGTACCAAAACTAGCAGGCAAAGGAAGGCAAAAAAGTGGAGTCCAGACACCAAGTCGTGAATCACGCCTCCACTACTACCCTCCTGTGCGTGTGTGTTTTGTTCCGTCTCCAAAACTGCGCTACGCGGGCGGGCCTTACTGTCCGCAATCTGTGCCAAGGCCGCCTCTCAAGGACGTGGACAGCACCCATCTCACGTATACCGCCAATCAAGGCGTGAAGACTTCCATGATCAAGGCACTTCGACCAATGGGGATGTTGGCGCTTTTTCACCCAACAAGGTGAAATTGTAAGGCATCTGTGCTTTCCCTGATCTTGAATGACCCAACTTGGCCAATCTATACCGATAAACAAAATACCCCCCCCCACATTAGGCACTGGTTGTTTGTTTGCTAAATCATTGCCAACTGGCAGATATAATAAATGGATAAACAAAGCATGAAGTTGGAAAAAAAATGTTTAGGAAAGTGATTATTATGCATAAAATAGAACAATTTTACACATTAATTGGGATAAAACCCAGCACATTGTGGCATAAAAGGAGATTCCTGGCAAGTCGAAGGAATTGCGCTATCGAAAAAGTGGAAATATGATAAGATTTCAAAACTTTGAAAAAATGACTATAGAAAAACAACAATACATTTTAGAATGACCAACTCTACAAAAGGCAAAAGCACTAATGCAAACTCAAAAAATATATTCTCATTGTTTGCGCATCTCCAAAAATTACCTCAATGAATAGTTATACTAGATGTAAACTGGTAATCACATATGGGTGAAGAGATGGATAGAGGGACGGATGAAGGGATGGATGGATGTGGGACGCATTGGTGAATGCGTCAAAGCCCAAAACAGATGTAAGTGGATGTATAGAACTAAGGTGAAAAAATAGACGCACATAAGAATGGTGGGCAGATGGATGTTGATGTAGTTACACAAATTTTTCTTGATTTGTAGATGCACGACACTTACACGGATGTATGAGGAAGTATATCCGTTTCGGCTAATTAATTAAGCTTACGCAGTACCAACTGATGAGCTGACCCATCAGATACGGACCTATTAGGCGAGTATACCATCTGCTGGATGATCATTCTTAAGAATGACAGAGTTATTCCTTGCGGACAAAGGGAAGTCTTCTGTAGATACGTGTCGATATCTTCAAAGTTGCGGCTATATGAAGGTGTGCTGACCGAGTTCGCCTTATTGGAGGTGAGGTGAGGCCTCATGTTGTCGCGGAACAGAAAAAGAAGAAGAAGAGGGAGGAGGCGAGCAGTAAAGCAATTGAACTAATAAGCTTTTCAGTTGCTGTCATGTTCAGCTATCTAAGTGAGTAGCTGACATATGTTTGGAGAGGATGCCATCCGTTTGTCCACCATTTCCATCACCCCAGTCACCTGGACTGAGCAGGATATTGGAGTGAGGAGGTTTGCAAATGAGATGTAGCCTGATCTGGTGGGCATGAGAATGCAGGTGAAATGGGCCGCATCGACGAGCTCTCTGGAAGTTTAAATCGGACAGACAGAATTCATGGAGGGGAGTGTCATTGTCATGTATTGATCTGCTCCATCGTAGTGAGTTGCCCACCCCACATATTCCACCTCAACAATTAGTAGGACTGTGCATCTAAAAGAAGAGAGATTGAGAATTGTCTCGTTGAAGGTATCTGTGTGAGGCCTGCAACAGTATTTAACCTTTCTGGATGCTAGGATGATTTGGTGGTTAACAAACTAACCTTCACTTACTTCGCAAGAGCCTGTTAAAGTAAGCTATGCTGTGAGATACGTTTCACGCCTTTCTTTCATCTTCCTAGTCTTCACCCATGTGGGGTGAAGTACACGGTAGACATCATCTCGTGGCTTTGGTTTGTTCACATTGATGTATGATTTACTCACTTTTTCGAGTATTTATAGATGTGGGTGACTTGGAGCTCCTAATCAGCGAGGGCCTCGTTGATAAATTGATGGGTACGAGGACTTGGAAGGTAAAGTCAGACAAACACGCTGCCTTTACAAATGAGTGGAGTGTTGCCACCTCATTTCGATACTTGGGTGTGTGCGTGTAGACCGATGATTTATCAGCTTGTGTTCAACATACAGAATGCAATCACCAGTGATGTTGCGAGGCTGCCACCGACCTTGACAGCACCCTTCAGTGTGGTTAATATGACAGAGAAGGTGTTGGGTTAACATTTCAATTCTCCAAGCCGTGAGCCAGGTTTGTCAACTCAATTTCCTTTTATCAATGGAAGAGTGTGACAGCAGAGGCTGTTGAGAGATATATCAAAGTCTTTGTACGTACGTATCTATGCATATGTGTGTGTGTGTGTGGGTAGTTGGGTGTGTGTGTGGGTAGTTGGGTGTGTGAGTGGGTGTGTGTGGTTGAGGGCGTGTCGAAGTGTTGGTAGGGTGCTAACAGGTAGGTGAATCTGTCACGCCTAGTTGGAATCCCTACCTGACTGATTGGTTGGCTTAATGGTAAAATGGACTTGGGATGTGCGGTCTCTGAGCGCAGTGCTTCCTTTCCCTTGCTTTAACAAGAAATAGGAGAATATAGCAGTGGTGAATTAGACCTGACAGTTTGTCATGGCTGTACGTGGAGGCGATGAGTTGGTGCCTGGTACACTAGAGAATGCAGCGAGTGTTAGGATAGGAGAGGATGCGCCAGGTGTGCGTCCTGTAAACCAAATGTCTTTTGTCTTGCTCTGAAGAAAGCAAGGTTGTTGGTAAGTCATTTTGCACGTGTGTGCATTACGTGGAGCAAAGTGGTCTTTGTATGGGATGTTTCATTTACATACGCAATGGGTGAGCATTCAGAACTCATCGCTAAAAGCTTTGATCTTATCTGTTTGGGTTCACAGCACAACACAGCACAGCACATCACAACAGCGTAGAGATACCGAAGATTGTTTGTTGCCATCATAATTGGGCCGTATAGGGTCCTGCTTCCTCCACGGCCACTTTGACAATAATGTTATCTCAATGGTGATGTGCCACTCGAAGCGCAGTGAGGGGAAGCCATGAACGGCGAGTGTGGAAGCGCAACAGTTGTCTATTGATTGTTGTATGGTGTCTTTGACTTCCACCGGGTGCTCCATGATAAAATTCGGGGCCAGAATGGATGTGTGCGATTAAGTAATATCTCTTTCGTTATTCAATTTATTTTGAAAGATATTTGCCTATCTCCAATGCCATTTGTGATTGAATGGAGGGGAACCTAGTGCGGGAGAAGTAAATGCTTCTTCAGCTATCTACTGCTATATCTCCATAGATGATTTTTTGTCCACCTTACACTTTGCTACGAGTGGGGGCAACTATGTGTCATTAAGGCACCTCTTAGTGGTGTTCCTCAATGGGGTAGTTGAGGCTAATCATTAGAGGAAAAGAAGTGTCCAATTCATGCAGACACTCAGAGCGATTGGAGGAAATTACATTGTGAGTGAAACAGTCATTCAAAAGTGGATAATTGTCCCCTAACGGATGCGTCGGTTCATCATTTGGTACCGCCTACGGTACTCATTCATCCGTCAAAGAGGCAAACATCTAGAAATTAACGTTTCTCTAACCAAGCGCCTATTAATTCACCCTAGATTCATGCATCTACCTAATTATCCATCGCGCGTCCACGTACTCATCCATCCATCACGTATCCTTCCATCCTGTACTCGCCCTTTATCATCCACCCATCTATAACACTGGGATCACTCACGGTTAAATATTATTTGCTTTTTGAGTACCGTGTGATTAAAGCAGTGTGCTATTTAAATTCATCTTACATGTTCCCTTTCACTCTATCTTATTATTTGTCTCATAATCCGTCCCAAAACTCCCTTCGCCACATCTACCCTTCCGCCTTGAATTCAGCTTTCCATTTATATGTCATCTATTACTGGTCTTATCATCTACCCATCTACCCTAAATTCGCTTGTCAATAAATAAAGACCTTGATCTCACATTTGCTCTTTTGATCAAGCAGGTATATCAGCTGAATCACAACTATTAAACCTCTCAAAATGTTTACCTGTTGTGACAGTCGCTAATCTGCAATTCAGTAGTGCATTATCACATGCATTCGCACGCACGCACGCACTCAGGTACATATACACTTGCAGAGAGGTTTACGCAGCAATACCTGGGGCGTGGCAGAGTCATGCAGATAATACGTGTGCCTTTGATCGAGTCTCTTGGCGGTAGTCTGTGTACATTGTGTTGCTTTGGTTTTTGCTCTCGAGCCCTCACACACCCTCCCTCACATTTATTCACCCCCCTTTCCTCCCTTTCCCCCCTTCACTCCATACCTCTTGTTGCCGTTGTGGCCTTGAAGTCCGTAAATCGCCACACAAGACGACGTCCGAGAGGTCGTGACCGTAGTGGTCGAATGCGTGGTAATATGGCCTGATTTGCATTACTTTAATCACTTGATAGTTCTGTGACCCTATTTTGGCCGTTTTACCGCCAGTTTTATGCTATTAGCCAGACTCTGGACACCGAGACGTCACTCTTGTCAAATCTGATGGGAAAATTTTTCACTAATTTGATCATTTACACAATCATTCCCTCACCCATCCATGCATTACCATTACCTAATCCAACCACTAATAGACCTATTCACCCACCCATTCCTTCATTATCCACCGATTTACCTCTTCTCGGGGCAGCTGCCAAGGCAGCCAGCCGTTTATCTTTAAATTGTCCATTTAATATCATAGCCACTAGTGTTTAGATTGATCAATTCCTCCCATTTTCCTTAAATGGGACCTTAGCAATCACCAATTACTGCCAGATGATGTCGCCATTTAGAATGGGTTCTTCGAAGCCCTTTAATGGGGTCACTCAGGTTGGTAGTGTTCTGAAAAGCAGTGATGAAACTTTTCGTCAAAATTTAGCTTGAAAGTGTGCAAATCCTTGACATCGCGTGCTTTCATGGTTAACTTTCAATAAAGGTTCCCACGGTCCCAAACAGAATATTCCAACTACCTGATGTGTTTGCGACCCAGTCGTCTGAGTTTCATCAGCTGCTTGGATGATCTTTGGGTGGAAAAATGGTCAAGTCATTGAAAAATCACTTTTGTCCATCCAAGAGGTAATTGTTTTACTCAGCAATTGATGAATTTGTTTATTCGAACTTTAGCTTGTTCATTCATCCATCCATCTCGATTCGTCCTTTCTTTATTCATTAAATCATCTCGTCCATCCATCAGTCAAACCCCGACCTACCGATTTATCAATTTATTCCTGGGCCAATGCAAACTGTTTGTAATTCACTCCTTTGCCTACTCAGTATTCATATTAATTTCTGTTATATCTCTAAGTTATCTATCCACCGTCCATCCATCCATCCCCCCAGCTATCCCATACCCATCCATCCATTTAGTCATTTGCCATCATTTTTATGCCTACAAATTCTCATCCACTTTTCTTTCATTAACTTCAAATGATAACGTGCTGAAAATCATGGATTCGATTATCTCTGAACCACTGTTAAAGGGAAGAACTTTTGTAATTTTTTGGAAAGTTGAGGTATTTAAAGGTCCTGTGAAATGATTTATTAACATGATCCATGCTAACAGAAGTAAAAACGTAGAGTATATTCTCACACACAACGGAGGTAAGGCATGAGTTAGTGCGCATGCACAAACTTGCTGCCTGGGAGTGCGATTTTACAACTAAATGATGAAATTATGAAATGACTTTTCTGGATTGCGTCCCATTAACCAACTGTCTATGTAACCTTTTCTTGGGACCTTCTAATGTCTTCTTTCACGGGTAATCTAGAGTGTGGTAAAAGTATGTCTAACCTAAACACCTAAGCGGAAGTAGCAATGCTCGAAATTTGAGGCCTCTTTGAAAATCTGCAATTTACCGATTTGCAAGATAGGAGGCTAAAATCAAATATTGGCATTTGTTAAATCTCTTCAAACAAATGAATCCTTCTGGATGCATGTATCAAAGGTAAGGGAAAGAACCAAACAGCAACAAATCAAATGTAGCATTTCAAGTCGGTTTGATTCTTTGGTGAATGTAAAAATTTGAAATTTCGGGAAAAGGTTACAGAAAATAAATAAAGTTAGATATTGAACAAGAAATTGGGATGAGGTATTATTTACCTTACAATTAGCCTTCAAGTCAAGATGTGACTTTGGTGTTCACCCACGATCACCGAAAAAAAAGCATTTCACAAGGAGTCCAAACACCTCTTCGCTTTTTGTACAGCCTACTATTTCTTCTTCCCCGCCTTCTCCTCCTAACGCATTTACATACCTACCTCATTGTTTAGACAGATTTATTAATATTATTGAACCACTTTGGTACGCCATACCGTGCTCATCGGAAGTGGAAAGCTGCCTTCGATTCCAGAGAGTGTTGTATTGTGCTGGGCTATGTTGTGTTGGGTTGGGTCAGGTTCAGCCCTCTCACCAGTGGCGTTCTTCACCGGCGTTTCATAGCACAACAGGTCATGCGGTGGTAGACCCGACCTTTCACATAGTGATGTGACGTAGTGCAGGGCACCGTCAAAATTTTTAGAAAAGGCCATTGAAACATCTACATCATCAAATTTAAAGTGGTAATGCTGAGCACCTAGGCATCCCATCACCTTCTCGTGTAGTTCAATGTCCTCTAGTGGCGTGCCCTACAGCACTGTGATTAAAGTCCACCGCCGATAGGAATAGCCATCCGCAGGCTCCGTTTTTGCGCCTTTGTCCACAGATGACTTCGCTCAGCATTACACTCAGTTCCACACAGCTCCACCCACACGGGCACACACTGCCGCTGTTGCCAGCCCTAATCCGTCTTCGACACCGTGTGCGTTGGCCACAAGCAATAGGGCAGGCCTTCCACCTACTACTGCCTGCAATGCCACCGCGACAGCATTCCAATATGTAGAGTCTGTCTTAAAAGCCTCTCAGAAAATGAACTTAAAACGTGCTCCTTTCTGCCACGTCAGAAAAGTTGCCTTTTGCAATTCATTAAAAGCTTGAATCAGGATGATAAAGTTTGTTTATAGTTCCGTGGGTTTCAAGCTATTTCATTTAAACACTAAAATATTCATAATTTTTCAAAAACTTATTGAGACTTTATTGCCTTAAAGGTCGAAGATAAGATGCAGAAAATATTTTTATCAAAATATGCTACTTATTAACACAAATCTGTTATGAAAAGCACCACCTAGCATGATGACTGACTGAGGTCAAAGCACAGTTAAACCTATGATATTTCAGCTAACTTGGATCATCTGAGCAGATCACATTGTCACTTTTTGAGTTCAAATTTTGGGTCTCCGCAGTCGTCAAATATAGCGATTTGCGAATTTGTGTGCATTGATGTATTTACGGATCCTTACGACCCATGAAAGGCCACTGTCAAATGATGATCATGTAGATAGCCCAGCAGAGATTGGTGTCGCGGCCAAAATACTCCACGAAAAAGCGGAATTGCGTAAAAATACTGCTAGTCGTCTTTCTCTTTATTTCATTGCTGTATCCAAAGGTCTAATTTCAGTGAATAGGGAGGCAAATCGAAGTAGCGAAGCAAAACTTGGGCCTTAGTGTGAGAAAGGTTGTGCATAGGATTCTCACGAGAGGAGGAAAATAGTAAAACTGCAGTGAGTTGCACCTCGAATACAATCGCCTCTGGTGTGTAGATTGAGTGGCGTGCCAAGCCATGATTTGACTCAAAAACAACACACCTACAGCATTGACTTAGTCACTCAGTTTACGGCGTTGCAGTCTTCACTTCGGTTCTACCTCACGTTAAGTAAAATCCTCCGGGCTGGTTTGGCCTTCTCTGTATGCAAGAGACAATGGAATTAAACCGAGACTTTGACATTTACAGCTGTAAAAAAGCGTGCTACACACAATAATATGTGACAATCTGTTCTGTAACAACATGTCTACGCACATTTTGAGGACCAGTTTAGTCCGATTCAGACACCGTTAATCAGAATGGCAGCGATAGTGGGTGTGTGATTGGGCGGATGGGCGGGTGGAACAGGATGTAATGCTAAGCATGGTTACTTGCAGGCGAAGGCATGAAACCGGAACCTGTGGATGTGCATTTGTACCTACGGTGGACTTCAAGCACAGTGTGGAATGGCACGGTATTGCATGTCACTGCACAGCACAACACAGCGATGGGATGATCGGCTGCTCGGAATCACAACTTTGGCTTTGGTGATTTGGGGGCTCCCAAGCCGTAGGCGTTAGCGACGATCCCAATTGTCATAGCTCTCAGCCTACTACAATAGCAGGAATCCTATGGACATCTGCCTGTTTCTGGAAGCCCGATTCGTGCAAGGTACTCGATCTTTTGGGGGAATTCGATGACAGCCCCCCGGACATTACCGTAGAGTCCATTTTATCAGCATCCCTCACAATGACTTTCCCACTTGATGTAGATGTCAACCAATCGGATTGGAGCTCTAGTGGAATGTTACTCAAAGCTGTTCATTTATTACCATTAAGAATGGGAGGCTAATCATCATCTAACTTTCGGCAAATTAGCCAACAAAATTAAAACTTCCTAACCATTTTCGCACCTACTGCACCTTCTTTAAAGGCTCTACAAATTCTAGAAGCTTCTACGGCTCTGGAACCCACTTTTCTCGAGGCGAAAAACTATGCAAGGACACAACAAATGCTTCGAAAACCTCGCCACCTTTTTGATCACCTAATATCTTGCTATTTTCATTAATTACTTTTCCCTATTTACTGCTCTAATCCGATTCTTTCATTTTTGGTTTTAAAATTCCCCAAACTCAGCATTTGCGTTCTCTTCTATCTGGGTGATGAGGAGAAACTGTTACGATAGTTTTAAAACTGATACTATTTCCCGATTTGGCAGTTATTTTAGCCCACTTTGGGTTTCTCCTCTAACTATTTTAATTTACTGTTTACAGCACGAATTAATTAAAGTAATGGTGCCTCGGAAACTGAAAGGTGAAATTTGAGCGCCTTTAGGCAGTGTAATCACGTATATGAGAGGACGGGCGATTTCTAAAGCTACAAAATCTTCCAAATGTGTAACCATTTTCTTTCTAAAAATAAATACTGGTGGCTGAGGCCATGACTAGACTTACGGCCTATGAATGCACAAATATTCACATCTACACCCAGAACGCCACACCCTGTCATGTGCACGGGAGGCACCGATTTCACACTTATCCACCTCTCTTGGGCGGTTATAGAAGGTCTTTAAGGATGAACCAATGGGAGACAGAGACACTCAAGTAGGTTATTTGCCTCCTTCCAAAGTAATGCTTCTTTCCAATACCTTATGGAGTGCATTTTGGCATGGAGACGTATCTACCTAAATTTTAGATGTGCACCAATGAGAACGATGGCTTTATGAGTGACTGAGGGTGAGCCAGTGTGTGGGTGTGAGTGTGTGAAACGCTAATGACACATAACACAGCCTGAAAGAGACGTAATTTCAGCCACACAATGAACAATTATTGTAAATCTTTCCCAAAGTGTAAAACATGTTAAGTAGACACGCCGTCACTTATGGACCTCGAAAAAATAGAGAGACTGTTTATTATATATGGGATTCAAGATTTTATGAAAGAGTGCCCTGAAAAGAGTGATTGCATCGAAAGATGGATCGACGGGGCAATAGATGAATAAATGGGTAAAGAAGTGGGTGGATGAAAGATTAAACAAATGAATGGGAGAAGGATCTTCTAACGGAATGGATAGGCAGGCAGGTAGGTGGGTAAACTAATTTAACATTTCTGTTGCAATGTTTCAGCTTATAGAGCTAATTGGAATCATGTATTGCTACGTAAAATTACAAATTTTTTAAACTATGGAAATTCCCTACTCATTCCAATGGCGCTGCGTGCACATCAAACAGATGCCAAGTTTTCTCACGCTGAAGAGACACCCTCAACACACACGATTCACATAATCCAAGTCGAGGCAGAGTCACACTCACGCCCCCTGTCACGATTGTGGAGGGCCACACTTTCCTCACCCTCTTC
>NW_020170382.1:3159445-3246725 GCF_000524195.1 Echinococcus granulosus | reverse complement strand
TCCACCTCCCTCTCCACCTCCTTCTCTGGGAACCAACTCATCTTCATTGTGCATGGAATGTGTGCGAGTGGTGTGGAGCGAAGAGGTGCAGGCTTGTGAATGGTGCGATTGCTCAATGTGTGAGTGAGTATTCTCCATTGCAGCGTCAACCACATTCTGCTTTTGGCTTGAAGTGTGTCTGTCAGTGCCAACTTGGAGTGTCAGTGCCTACAGCAGGCCTTTAGCGACTGTGCAGAAGTCGTGGTCACCGTCACCTGTGCAGAGTGCAGTGTCCAACCTCAGAATGGGCGTTTCGTGGATCCACCCAGTGCTTCAGACGGTGCACATGTCGTGTTTCAGACATGCGATGCGTAATGGGATGGTGGCATGTAGGTGTGGTGGCAGTAGTACGCAGTCGGACTTCCAAATGCCACTCAACTAACAATGAGGTAATCAGCCTGGTGTTTGGTTGACCAGGCTGTGGTGGATGATGAGTGTGTGGTCACAGTCACCACAGTGGCAGTGGTGACATTGTTGTGGGAAGCGAGAGCAAGTACACTGCAGATGTGGGCGGGAACCAATGAAGAGATGATGCATTTAGACGGTTTGACAATTTGGGAGAGTTGGCGAGGTGGCGATGTGGCGATATGGCAGATAGGTGGGTGGATTGCGCCAGCATTGTGTCGTGAGTCATCAATGCCGCTGAGGAGTGAGGCAGACTTCGCGTGTGCTTCTTTCGATCGTAATGTGATTGTAATTGTGGATTACTCGATGAAAAGCGTTTCGTGTTGGGGGTTGGAAGAATTGTTGTGTGGGGTTTTGTAGGTGCCAATAATTTGGGGGGAGGAAGCAAGGAAGGCTGTCCATTGTATTTTGCTGGAATTTGCATGTGCGTTTCACTTCATGAACTACAGGATGGATAAGTCTACTGAATTCGTTCAGGAGACCAAGGAGGGTCAATGTGGTCCTTGTCTAGTGGTCGCTTCTTCGATGACTCTCTGTAACATGCAGGCAATTGAAAAGTGTATGCAATCGCTTGTGGACAGTCTGTTTGTGTAGCGTTCTTCACAGTGCTCTCCACAGTGCCCTGCCGTCTTTAACCCTCATAAAAATGTACAAAGTCAACTGAACGAACAACAGTAAATTGTTTTCCACAAACTCTTATATTTTCGTGTCAAATAGACTATTTGAATGTAAATCTTGTGTAGTTTTGAAGAAGAAAATAAACATACCATGAATTTTTTATTCACAGCACCCCTTTTTACTTTAGACCCGCAAATTATCTGACACCACCATTAATTTAACCAAAATGGTTGCGAACTAGTACTTGTACTTCTCTGTATTTGACTATACTGGTTTGTTAATTTTTAATGGAAACTATGTACAATTCTTTTTAAGTAAATTAAAAATTTGTGGGTAGACCAGGTTACAGCAAAGCGGACAATTTCAGACTAATTTTTTGCAGTGAAATCCACACTCGACTTAAAGGTGGTTTTACTAAGTAACTTTGGTTCATTTTTCTCTCCGCGCAAACGTGTGTGTAGAGAATGAACTTCCAATTTTAAATGTCTACCAATGGAACCACGCCCTTGTTGGAAAAAAACCAAGGTGGTGCATGTTTTGGACTGCCATTGTGCTGCTCTGCCATAGTGCGTTTCATAAAGAGGGTGATTTTCAGTTTTTCTATTATTAAAGAATCCAATGAAAGCCAAAGGCGCTTCAAAAATTCAGAAAAATACTGAATAAGATTTCAGGAGGATGTAACTCTTTTGCAGATTACGAAGGATAGCTAGGTGTAGGCAAATTTCCTTGTCTATTTTTTGACAAGCAGCCTGTCTCCCACATTTACAGGTCCTTGTAAAGTAGGCAGATTTACCGCAGTGTGGTCTCACACGGTAGTTGGGAAACCGACCGCCGTTTTGAAGGTGACTTACACAACCTTGGATGATTTTTCGTGGGTGGTTATCTCTGATCAAGTGAGCTTTGCCATTGGTCTACATTTACTTCTGCGCGTAATTGTTTATTTACACATTTTTTAAACAGAGGCTTGGAATGTGCTTTTTTGCACACCAATTCTAAAAATACATATATTTATAATTCCATCTGACCACTTTTTTTTGGGGATTGTGAGGATATGCCGCACAGACCACCGATTTGTTGGCACTCGTCTGTGAAACCATGAGAAAATCCAAGATTAGCACTATTTATAATTAAATATTCCGTTTTTGGAAAAAATTCTACAACAAAGACACCACTTCAAGTCCTCAATGAGGCTTACCTGTCATTATGTTTGACCATTTCAACGATGCTCGTGAATGAGTCAGTCACAAGAGGAATCTGGAACTTAGATCCAATCTAGACAGAAGTGAATCTATCCACACCATCTTTCAACAGTTATGAAATACTAAAACAAATACTAAAATCAAGAATGGCGGGGATAAAATCCATTATCACCACATTCCTTCCATTCATTGTTAGGCCTCTCTTGACAATGAGGAACTTTATAAAGTTTCTAGAAGGCCTCCAAAAATCTAAAACGCTGCCTTCTGAGAGTAATCTAAAACAAATGCTTGCCTATATAAACTAGCTTACTGCAAATACCAGTCAAGTCAGTACGATGGACTAGGTTAGGGCGTTTTCCACCCCCATAACAATGGAACAAATCACAACACCCATAAAATTGCCCATTAAAGGCGGTGTCCACTTCAGCTTTATTTAAAATTTTTTTCATAGACTAATCTATGTGGAGGATACGCCCTAATATCCAGCGAGACTTTAAATAGGTCCTTTGACTAACGTCTGACTTGTTAAAGTACATGTTGCAGCCGGTAAATATAGCTAAATGGGGTGAAGAACCAATGTCTCTAGTTTATGGGGAGAGCGCTAAATTCCCTCTATTTTCAGCTCCACTAATTTCCTTCGTTCGTCTGTGCGTTAGTAAAAAACCCTTTCTGCACTCGTATGTCTAATGTCGTCTTCGACGGTAGCACGAGTGCCAAATTGTCAGCAGTGCTAGCCACTCCCCACTTTTGGCTGACAGGATACCGAGCTGAATTGTCAAAGAATAGCAAAAGTTGCGGACGACTAAATCTGTATAGGCTCACTAAAGAGGGTTGCGAAAACCACAGTATCCTTTTTAACACCATCCGTGTTAAATGGTAGTGTGTTGCCTCTAGAAGCTGATAATAATCCAGATCGGTGAACATGTGGAAGGGGATCAGGCGGGTGGAGTTCGAGGAATTTATTTTACCTTACGCGGTTTACTAAATAAGATTTAGTCTTACGTAGACTTTTCATAAACACAGCTGGAATGTGAAAAGCGGTGGGCATGAAATGTTACCCAGTCTTAAACGATGTCATCCAGCTTCACCTTCCAAACGAACGATAAGAGTTGGATCCTTAAAGTTATGCAGAATGTGAGACTATCACTGAAATCAGAACACTACCCGATTTAATGTAAATTCATCATGTTATCTCCGCGGTAGTTGATCTAGAGAAGCAACCGTGACTATTCCGGCTTTTCTCCATTTCGATGGTAGCACAAAGCCCTGCTATTGGTGCCTCATTCCTCGTGTCTGGCTTGTGTGCTTTAATTTTTTAGGCAGTAGCTTAAGCTGGGGCTTATTACAGGCATCTATTTGGCGATTTGTTGCCGCCGCTCCAAACACGAGTCCGTGAGAGTGAAAAGTATGCTATCTTTAGTCTGTCCTATTTGCATACCCACATTTTACATGTAAAGTGAATTAAGTCTCCAACAGAATTCATCCTATACACTTCCATTTGGTTCAGTTGATTGTGAATTTTGTCTCAAATGGCCTACCTCCTGCGGACCCACAAAAGAGTGTGCCCCTTGTGCACACTCTTTCCACATTTTTTGTAGTCTGACAATCACGAAAAGGAGTATTTTTTAACAGCACAAAAACAAGTAGATGAGCGTATGACCCACATACTAAGTGATATTTGACAAAGATTTATGCTCTGATGATTCATTTACACCCGTCAAATTAGTGAAATTAGAGGTACTGATTGGGCAAGACAAGGTCTTTTCAAAAAGTGTGTTAAAAAGATGCGAAAGTATATTCTATCTGACTTTTTTTAAAAAAAGATCGGTATCATAGACGCGGCAGGTCTACAATGATGTCTGGTTTCGTAACCAATGCATAGATTGGAAATCCATCATCCATTTCCATCGGTTCATGGAATATGAGATGACTGGTTTCCTCGCATGTGAGCCACGAGAGTAAACCGCACTTCAAATCTTACACTCGATATCCTTGATCTTCCGAAGAGTACATTGATTTGAGTGTTTTTTGTATGTAAACAGGACCTAGTCCCCCAGGAAAGTAGCTACAGATGGCTTGAAAAGTAAAGGAAATATTTTTTTGGCAATTCATGTCGGATTAGGAAGTTTAGTCCCTCTAGGTGATGGTAACCATATACAACGTGGAAAAATTGACCAGGCACTGGGCTGCATGCATCTTAAATGGCGCATCACGATTTTGAGGCTCTAGAGGAGATGAAAAAATCTTGAGGTAACACTGATAGTAGTGCACAAATGCCACAATTCTACTACCTTCATGAGAAGCAGGGGTCCGTTGTGTGAAGTTCGAAGGCGGCACTTCACTCACGAAATTTGGAACTAAGGCTATTTTCTCACGTTTGGTAGTAATTTCGATTTCAAATGGGTGTACTTCGGCTCAACATAGGTAAAAAATTCCCAGATAAGGGTGTCTTTGGGTACACTTAAGGGTTATTTGTGGAAAGGACAAACGATAAATCAACAGCCCAATGATGGCATGCTTTAGGCATTAAAAAATCTCCCCTATTTGATAAAAAACTGTTGGTAGATGCGAGCCAGACACTTTGTTTCCTCAACAAGAAGTCAAACCTCTTTGGTGGCAGGAGGTCGTGTGTAAAGGGCTCCTTCATTCAGTTATCTTAAATGTACATTTACATGCCTTCAAAATGCTTTAAAAACAATTTTTAGCATGTTCTCTACCATGGTCACAAATATGTGACGAATATGCTATATTATTTTATAATAAATGTGCCTTCACCAGCTCATGCTGTGTAACCGGACTGATTGAAAATAAAACACCAAGGTAGTCGGAGGAAGATGATTGAGAACACTTTTGGTCATTATTGAGTCGCACAATTTTAAACGCAACCTATCCTTTACAGGTGGCGGTGGGTGATTTTTGGATGAGACATGCTAAGCCAAGGCTTATAAAAAATGAACATGGCCCAGACTTCGAAACTATCAGTGGCTTGCACACATTGCGAAACCGTTTGTTAATGCTCGAGCCACACCCTCGCCCGCCAAAATCTTTTATCCAATGACACTTCACTGAATCCCGTTTAAAACCCAAAAAATTGTCTGCTAAAACCTGAAATTTAACTTAGTAAATCGCTTTTTTACATAAAATCTACCTATTCAAAAGTATTTCAATCACACCACAACTTTATGCATTTTTACGATAAAGCTAAAAATGTTCCAGCATCGAATGAAGTGGGTCACTTAACATGGGGCTGGGTTTTTAGGCTATCTTGGGAAAATATTTCGCATATTTCACTCCCATATTTGTCAGAGAACTCTTGTGAAGGCTTCCATAGGCCAAGCCACTCTTCACTCGGTTCACGCTTTTCTGATTGGCCTAAAAGTGGCCTTAAAAGGAGCCAATAACAAGGGGTGGAATGTTTTTGTGTGGCAGCAGTAAATCACCGTGGTCGCGATGTCCGGAAAAAATTGCAAATCTTTAGTAGTGCTGACTGGGATGGAAACCGAAGTAATTTTCTTTTTCCCTTTTCCGCTCCTCGAGTGCCCTGTGTTCATAGAACAAAGGGGATTGCCTTGAGGAGGGTCCTCAACATTCGGTGAGGGTGCAATGATCGCTTTGACCAATGCTGAAGCGTCACCTAATTAGTTGGCGTTTCAAAATTATTCGGTTCTTCTGGGTTGTTCCACTCGATTTAAACGGCAGAAACCGGGAATTGTCTGAGTTTAGCGGCTAAAGCAAGCTAGAACAGTTAAGATTTGCAGCCTCAACTTTGGTACTTAATTCAGCCACATTTTTCGATCGCAATAGAAGAAAAGGGATGCACACA
The DNA here is from genome assembly GCF_000524195.1 of Echinococcus granulosus. Taxonomy (NCBI): domain Eukaryota; kingdom Metazoa; phylum Platyhelminthes; class Cestoda; order Cyclophyllidea; family Taeniidae; genus Echinococcus; species Echinococcus granulosus. The sequence goes on along the minus strand of NW_020170382.1, from coordinate 3,240,641 downwards.
GTCTTTTCACTATTGCTGCCCTTCTCATAGTCAGACGAGTTGCGCTGTGATTGGCCACTCTCAGGGTTGGACGCAAGGTGTGTGCGTCCGTGCCTTTGGGCTGGCCGCCGCTGGGCAAGGCGGTGGCATACCACGTGGCTGGGGCGTGGTTATGCGTGTGTGTGTATGTGCGCTGTACGAGTTCGTACTGAGCCTGTGCGTGCCACAGTGGAATCATTGTTTGCCCCGCCCTCCCTCATCCCACCCATACGAGGGTCTACCGAAGACATTTTTTCCCATTTATTACATATTTACGCACGAGTCTTCTGTGTGAGAAATCCCAGCTTTTTTGTAGCCATGACAATCGATGTAAATATCATTCAAATAGCGAATTTTGCTTCATGCCACAGCTACGGCGAGTGTAAAAAGCGTTCTTTTGCAGAACTTATGTATAACAACTTGCCCCTCGACAAGTTGAAGCATAGTGCCAACAGGACATTACTGCTACTAGCTTTAGCTTACCGTGGAGTCACCCACTGTGCTCGTGGGAATCGGTGTTAATAGCATGGAAGTGGACCGTTAAATCACTTGCAAAGCACCGCACATCGCAGTTATGTTCGACTTTTGCCTGCGTCACTTTTAAAACACTGCCAGCATAGCAAATGCATTGTGTGGCCTTAGCAGCAAAGCCTACCATAAATAATAAGAGACTCCCGATGCCTATGATATAGTGTGTGGGTTTAATTTATTTCTTGTTAGCAGCATTTCCATATTAGTGATGGATCTGCGGCTTTTACTATAAAATCATAACCCTTTTTGTGATTAGGCGCCTTTTTTACGGGATTAGTCTGAATTTTAGGCATTATTTACGTCACTCAACAAATTAACTATGCCCGATAGACTGAAGCAGCAAATGACAAAGCAATTTACGAGGCGAGGGTGTGGTCAATCAACGTCACTTCGCTAAGATATCCACCTTTGAAATTTCAGCTGTAATCCTTGCGATTGCGAATAATGGGCTTAAGGCAGTAGCAGCGGATGCGTTCATCTTCAGCTGTAGATAGACTGGACGAGCGATTGTCGGATGACTAGTCAGCCCTCTCAAACATTATCTGTGAGCCCTTTCTGTAGACTAGTCACGTTTGGCATCATGCTGAATGCTTGCGACATGTACGTCGGTGTTTCTATTTAATTTTGCTTATTTGTTATTTAAAAACAAAAGTTTCGAACAAAAAATTCTGGTCATTTTTAAACAACGTGAGCGCAATATCTGCCTGAGCGTTGTCACTCCTCGCATTGGTCAGCTCAAGGTCCCAAATCAGCTGCAGTCTTCGTGATAACTGTACCCACAGTTGATACCAGATGGCGTCATTACATTACACGGGAAATCAACAAGAATAATGAATTCCAAGAGAGCTTAGCAATGCCACTATCAGAAAGAAAGGCGGTGCAGTCCCTTCATGCCCCTCATTGGTTAAATCAATTTAGGAAGGAACCAACCATCGTCCTGAAGTCAAAAATCTCGTATTGATCAATAGGGCAACGATACTGGGTGTTTCTGTCTTACATTTTCTATCACCCCCAGCAATGGACTTCTAATCAACAAGGTGTGAAGCGTAGAAATATTCTCTGAGGCCCGTTGTCATCGATGACATGCCATGGGGATAGACGCTTGACTAAGCGATGGAGGGTTGAACTCCTCAATTGTAACCACGATTCTATTAAATTATTCACCACTTTTTTGAATGAATCATTCCCGTTGATAAGGCTGAAGTAACAAAGGAAGGTAGGCAGATAGATGGACACAACTGTTCGAAATAACAATAGCGCATTGAAACCCGTCCTACTTCAGCTGGATATTCATCTGAAAGAAGTACTACTACCATCCGACCCCATTACCAAGAGGTAGAAAGAGAGCTGTGATACTTAGAAAATGCACGGTATTTATTCGTACAAAATAATGAGAAGAAATAATAGTGGTAAGAAGCACTTTGGACATCTGGCGAGTTGGGTTTCCAGTAGACCACAAGACCAGAGGGTAAAAGACCTTGTCTGTAAACGAATGTATGTATGTGGGTGTGCGTGCGTGCTTGTGTGCAATCTTTGGATGAAGAACAATGAAAGAGGGGATATGTAGTAGCTCCGCTGGTAAAAAGCCACAACTCCTTCCGCCTTCTTTCATCACCATCCAGACAAAAAACAAGGTCCGCAGACACAAAAGAAATGCGCTTCTGCTGTTTGGTTGAGGATGGACTCGGCTGGGCGGACGATTTGAAATACACCCGTTGGACATCAACTATTCATCGGACCAGAGATGGAATCGTGGTGCGGCCTCTTGGGGAATTAAAGACGGGGATAGGTCGATAGAAGTATGTTTTTCAACGTCTGAAACACCAGAACCACTGCTGCTACCAGTGCCTGCTGCAGCAGCAACCACCTCCAGTTGATGGCGTTTCATGTGCTTGTTGAGGTGGTCGCTGCGACTGAATCGACGAGGACAGAAACTGCAGGTGAATTTGCGTTCTCCAGTGTGAGCTCGCTTATGCCTCGACAGTTCGTCAGATCGAGCGAACTGGCGTCCACATCCCTCCCAGTCACAGACGTACGGCTTCTCACCTACAATATTTTAAAGTTAATTGAGGTAGATTAACTCCTTAAATGCAAGGGTAAATCAATCCAGGAGAAAAAAACTTACCAGTATGAGTTCGGACGTGTGCCTTAAGATGAGAGCTCTTGAAGTATGCCTTATCACAGCCTTGGAATGTACAGTGATGTGTTTTCACTCGTCCAGTAGGAGCGCCTCTACCACTCTGCGAGACCGTCTGTTTCTGTAGAGCGGCATAAGAAGCGGGACAGGGATCAGAAGCGCGGCGTTCAGTGAACGCCGAAGGGATCTGTGGCGTAGAATTTAACGAAAGCACGTGGAGATCAAAGGGACAGCTGAAGGGCTTTGCCATCGAACAGGAAGCCTCCTCTGCTTCTGGACCAGTGTGATAGGAAGACGACTGGAAAGAAGGGAAGATTCTTCATAAATTTATGCGTCAACTCCGGAACTGAATTCAAAACCCTACGTGGAATACTTACAGGAGTAGAACTAGGAGAAACACCGTCTTCAGACGGAAGGGGTGAAACCACACTGAATGCACTGGTTTCGTGAGGATGAAGAGAGTTTCGGTGCTGCTGTGCCATTAGCCGTAAAATCACAGAGGAGTCCACAAGATCTGTCGAAGATCGTCGAAGTGGAATCCTACCCTCAAGATTCTGCTCACGAAGAATCTGGAAACAAAGTTAAAACTGGAATAAAAACAAGAAACCAAATGTTTAAGAGGAAAGAAAAGAACAAGGGAAGAAAACCCACCTCAGCTAGACGCGAAGACGGTTCGGCTCCGGCCGCCTTGTGTTTGAGATTACTGGCAGCGGTTTCATGGGGTTTGGTGCGGTGAAGTTTGAATTTCAATCGACGGTGCAGTTCCCCCTCCGTATCCAGCCCATCGCTGTTGCGGGTGTTGGTGTAGCTCTGGTTTTGAAGAGGCGTAAATTCTGGGAAGAGAGAGATAGGCGGTGCGCGGAGGTGGTTTTGATTTAAGCTAAATGCCAATCCCTCCGACATCGACACCAATATCTCCGCCGTTTTCAGTTGTAACATCTACGTGGCAAAAGTAAATGGATTAATAGACCAATTCAATAAATATATAGTTGAGCTCGTTAGTGCCAAGCTTACATCAATGTTAGCAGTTGGTGGCATCAACAGGTTTGAAGCAATATCTGAACTCATCGTATTGTAAAATCCGCCAGATCAGTGAGATTAAACCCAGTTTTCTCGATAGCGGAATCACCGGCACCTTATATAGCAGCTGATACTTCTTGTAAGGTCGTGCGTCTAGTCAGCATGGCCTAGAAACGCACTGTGGGTGTGCCCACCTTATTTCACGCACCTCATCCAATCGCAGCACGAGGAGTGGGTGCGTGTATCCCTCCCTGAGGTGTGGATTGGCGAGTGGGGTGTGTGCACGTTCCAAGGCCATGCCGTCTGTAGATTTGCACGCGGCTAATCACGCAGCTTGGAGGTGACCATAAGAGCTAACTAATGGCTTATGTGGGCTCTTGTGCAAACACACACATACACACACATATTCATTCATTCACACGCACACAATTTTATTGCTTGCAGTGGGTGTGTGTAGGTGTGTGGTTGTGGCTAGCCCAGTTACGCCTTGCCACGTCCACTCATTTTGTCGATCTCGGGTGGATTTCAGGAACCAAATTTCGTGTCTAACAGCTCTACTTCTTGCATATTTCTTGCTAAAAAAAGTGCTAACTCACACAGTGAAGTAAGACCTGATCCGCTAGCAATGTTGGTGTCTGCAGCTGGCGTAATTGCTATGAATGATATTTTTTCAGTGCCTCCTAGAGTAGTTTTGCATATTAGTAGATTTACTTGAGGCGTCGCGGCTATCGTCAAAAATGAAAGATTCGAATTTGATGCCTGTTGCAAAGGTGTTTGAACGGTCCACAAAATACGAAATTTTTTAAGTGATCTTGAGCTAAATCTATCCACAGTTAAAGATGAAATTCAACCTACATTTTTTAGTCATCAGGGCTCGTAAAGTGCTCGACCTTTTTGGCACACGAAAGATTATTACATTATCAGAATGAAATAGTGGAGGTTTGATCAGTGTGGCTGAGTTGTTGCAAAGCTGTCGCACTGCATAGTACGACTCCAGGTTTCGACACCTTACTAAAAATGGCCTTTGTGATAACAACCCAGAGCCCCGGTCACCCCATATACGTAAATAGACTGTTAGATTGTCTCAGAAACAAGTCGGGACATCATAGCCTTTTAATGCTCCAAATAGTCGGGTGATTACGATGAAACTGATTTGTGCCTAGAAAAGGGCCTTAGAGGCTTGGCAGAAGGGCTACGCAATCAACAGCATCAATTATTCCAACTCCCCCATTTTTGACTTTTGCGCGGTGATGTCCCGACTGAAACGGTTCCGAATAGCTCATGAAAAGGAGTTAAATCGGAGGACCAAGCACCACAGAGGGGTGTGAAAATAAACGCGATTAATTACTAGGATGCATTAAATGCGTAATAGACCTAATATTGTTGAATGAGATTAGGGTCGCCAAACAGAGAGATATTTTATCAAAGGATATAACTTTTGGCACCTTGCTCTGCAAATAAGACTTTTTGATGCAGAAAATTTCATTTCATTTGATTGCCCTAGTGATCGGTACACAATCGTGTATGCTCCTTGGTACCCTGTGAATCGTTCTTCACGCCACTGCCGCTGTCTCCCAACCCTTCCACATGTCAGCAGTGTAGCTATTTTTACATTTACGTGTTTTGTAAAGCATTCAAAGGGCGACTCAGGCACTTGGAGAAGATACGAAAGTCAAGCTAACCAAAGTTCTGCCTAAGCTCTCATCCTAAAGAGCGTTTCCATCTCATCTCTAAGTCGGTAGGAGTAAGAAAAGATTACTTTCTTTTTTTATGGCTTGCTAAGATTCACCTTTTTCCATACCGTAGTAAACAAGATTATTACCCCATATTGAAAATAAACTTTGACAAACTACGAAATACTCTTCGGTGCATCCATTAGTTAACCACACCCTCGCCTCGGCCAACACTCGCACCTGTCTAATCTACAATTTTGCATCAACTGTCCCTTCACTCTCTTCCCAGAAGGAGTGATTTTATTTACCACCAGATACGAAAAAAATGATGACAAATTTATACACTTTAAGGGTAATACCTTGACAGGTAACATTTCAGTAGGTGATTGCGTGTATTTACCACGCTCCTCGTTCATGACCGGTGCCTACAGTGCAACACCCAATGCGTGTACTTGTCATCGAAAATAAATTAATGAGCGATTGGAGCAAAAAGTTGAAATTCATGTGATTCAGTCTTAACACCACCCATCATCTTGAGATTGGCCTTTAAGTGGGGTAGCCCCGGTGGCCAACTTATGTCAATGGGGAGTGCCTACATGCCTGGGCTTTCTTGCTTTCATAATCCTAGAAATGAATATGATCACGTTTAAGTTGTTCTTTGTACTCATAAGAATGCTCAAGAGCACTTAAAAATCGCTTTCTGGGAATGCATTTTAAAGCACATTTTTAAGGAGTCAAATTTATCCACCTGTTTACGTAGGTGAGACCATAAACAGCCCTGGAGGGTAAAAGTTTGACGGATGAAAAAGTAGCAGCAGAATAACTTGAGGGCCTATGCAAATTAATTCACTTTGTTCTAAGCAGAGTAAAAAGGTATTTGAATTTACGACTAACTTGCAAGAAAATTTGTCGATCTGGAAATCATCTAGTAACTAGGATGAGCCTACTAGGGAACAATCTATTGTAGTATGTATACATACATTCATACGATTACTTGACAGCCCTAATTTTAAGTGCATAACCCCGTTCATAGTCGAACCAAGTTGAATGCTTCTTCCATTGGCTGTTTCCCCTAGGTTAAATGAAGGTCGTCGGCGCGATTGCGTCGGCTCGCCTGATTGGCCGCCGTGTTAATACGCAACGCACGACCAAGGCGAGTGTTTCGTTGTGAAAATTGGGTGTGTGCGTGTGTAGGTACACTAATTCACGTGACGACGTTCGAAACACGTGACTGACGTGCAGCTCGCCCAGACTTTGACCACAGAACACCGACAAGTCTACATTCCATCATAATAGAGAGACCTTTTGACTCTTCCGCGGTTCAGATCAGCTCATGCCGTCTAAGCTACTAGCTTCTCAGCTCCTCCACGTGTTTCTAGTAAAGCTTCTCTCAGACTCGTGCTTCTTTTAAGGTCTTCGCGGATAACTCCATAACTCCATTTCATGGAATCTATTCGGACATCCAGATTCTTTGGTTTGAATGATCCTGGTAACCTTCCTGTTGCTAATTCGCGCATTCTCTGGGCTGCATGTGTCGGCAACCTTCTTTTAGCTAATCGCGTGACCTGTTGAAAATGTCTGCCCGACATTGCCTTCCTTAATGTTTGCTCCCCTATCCTTTGGATAATTTTTCCTCCGTCATTTGAATTGGGTGCGAAGGTGTTGCTCTGCTCACCTATCACCCAGTGCATGCGATTCTCCGCAATGCCTGCGACCATTTGAATGAGGCGAATCTGTGTTTCCACTTTGTAATCACGTACAAACGTATCCCCACATATACATCCAGCCATCCCACACAATGTCTGCTTTGTTTTACTTACTTCTGCTTTGCTAATTCGTTTTTCTGGTAATTTAAAAAGAAAACTTTTTTATTTCTCCAAATCCACCCAATAATTTGAGTAGTACAGAAGTAGTCAAAGCAGCAAAAATTTGGGAATTTTTTCAGACAAAACAAATGTCATTGTTTGTCACCCCGTACTTGTGGGCAGGAAAGGTGGATATTATTGCAGAATTTCTTCACCTTCCTTTCCTGGTGTTACACCTTAAAACGAAGGTAAATGAAGTGATTTGCCCAACCATAGGCAAAAACTAAAACCGTATCAAAGATTGTTTTTTTTTTATAAAACAGACAAGTTTGAAAAGTGTATGTGGTGTACGTTCAGACCTAAGCAGCACTCTTCCTTCCATAAAGGTTGTGCACTACATAATGGTGGAGTCGAGTGAAAAAAACGACTTCCTTTTCTGACACTTTCTGACAGTACACGCAAGCATTCACGGTTGTAGAGGCTTAAAAATCACTGCAATCTCCGTGAGGGCATTTCAGTGATTCCACAGCCCCAGCTTTCGAATTCAGAAGTTGCACCAGCAAAAAGAAGATGAACCGTATAAAAGGGATGTAAATTGTTTTTGCGTAGCGTTAAGTAAAATACTGTTGAAGGGCGTGACCCACTGTGGTGCATTGAGTGAAGACAAAAATCTCCTAGTCATTCCCGTTACACCAGTTTCCTGGCCTTCCCGCCTCCAGTCCACAGTGACGATTTGGCTGGTAAACCGATTGACGGCGGTGCTAGCGAACCTTGCTCCGAAAGAATAGCAATCCCAATTTCGCTGACTGAAAACCACGTCAGAATGTCATGTAGGAGGGTGGTTTTCTTTGCAGGCTCACAGCGACTTCTGGAGTGGGCCGGTTTAATGATTTCCTAGCTTCCTGCATTACAAGATGCTAAAGTTTAATAAGCTTGATTGTTCACGTTGAAGAATGGAGGACTATTCTCCTCAACCGAATCAAATAAATCATTCAAAACGTCACCTCCTCCAAATTCTCTCTAGGAAGAGGCTCCTACAGCTTTGAAACCGAGTTAATCTCGATTCGTGAAGAGGATAAGCCTGAATCACATCCGTAGGGTTCGTTCAGCCGACATTTTACCATTCGGGATACCGAAAAGAGGGAGGGAAATGGCGGAGAGCACAGCGAGGGATAACGTACCGTATCAATAGACTGCTCTATAAGGCATGATGAAGAAACACCGATCTGACTCTTCCAAGTTACAGCGAGTCTTTAAAGTGGCGTAAGCCAGAACTCTGATCTTGCATTCAACAGATCTAGCAGTTTAATCGCCACTCCTGTCTCGAATGCCTGGGGCTGAAGTACAAATTATAACGAATGCCAGACAGCAGGATGGGTATGCGTTTTGACTGTGCAGCTCTGGTAATGTCACTCACAATGCTAGCTGGATACCCCAGCCTTCTGGTCTCGTGTGCTTCACACCATGTTAAAGGGTAGTCCAAGGGTAACCCATTAGGGCATGAGATTCAAGCCTAAATAAGGCTTAACTGGGTACGAGGGGTAGAGTTCATAACATTGATGCAAGTATCGCGGCTACTGCGTAGGATGAAGTTGTTTTGTTTTTGTTGCCTCAACGAATTCGATTTGACTACCTGATGCGATGTGAGCACAAGGGAGAATATGCAGAGGAGGCAAGTAGGTGTGTGCTTAATTGCCTTGATTTTAGAGCTTTGTGAGATCACTGTCCCTCCTCACCCCTTCTACTTGGTTACAGTCGATTTGAAGGCCTTTCTCGCCTTCACTTTAAGACATTCACCTCAGGAGTGATACTGAGGTGTAGAGGTAATACGTTTTTAGGAAGCGACTATTTTAGACTAATGTGAATACTTTCGTGAAGGATCACGCCCATAATTACGGTTTAACACCCTTCTTATCGGAGCTTCTCATTTTATAGACACTGGTGATACTACACACAGACACGATAGTGTGCACCAATCAAATATCCACGATCAGGCGATCCGCTCGATGAACGCTCATTGGATTGACTGCCGAGGCTGCGGACTGAGAGTGGTGAGAAGCACCACGACTGAAAATGTCAGTGGCGTCTATAAGAACTTGGAACCATTGGTATGTCTTGTCTGCGGGTTGGAGTTTTGCACCGCCATTCACGAGGAACTTCGGCCACCACAACACGCGGCACCATGCAGGCGGCCAAACCTTGATGGTGGGTTGATTAACGATGCCAGAACCAGACCAGCCCATGAAATTTGCGCCTGCTGTTGCTAATAGGATACATTTATCACGCTCGACTGTGTACATTTCTGACACGGCATAATTTCCTGGGCTATGCTTTTCCCATCTTCCAAGTATGTGCCAAATTTATCTGTGAGGAAAATGAAAATCTAAAAATTTGTTTTTTATCAGTAGAACTGAGTTATCCAATCACACCAAGCTTTGGAAGAAACGTCAAACAATAAAGGGTGCTACAGGAGAGGCAATCTCACTGCTTTATGGTTACAAAAATGCACACGCTTTACGTAACCGAGCACCACGTGTACAGAGATGAGGCAATTCCATTGAAGGTCGCAAAAAATCTGCATCCAAATTTCAAGTTCCCATCGCATGCGAGATCAGGCTAGAAAATGCCTGCTCTTGGTTTTTTAGGGCCCTTGGCGGATAGTCTCAAGCTCTACTTCGTTGTTAGATCACTGCAGCGTAGGCGAAAGTTCTAATCGAATCAACATACCAACCGAGGATCACGAAACTTCCTTGATAGTAAATTGTGCTTGAGAAGGAAATTGAGAGTGATGTGAAATGATAGTGCAAGATTGGTATCACTACATGAACCTCTTTGTCATTCCTCAACTCATCTCCCCACCCTTCTTAATGTGGGAGAAAAAAATACTTTACCACTACAGACAGCTAGAGTAGGGTTGGTGGAAGTGATTTAATTGACAGGCTATTATGCCAAAATGTCGTGGAAGGAATCAGGTGAATCAGTGAAGACTCCATTGTTGAACATCGTTGGGGACTAGCAATACAGAGGACGCAATATTTGGGATTCTCGTCGCCATGACATCATAAGAAGCCTTCTTACTCTCTATATCATTTTCACTTCCAGCTCGTGGTTGACTTTGGGTCGCCTAAAAATTTGTGACAGTCCAGGCAAAAGAGTGCGCATGTGGAGTGGAGATGACACTCTAAGCGATGGAAAGAAGCGTAAAGATAAGAATACAAAGCTCTTGGTGGACTCACGAGTCGGCTATTCTGTAGCTTGCTGATGGAGTGTGCAGTGTCTAGCGCCTTCAGAGAGAGCTTCAAACAGAAGTCCACATTACAGGCTAAAAAGTGCAAAGGTTGACAACACAAAGCTCACGGTTAACTCACGTAAGGTTTGAAAACAAAAACTGTCAAGTTCAAAAATGAGCTCATTGTTTGCAATGATCTGATCCAACGGGTGATGTTGTTACAATTCAACACCACTGCCTCGCCTTTCACTGACACTCACAATGTGCGTGTGAAGGGAGGGCAGTACTGTATGCGACCTTGAAATGTCATGCCGACCATGTTAATTGAGTGTGATCACCAGCTGATGGTATTGCAACGCAATGTCATTTGTATAAACCATTTCATCAGTGCTTTGTATGCATACAGATGAAGTGAAGAGAGAAACAATCGACAATAACAGACGCCAATTCAGGTAACGAGAAAGGTAGTTGTGATATGAGGTCGTGTTGCGAATCGCAACTGATTAGGTTCAAAGGCAAAGTCAGATCATCCATCTGCCAGCACACCTGAGCTGTTAGTGAAGATACACGTAAAGCCGTGTAGGTCTGAAAAAGTGACGACCTTTCCAATCAAACACAACAGTTGATAGCACGTGCCAAGTGCGTAAGTGGCGGTTTCATTTTAAGCATAGTTAATGGAGCCGGAAAGCAACAGCTGCTGCAGGGTGTTCACTGAACAGGGTGTGAAAGAAGGCATAAAACCAGAATATGTGAATGTCTACTTGTGTCTACAGTAGAATTCAAATATGGCGTGGCAAGGCACGCCACTGGAGGGCAATAAACCACACGAGACGGCGACGAGACGCCCAACTGCCCGGCATTACCCTATTAGATTTGATGCTGTAGAGGTTTCAAAAGACGCTTTATGGGGTCGTGATGATTTCCAACCCACCACCGTAACAGCAATTTCTGTGGTCACGCATTCATCTATTCATTAAACACGTATAACCTGCTGTGTGATAAAAGGGATGAAGCCAGTCCAACCCAACACAGCACAGCAGACCACGACACGATATAACGAAAGGAAACAAACCGACACCATGGAGGAGTTGGTGCACTCTGTACATGAAGGCAGATTTTACATTCGATGAGCCTGGCGTTTCGTAGTTCAGCAGTCTTAACAAATCCATCAGCGCGGAAGTTCTGCAGATGTTGGACGAACAACGAGGTAGGTGTGTAAATGCAGCGGGCGAAGGAGGAGGGGACAAAGGATAAGCTGAAGAAGAGACGTAGGAATGCCTTGTAAAGTAATTACTGGCGAGCTCAGGCCACGTTTTGACTTGACAACTTTAATAAGTTTGCATAAGTACGTGGAAGTGTAGAGAGACTGGTACCACAACTAGCACATAGCAATCCGTTTATCCATTTGCGCCACACACCCATTTTTATGACATTTATTCGGCAATAAATGTGAACTTATCGCGCTCAAACTTTACCTTTCCCATCACTATCAATTCAATCTTGCCTTTAAAAAGGTGTAAATTCAAGCAAAGGGTTATACCACTGCAAAATATAAATTCTGCGGTAATAAAGTCAGTGTAGAAATGACACCTTGCAGTTTTTGATGGGGGCTCTGTGAAGGGAGAATTTTGCGCGCCAATCACCACGCCTAGGAAATACGTTTTTCGTTTAGGCTAAATGCGTTTCACAAGATAGAGGAGACCCTCAAATTTCCACCTTGACTTTAGTCCCCTTTTTCACTCCTGCAACTGTCTACCTGGGTTGGTGGTAATTTCTTATTACGTGAGGGGAGCTACCAGATCTTTTGTCTTCACTAGATGGTAGCTAGCCTCCTTGTTTTGGGACCCATTTGGATTCATTCCCTCCAGGTCCCACTATACTTTTAGCCTTGATAGAGAACTTAAACCAGGCGGTGATTACCAAATGTCAGACGTAGCTCTAATAATCTGCCCGTTGCGAGTCACCTCACACCCAATTATCCAAGTGCAAATGCCCTTATCTAATAGCATAAACTACAGAAGCGTATGGGGGCGGTCTCATTGTGAATGCCTACAGAGGCACTAAGAGACTTCAGAACAGAGAGCTTCGTTGCTGATAATCCAGGCATTGGAATGCTTAAGTACATGTATGGCGATCGTTCCTGCATGATTACATCGACTCAATATGGCGTGCGCCCCTTCCACGTTTCGCTAGCTAATCAGAAGGAAGTAAACCAGAACGCGAAATTCCAAACCTCCCTAAACGTTCAGAAACTAGCATGTGGAAGAAGATGGATAGAAACCTCAGAAATAGCAAAATCTAGGAGGAGTTCGACATCGATTCGAAACACCGATCACGACCAGCAAATTTCGGAAAGGGTGGGAGGCAGTAGGTCGCCCTGCTGATAACAGACTTGAGATCCCTTAAGAGGAAGAGGCAAGAAAACCCAATTAGGCAGTGGATGAGGAAAAAGGGGGGTAGATTCGTTGATGACACACCCAAATCACAACGCAATATGCGTGCGCGTGGCCCTCCTGGAGTGTGCGTAGTAAATTAGGAATGAAATCAAGAAAATGAGAACATTTGCTTTTGTGAACAAGAAAACTATTTACCTCCCTCCTTTAAAAGCCAACCCACCCAAATCTCAGAATACGAAATCTGTTGGCTTTAGACTGCGAGCAGTTAATTCAATTTGGCTTCAATGCAATAAACCGAAAGCTGCAAAATGTGAAGAAAAGAACTTAATGGACGCAAAAAGGAGTCTTTTTAGGGAATTCAAAGGAATGCAACATTGAGGCAGAATAAAAAGGGAGGATAAAAAATGTGCATCGGATGCACACAGTCAGAGGCCGATTACTACCTTTCGTTGTGAGAAATCGCTTTAAGACCTAACCGAAGCACAATATCATATCGCAGACTACCAAAATTATAAAGACCGTAGAAGGGATTGCACCAGTGGTGCACACAGTACAAGAAAGTGACGAAAAGGAGCATCTTTCTTGTCGATATCGTTACCCTAAGTGAAAAATGCAAAATACTGCCAGTTCGCTGATCCAGTTAGAGTTAACAGCTATTTGACATAATCTATCACCGATCAACCAACCTGCTGTACTGACAAAATCGACAAAGTAGTCTGCACCATATAAAAAATTGTGCACAGCCCTCACTCTAACAAAGTTTGATTAGAGAAAACAAAGTAGGCATCGATCGTATTTACTTGACTATGAAAAGCTGTAGATATCAGGTGGCAGTAGTCGAGTTATTCACATCCCAGCCGCAGACGACAACACAAATTCAAGCATTTTCGTAGCCCGTTCAACAACAACCGAGGAGGCTAAAGGTAAAAAGACTGTTTACTTAAAAATATTTCAGTAGAACAATTTTTATAAACACAAGAACAGTTACCTTGCCATTCGGATGGTATGGAAAGGGGAAAGGTTGGGGATTCAGGTGGCTCGCCTCCACTGTCGATTATTTGTTGACACATGGACCGGAGACGATCCACCACGGCCCCTTGCACCCCTGCCAGGTAGTGCAAGAGGAGTTCAAATGTCTCTTCATCGATCTGAGGAGGGAGTGAGGAAACAAAAAATTGAACCATAAACTTTCGTAATTTCGTATGGGAGAAAGCTGTTTTTCGGTTGAAGATGAGGAAATTTCGTTGACAGTACGCCATACAAAACATGCATGGTCTTCTGGGCACGAAGCGGTGCAAGGCCTTAGGATCGTCTTTAAAAAAATATTTTCATTTACTTAACGAGCGTTGCAATAAAAAAGATAAGAACTGTTCTCCATCATAAGTCAGTCCCTCAGAAAACGGAATAAAAAGCACAACGCATTTTTATTAGCATATGTGAAGAAAAAAGAGCAACAAATTGACAAGGTGTCTGTCATTTATTGCTGCATGGTATGAAAGTGGGGGCCATGCATTAGTTTCGCAGCCTCCAAAACAACTTTCCCTTTTCACTGTATATAAGTGTTAGCGGGTAGTTTGTCCACTCACAATGAACATTGACGAAATGTAAGCTTGACGTCTTGACCTCAAACTAACGTACCGAGTACGACACATCAATCTCCCTTATTATAAAAAATGGGAGAAGGAGAGGGCGGATCTTCCCTCCTTGACGTGAGACAACTACTTTTCACAGGGCTATTACCAAAACTGAGTATCGTAAACTATTTCTGAATGGCGCTTTTTACAACTTTTGAACCAAGTTGGGATTCGCAAAGCAGAAAATCTCAAGCCCCATCATTCAGGATGGACGAACACTTGATGAGATGAGGGTTGCTTCAAAGTAAGAGAAAAGCAGTAGAGTGCAAAATAGATGTACCCCTTCGAACAAGAACTGCCAAAATGCGGGACCATCCCCGTCTCCTAATGGAGTGGTGGGTAGGTGTAGTAAATAAAAAAACTCACAAGAGCAGGATTGAAGGCATGCTTGATGAGAGTCAATTGTGCAACCTTCTTGTACTTCCACGTCTCCGGACTTGAGTACCAGGCATTAAGATACTCTATTGCCTCTGACAAATGCTGTTCTGCATTACGCTGGGGACGCAAGCGAGCCAACTCTCGATTGGCACGTCGTTTGCGCCGGGAGAGGGTCTTCTTGCGGTGTCGTTTCACCCACTTGATGCGTTTGAGAGCGTTTTTGGACTTTTTTGGCTTTCGCGACTTCGTCTCAGCAACATTCTCATCTGCATCGTTCACTTTTTCAACTTCTGGAAAAGGAAAGACGAGTAAGAGGTTGCGCAGACCTTGTTTACAACGTTCACTACCGATGTTCCTTACATCCCAATCAACCCGTGAAAAATTCAAAAGTTTGCATCTGAAACACAGGCAAAGAACGTCCTAATTCCCATCAACTGGTTTACTGATGTGAAAAAAAATCGGCTTCCTTCCATTGGCATCCAACTTAAAATTCAATGTAATATTTTCGGTCTTATGCAGACCGATTCTGATTCTGATGCGCAGAAGAATGGACAAACTGCCATTATCGGGAACGCTACGGTTGACCGAATTGCTCAACAGCTGAAACAGCCGATCAAAATATTTTGCTGGGGAACAAATCGGGGAAATTGTAAAGACAAAGGGGGGGGGGAGTTAGAATTAAATAATGTGTATTTACTTCCTTTAGGGGATTCCTGATGATTAAATCCAAGCAAGAAAACAAAGAGATTTGATAATCAAGCAGTAAACATCCGTGGCACATCACGAATGAACGTAATTGGGAAAACAGATCTCACCAGAACCCTCCCTTGAAGTTTTTGCGGAAAGAGGTGGAGCCTTCAAGATTGAAACTTTCGGCTTGCTTTTAGATTCTGTCGATTGACTCCCCAGAGTGACCAGTTTCTTAGCAAATTTCACTGACTTTTTCGTCGTTTCTGGCTTTCCCGCCTCCACGGATTTCTTTTCTGGAAACAAAATAATGAGGAATTTTACTACAAGGCAATCCGGTAGTTTGTGGTCGTTTCGAAAGAAACTAAGGCATTAATTCCAGATGAAAAACAATAACGGCAGCAGAATGTATCATGCTTAAAAAGCTACAATAGCTATTTAAAGGAAAAAAAATCCACTTTCAGACTAAGTTGTCACAATGAAAGTTAGTAATTCCATAAATTTACATTAGAAATAGAGCAAGGTACCTCCAAGGTCAATCCTAATTTACAGGGAGTAAAAAAAAAAACAATAAAAACATACTTGACTTTTCAACGTCACCAAAACTGACACGTTTCGATTTATGCCGCCGTTTTGACACTTCCTCCCCATCCTCAATCGAGTCTGTTGCAGCTGCTGGCGAACTTTTCCGTTTCTTCGTAGGTTTGGAAACTTCAATTTCGGCATTAACCTCAGTTGTTCCTGGAAAAAAAGAGGATACAAAGCTTCCTTCAGTTGATATCCATAGTCCACTGTAGATTTAGGCAAGGAGGAATTTTAGACTGGAACTTTAAAATTGAGTCAAAGAATATCGCAGAAATAGAGGAAGAACAGCCAGACATCAGTTAGTCAAAAGCACGCGCCATCTTTGGTATAGCTTGCTGCAATGACTTCTTGCAGTGCAACTTGTCTGTGTGCATCGCTGTGAGACGACCGAGTCATTCTGCCAGTACGGCACTCTACGTCTATTGTATTCCCTACTACCCTCCTCTTACTTGGAAGCGACCCTCATCTCATTGAATATCCATCCATCCTGACGGAGGTAATTCGAGATTGTCTGCTTCACGAATCCCAACTCAATCCCAAAGCTTCAAAATTGCCGTCCAGAAATGGTTTAGCACACTCGATTCTGCTGGTAACTCGGTCCAAGGCAGTTGTTTCAAGTCGAGAAGGGAAGACTCCCCAACCCCTATCCTTGATAACAAGGAAGAATGTGCGGCAATTGGCACGTTAATTGGAGGCCAGGAAGTCAAGAATAAAATTGGGGAACTCATTAACACTTACACCAAGGGTGGGAGGGGGAAAAGTTGTGGTGGAAGCAACTAAGCAAATGGGTCTCCCTATCATTATTATGCACTGACAGATGATAGACGATAAGGCGGGAAGACGGAGTCGTCCATTTTGGATTGTTGGCTGACTGAAAAACTTGCGATGAAGTGCAGCATTGGAGCTCTCATACTACAACACACAACACATTTGATTTGTGCCCGTATTTGCGTGCTGCAGACACAATTGTTCGTCTACTGAAGGCCAAGTAACTATAACTTCCACCTACCCACTCAAACTGGTACTATTTGAAGGTTCGCAATAAGATTTCTTCTTTAGAAAGAGCCAAAACTGCAAATAAAACATACACGTGAAAGTATTTGAATTTTCTTTGAAAAGGTGGAGGGAGGGGAATATTTTCACACCTCATCCTTCTTATCAGTATGATTCATATTTCTCCAAGTTGTTGGTAGTAGTTTTAAAACACTACATGATCACATGGGGGATGGGTAAGTGGGAAAACTGAGACGATAGGAGAAGTTGGTAGGGCCAGGTTATTCCCCTCCCCCCTCAGAGGTAAGCACTGTAGGAAAGCTACACTCGCATCGAACAGGTACCTCGTGGGGAGAGGACGATAAAGTAGAAGTTTTCTACTACAACAAATCGCGCCAAGATATCTGGTCACTTTGCAAAAGAAGCGGATTTAAGCAGAAAAAGCCTTACGTGAATCATTCGCCTCTGCAAGTTTTGCACTTCGCTTTCGTCCGGAGGATTGCCTATCCTCCTCAGCAGCTTGGGGCCCTTTATTGAAATCCAACAACTTTTTGTGTTTTTTGGAAGACTTCAATACCGCCTCAATTGTCATCTTACCTTTCTGAAGAAAAAGGCTAGAAATAGAAACAAGTCTGACTGTCGAACTGCTATCAACTCTTATGAGGGAAGCCCATATTTATAGACCGACTAAGGACATTTGCTTGCAAATTAGTGATACATCAACCACATGGATAAGGTGACCCCTTCTGCTGCATGGTGAGAATTGTAGTCATCACACTTAATTGTTGAAATACTAAAAAGAAAACAGAGCATGCAAGAAAGACCTGTATTTGGCTATTTGCTGTACATTCGGCAAAATAGGAAGGCGGATCGGAACTGAATGCCACCGGAGCGGAATTGCACTACGAGGGGCTAAAGAAGGAATGTATAAGTAAAATAACGGGATAGAACTCGCTTTTGAGTGAGACAAGGGGTAAATAACGATAACCACGACCTCGCCAGACGACGAAACAGCGTTTGAGGTCGGGATGAGAACGACTTTATTAGATTTCAAAAAGTCTAGCGATTCATTATGAGAGAAGTAGTAAATGGTCGCGTCTAAACATGCCACCAGATTCGCCCAATCTAAGCGCTCAGCTCCCATCTAGAAGTAAAGACGCCCACAGAACTTGTACGCGAACTACATCGAAGAAAAGTAGTTCTCCGTCACACGCCGAGTATTGTGAATAGACGCGTTCCAAGAGGACAAATTCGTCTCTTTTGACACGGGTACTCGACGTGACGATGAAGTCATCACTCTCATAAAGCCGCCTACTAATAAGTCCAAAATCATCGGACTAGTGGGAATGGATAGAAAGGCCCTTTGAAAGAATCCAGTTCCACTCCAGTGAAACTCTTCGAAAAAAGGCTTTAATAAGCTCGTTACTGGGATCTGGATCAGAGGCAAATCGACCACTACAGTCCAAATATCCCATGGCTCTATTTAATTTATTCGACTAAGAAAGTAATTAACTTCCTCACACCAGTAACGGACCACATATATGGTATTATCTTACACAACCAAACCGTTTGAGCCCGGTGATGTGGTACAGCACAGGCTCATCAAGTGCACATCTCGCATACAGGCGACACTCCAAGAAGCTTTTACGCTTGCAATAAAGCCGTCAACCCACTTCAAGGCCAGCATTTCTTAGTGTTCTGTTTGCTTGCAAGAAGCGGTCACTCTGATTTACCGTAAATTAGCAAATCCTTACTTTAGGATCCTATTTATCCTCTGCCTTCATGAGTGCATTTCGTTCCAATGGCAACGGAAACCCTGCATTAATTCAACTCAACTCGTAGTCATTGGAAGCCAACTTCGCCAAACTTTTCAGACAGATACAGTCATGATTCCAAGAAATTAAAAATCTTACAATTAGTCACAGAAACGCTCCTATTAGTTAAAGTAGCAACGAAAAGTGAGTTACTTCCTCGCGATCCTGTCTGAAGCCGTTTAGGAATAAAAGGACTAGGAGGGAGTGGTGCTAATGGGGGAATCTGTACGTGCCTGCATGAGTTGCTGGACGTGAAAACATGGGTAATGTATTTGGAAAACTACAACTTGAAATGGAAGAAATGCTTCCTGATTGGCTGCTCCTCTACCTAGCCTGTTGCTGTGGCAGCGGAGATGGCTAACAACCCTTCAGCGCATCCCGCACATCTTATTTTCCCTTCACCAGTGGCTCCCTGTTGGTGACCGTTTTTGTGTTGACTATCAGTATATATCGAGCGGTGTGATAACATCCGATTATTACCCCACTTGACACCTATCAAGTGCCACAGCAATCCGACACTTATTTATGTGGAGAAACCGTGAAGAGACTACCCACACACTTACCTCCAACATGTTATATGTAAATAAAAAAGGAAACATCGAAACACGGCAGAACCAATCAAGACACGTTCAAGTCAAGTCGGGACCCCCAATTTTACACGCAATAAAGACACCGTCTTAGTGACACTACAAACAGTAATAGGCGCTAAATATAGCCAACGCATATGTCGTAGACTAGTCCAGTTGTCATTAATCAAGGAGTCAGGGAACAGTAGTAGTAGTCGCATACATGAAACAACGTATGGTGACCAGTGGAGTTTCTCATTAACGAAGACATCGAACCAAAATTCGCGGATATCTATTCCTACAGAGGCCTTCCACCACAGTTTGCATGGTGATGGGAGCTCGTCCACTCAGCAGCGGTGTTAACGCCTCAAAGACAGCCGGCTGTACATCTGTACGTTAGGGGAGATTGAGGATGTGGCAATTCCGTTTCTATTCTGAGGCAGTAGTTATCGGAAACATAGCGTCAACACCTAGATCTCCTGCCTTATTCTGGACGCCTGATCGGTGCGAAATCCATCCTATGGTGAAATGGCACAAGAGGCGGATCTTTCTGTGAGAACGGCAAAGATTATAACCGCGAACACTTGCTGCTTTGGAAGTTAGCTCACTCTCGATGTTCTACGAAGAGTTAAGCAAGGTTATAAACCTTTCCATGCGGAATCTGCCATCTGAATACTAGCTAAACGCTGTCGGGATGAGTGCATGGATGCAGCGGCGGGAAACTGTGTGGAAAAAGTAGCAGCAGTTACCGCGGCTGAAGGCATGCATTTGGGGCATTTGGTAAAAAAAAGCTCAAAAGACAAACACATTGGAGACACATCTTTTTTTAAGAGAATGCAACTTAAAAGCATTAATACCGATATTGAACATGAAAACTCGTTTTCGATTTCAAAAAGGAAGAGCAAGCTGGACAGTACAAGAAAATATTGAGCAAAAGCAGAAAAATTAGTGCAGCACAAACCAGTTCCAAGAAACTTCAGAGTTGAAAGATTAAGCAAGACCGTGAAAACAATACATTTTCAGTGAATTGGTGTTTAAATGTCACAAGGTGTGAAAATTCTTGGGATGAAACGCTAACTGGAATGGGATAAAAAAGGATTCAAAAGGGCAAGAAATCATCAAAAGAGGGGTTAGATGTAACTTTAGAAAATACAAAGTACTATGAGATGGACAAATTGTTACCTCAAAGGATACTCATAGTGTGCACTGCAAATCTTGAAAGCTTCAAACTACTTTAAAGAAAGAAATTCATTCCTGGCGTCCGTCTCGGTTCTTAAAACTGAAATTGGGTCGAACTAGTGGATAATGATGACATGAAAACAAGCACAGCATAGTACATAAGACTAAAACTCGTTATCTTTGCGAAAACCTTACGTGGCAGCATTAACAATTGTTAATTATAACTTGGTTTCTTCATTAGGGAACCGAAAATTTAGAAATTAAAGTTTAAAAGCATCTCACGAGGGTGTATGAACAACTGCAAAGAGGCTAGTTGATGTCATTCGCCACTAGGGAAACAGATGAAAATAAAAGCTATCAAATCAATTACTTACGAAACTGGCCTTCTAATGCATGGACGGGATGGAAAAAACAGTTTTAACTCATAACCATAGTTTAAAAACACAATAGACGGCACGGTTGGCACTAATATTACAATGACAGAAGGGGGAAAATACAGACTAGTGGATTTGTTGCAAGCTTCATTAACTACCGGGTCATTTAGACGCGGAAGAATAAGTCAAACCAGCTAATAAACAATAAATTTTTACAAGTACAAAGTAACAGTTTATAAAGTATGACAGGGTTTTCGAAACCTGATTCCAAGTGTAGTGTAATAGTGGGTATTCTCTACCTTTACTTGAGTAAATGGGTGAAAGAGAAGGTTCAAAGGGATAAACTCCGCCTGCGAAAAAGATCGTTCGCCCAGGTTCGGGGTCAGTTGCAAACCAAAAGGCCGGCCACGTCAATGGCCACAATGAACGCAACACGACTAGTCGCTACCCTATCACCTCACTTATCACTTTGGCTGCTAAAACTCCTCATACCCATCTAACTGCACCATTTGTTGTTGCTGTTGTTTGAAAGGAAAATAATGCAGTCTAGGAGGTCCCAGCAATCATATCTACACAATCGACTACGTGAATTGAGGGAACCGATTTCACAGAATACTTCACGGTCGCACAAGAGTTGACCAATTAGTTGCAATCTTTATAACAACATTTAAGTCGAATTGTTTTGCGGAAGATTGGGACCTATTTATTCATTTATAATTGGAGCAAACGTGTGGAGACTACGGAGTATAGAGGTTCAGGATGAAAAAGTTGGCTAGATTCAAGTCGAACGAAATGTTACTAATTAAGCATAAGTAAACAAAATGACTCACGTTGTTTAGGGAAGAGCATCCTACAAGAATTCAGGGATTTTTATCACAGCGCCATCCATTTCATCAGAGACTATAACTTGGCAACCAAGTCGAGAACTGCCAAAAAATAGGTTTTTTTGGTTGAAAATAATACAAACGACCCCATATAACAAGGCGAGTAGAGTCAATAATCATAAAAGACTTCTCAAATGTTTTAAAAGCAAAAACAGAACAGAAGACTTAAGCAGATGCTTTCAAGAAAGAGGTTTGATAAAGTTTCCCCTAAAAACCGTTTGTAAAAGACGTAGTAAAAACACTAATTATACCGTAACAAAGGATGTATCACAATACACAATTCATTCTAAAACAACTGGTCGATAAAGCATCAAAAAGCAAAAGTTGTAAGTCAAGAATTACACAAATGACTGGTGAGAGTAGTTTTAATCAGACTTACGTATCCGTTATAACTGGAGCTAAGTCCAACAAATCTGTTTCTTCTTCAGAGGGTGGATTTGGGAGCTTATTATAGATGTCATCACTCAAAATTAGGTGACAGGTTGAACAAGCAAGCTCACCCCCACAGGCACCTTAACAACGTAGATGAAAAAACGAAAGATTACCAAACCCGTCGATATCAAGTTCGTTGTCTAAAATGACTTCGAGAAGAGTATCACCAACGTTTGCAGGAACTGTTTTTCGAACACCATTGCAAAGCCACTCAAATGTCAGCTGTACTCTAGCACCACAATGACTTCAAAAGGAAGACATACACATTTGAAGAATCAGTTGAATATTGTGATGCTGCGTGCTTTTGAAAGTAGTTTGAACGCATAAAGTGTGCTGCAAAAAGGCGCGAGACGCGCTGCAGCGGACGAAACAACATGCTTGTATAAAAAAACGAGGAATTTGAGAAATGCGGCAGAGGCGTTCTGGCCGCAGGAAGTATAAAGTATGTTCAGGGTCAAAATGACATGTACTTCTTTAAACCTAGAAAGAACCACTTACAAGAACAAACATGCAAAAGAAATATAAATTCACGAATTTACGGAGACAATCATGCGTCGTGGCACATTTTGGAGTAAAGTGAACCGTACAACATTGCTATTTAGGGTGATAAATCTTGTTACAGACACAAAGAAATTTTCCTCCAAATTAGATTTAGGGTGGTTTATGTGCATGACGAAACGGCATTTCGCTTGAGCGCACCAAAGAAATTGACTCAACATATGGAGAAACGCAAGGCGAAAGGTTCCCGTGATTCTGAAGAACCGGGAGCACCCTTTCGTTAAAGAAAGTTACCTCAAAGGGCGCAATATGCTTAAAGGCGCTCTTCTTACGTGCTCTAAAGTGACACATGTTACTCGTTTATTTTGGAAAATAGAATTTTTATGGAGAAGGAATGCATTAGATACTTAAGTGGCGCAGATGGTCAAGTGAATAAATCGAAATTACGTATAAGCACACCGGTTCCACACCAACCATATAAAACAAGTAAAAATAGATTTTTTGAAAAGTAATAGCAAAAGGGATGCGGTTTATATACAAATGAGAACCTTTCTATGGTCTGGAAGTGCTAGTAATTTCCACGATAGTGAGTTCGGATACCCAGACTTATTTTCCACAATCATGCGGGAGTTGCAAAACATTTTAGGCATTTCTTAAAACTATAGTAAGTATTCAAGATCCTAAATGTTAGTTGAAGTTTACTAGAAGTTGCACGTTTTCTGTCTTTATACCGACTGTTGCCCAAAGCGCGCGTCTCGGTGAATGTCTTACTTTTGATGTCAAGATACTGCCGTAGCTTTATTTCCAAGGCTGTTGAATCCATTACAAAGTTTTCTAACAATGCAAACGCAAAACTATTGGATTCCTCTAGAATGTCTTCGCTCAAATCAGTTTTAGATAGTAACCGTCACTTTGACATAATAAAATCATCCTACGAAAAATTGGGTAGCTGTATTCACTCCAAGATAGATACATCCGTGGACAAATTTTCTTTATTATACGACAAAGTATCTGGCAGAGATGCTGTCAGAAAAGCCGGTGTTGAGCTCTTACAGGTTCACAAGGTTAAGCGTTCACGTATTCTAGGCCGAACAAGATTTCGTGGCTTCACAGCTGCAGAGGCGAACGCTCCAGCAGGCTTTGTTTGACGTGCAAAAGAAACGCAATGAAGTAAATAAGCAGTTGGATGTCGTTTCACGTGCTGATGACTCCTTCCTTTCCTTGATCACCAAGGAGCACGAAGTGGGTGTTGCATCCACTTTCCCTTTTTATTGCTTGCTAGAATGGCCTATTTCTAAAGGGAAGAATCCATTTCTTAAATCCAGTTAGCTCGGGAAGAGGCCCAGCTGGCATCGCAGCATCATGAGGCTGATCTTGTTGAACGCGCTACGTACGAAAAGTTTACGAGTCTTTTGCGTTATATGCATGTAGAAGAACGGAACTATGATATGCGAATGCGTCAATGGGCACTCCTTGGTTCAGTAATCGTAGGATTCTTTTCTGCATTCGCAACATGGCTTCGATTCCACACAGCACAATCTGTAGGTCTCCCGTATTTCTAAGCTAAAAAAATTTCTAATTTTTCGGAGTTTGTTGGTACCTCTCTCATTATTATCTGCTCTGCTGCCATTTTTTAGACTGACTTGCGCGACAGTGTGGAAAAAGTCGGAGAAGTTTATACCTCCCAGGTGAGTTTCCCGTTTTCGCTGCACTTTAATCCGCTTCTTTCCAATGTATTTTCTTAATTTTCTTTTTTTGGTTTCGTAGATGGAAGTTGCGTCGAAGCTAAATTTGCTCTGTTCAGCACTTCAGAAACAGGTATGTCTACCTATTTTACATGAACGGAGGGTCCTCTCGTTTCCTCTTATTCGTTTTTTTTCCCAATTAATCTGAAAAGTAATACGAGGTATGTAGTTTTGGGGGCTGGTTTTTGCACCTCTAGTCATTATCTACTCTCTCCCAATTTTCAGGGTGATTTTCACGACAGTGTAGAAAAAGTTCAAGAGGTGTATTCTTCTCAGGTTAGCCTTTTGCTCTTGTTGTGCTTTAATATATTTCTTAATTCGCTTTCTTAATGCGCTCACTTGTTTCGGCTTCTTAGATGGAGATCGCGTCGAAACTGAACTTGCTTTTTGCAACACTCCAGAAACGCGTATGTCTACTTATTTTAAAGGAATGGAAAATATTGCAATCGCTATTTATTCGGTATTTTGAATTTAGTTGGAAAAGGATAGTGAAGGACTTCAGCCCGTGGGATCGTCATCTCCAACTGGAATATCAGTTGTCAACACAGAAGAGATGAGCTTTAAAACGAAGCTTTTATGTGTAACCTCTGCTTGTGTCTTGGTCTACGCAATTTGCTGGCTTTCCCGTTAAGATTATGTAGGCCCCTCTAGTTTATTTATTTTGTCCATACCCGTGACAATCCAGTGCGTTGTATATTTTTTCCAACAAAATATGATACTTCTTTCCGTGAACAGTGGCTGCTTGGGAAAGTTAAGTCGGTTCCTTTGTAGAATAAAGGAGTATTTAACATTCTTGTCGTTAGGGGGGAATATTTAATTTTATTTATTTCTCGCTATCCAAATCGGCTTCTCTTAGAAAGCTTCGATAGTGCCACCGTAAACTAGCACAGAGGGTGTTTTCAAAACTAGCATGCTTCTTACTTGGAGCCGCGGTACTTAAAGCGTCATTACTTTTTTGGTTCAAATTGAGGGACCAAATTGGGGAGGGGGCTAGCGAGCGTCCCACTACCCTAAAGGAAGGAACGCTTCAAAACAGCAGTCGCTACCTTACTAAATTGGCATGTGGGCTGGAAGGAAGGTGTACAGCTTTTGCCCCAGTAGCCGGAGTGTGGCTTTCGGTGGGTTTTACTTTTCGCCCAACAAGATGGACCAGTGACCGCGGAAATCAGCTGTTTGCAGTCGATATCTCCGCGTCGTAGACGTAATGAGGATTTTCAAATTATCGATCCGCCACTCGCAAAGTCGACAACTCGACACTTTCGGAACAGTCTCGGCTGCGTCAACTGCAACTGCTATCTTTCAAAATGGTGAGTTTTTCGCAAAGTGCTCCTGCAAGTGGTTGCTTAAAATACTGCGTACATTTAAACTTTCTTTTTTTAGCGTGAATGTATCAGTATCCACATTGGCCAGGGTGGTTGTCAGATTGGAAACGCCTGTTGGGAGCTCTACTGCCTAGAGCATGGAATCCAGCCTGATGGTCAAATGCCTAGCGACAAGACAATTGGAGGTGGAGATGACTCTTACTCGACATTCTTTAGTGAAACTGGTGCTGGAAAACACGTTCCTCGAGCAATTTTTGTCGACCTAGAACCCACTGTTATCGGTATGTATACGCGGAATACATCTTTATCCACCGCCCATACCTTTGTCTTACTAACCCCTTCTTTTGAAATGTATAGATGAGGTGCGAACCGGGACTTATCGTCAGTTATTTCATCCCGATCAACTTATTACCGGGAAAGAGGACGCAGCTAACAACTACGCTCGTGGGCACTACACAGTAGGGAAGGAAATGGTGGATCTAGTTCTCGACAGAACTCGCAAAGTTGCAGACCAATGCACTGGTCTCCAAGGTTTCCTCATATTCCATTCGTACGGAGGTGGTTCAGGATCTGGATTCACTTCCCTGCTTATGGAACGGCTCAGTGTAGATTACGGAAAAAAATCGAAGCTGGAATACTCCATCTACCCTGCACCTCAGATCTCCACGGCTGTGGTTGAACCTTACAACGCCATTCTTTGCACACATTCAACCATCGAGCATTCAGACTGCTGCTTCACGTTTGACAATGAGGCTTGCTATGACATATGCCGGTAGATTTTCGTGTCCGCATTTATGAAATATACTTTACATGTATCTCTTAACTGACATCACCCTTTCTAGACGCAATCTCGACATTGAACGTCCGACTTACACCAATCTGAATCGCATTATTGCTCAGGTGTGCAGCTCACTAACATCATCGCTGCGTTTCGATGGAGCCCTGAATGTGGATGTCACAGAGTTTCAAACAAACCTGGTGCCTTATCCAAGAATTCATTTTCCTCTAGTTACTTATGCACCTACTGTATCAGCTGAAAAGGCCTACCATGAACAACTCACGGTTCCAGAACTTACTAATGCCTGCTTCGAACCAGCCAATCAGATGGTTAAATGTGATCCACGCCACGGAAAGTACATGGCTTGTTGTATGCTCTATCGCGGAGATGTTGCTCCCAAGGAAGTCAATGCTTCCATCTCCACCGTAAAGACCAAGAGGACCATCCAGTTCGTCGACTGGTGTCCAACCGGCTTTAAGGTTGGCATCAACTACCAACCACCTACTGTGGTTCCAGGCGGTGATCTTGCGAAGGTTCAACGGGCACTATGTATGATCTCCAACACAACAGCGATTGCGGAGGCCTGGGCCCGTCTGGACCACAAATTTGATCTGATGTACGCCAAACGTTGCTTCGTTCACTGGTATGTCGGTGAAGGCATGGAGGAGGGCGAGTTTTCTGAGGCTCGTGAAGATCTGGCAGCCCTGGAGAAAGACTATGAGGAGGTAGGACAAGACAGCGTGGAGGGCGAGGGTGAAGAGGAGGAGGAATACTGAGGTAGAATTTGGAAGGAAGGATGGGCTGAAATACTGCAAGATGCTTTTAGGGAACTGCGGACAATTTTTCAATCTACTTCTGTGCAGAAGGCTTGCTTTTTGTAGTGAGTTTACACGAGGATATGACATAAATAAAGACATGCAAAGCGAATATCGTGGGTTGTTTTCCGCTTATGACTCATTAATATGGTGAAGGGGGGTTCGTTTTTGCCGAAGTGGAGCTAGTGATCGACAGACGGAGGAGCTTGGATAGGATTCATATAGCGTCGTCGCGATCGGTGGGGTGATGCGCAGGACGTCTCAGCATCGTTGTCCATCCAAAACAAAAAGTCGGTGCTTCAGAAGGCACAATTATGGGGCCTTGGGCCTCGTCAAATCAAGCTACCCTGAACCTGTTCATATCGAACCACCTCACGCACTCCACAAAGATACCTCCATGAATGAACACGGAGGATTGGTAAATAAGGTGAGCCTCGCATTTTTCCTAACGACCGATACTTGAATTCATGCCACTGGGTAGAACGAAAAGCTAGCATACTAGAAGTCCTTTTTTCTACTAAGAGGTCCTTAAATCAAAACGAAATTCTCTAATTTGGTAATAGAAACAATCCTAAGGAATATTTCATGGAAAACGCTATCAACACCTCTTCAGCTGGAGCTATTTACTACTTATTCGATAAGTGGTTCTCTCTCTTTATGGTTCCGAAGAGCCGCAGCACAAGTGTCCACATCCCAGCGTTGGAGACGACAACTCAACAGTCACGTGTCGAATCAATTGTCAGCCACGTGAAACGCGATTGATTGGGATTCAAAGGAGCGCGACTGAGAGAGCACTGTCGGAGGACCGTCACTGAAGAAGTTGAGGCTCGTGCAAAATGCGTGAAATTGTGCACATTCAGATTGGCCAATGCGGCAACCAAATGGGTGCCAAGGTAAGCTCTCTTCCCTTTGTTTCAAGCCCCACACCCTTCCTCTCCTCAGTTTTGGGAGGTTGTCTCCGATGAACATGGCCTGAGCGCCGACGGATTGTACAACGGTGACAGTGATCTTCAACTGGAGCGGATCGGTGTCTACTACAACGAGGCCACAGGTAACATCCCCACTTAGCTTGACAGCCCACTTTTAGGTGGCAAATTTGTGCCTCGAGCCATACTCACTGACTTGGAGCCTGGAACAATGGATGCTATTCGATCAGGTCCAGTTGGAAATCTCTTCCGTCCCGATAACTATGTGTTTGGAACCACAGGGGCTGGAAACAACTGGGCAAAGGGCCACTACACTGACGGTGCTGAGTTAATCGACAATATCATCGATGTCGTTCGCAAGGAAGCTGAGTATAGCGAATGCCTTCAAGGATTCCAGGTTGTCCATGCTCTTGGAGGCGGTACAGGAGCTGGGTTGGGAACCCTTCTGGTTACTAAAATACGAGAGGAGTATCCAGATCGTATTATTTGTTGCTTTTCAACTGTGCCTTCACCTAAGGTATCAGATGTGGTCGTAGAACCCTACAATGCTACTTTATCCTTCCACCACTTGATTGAGGGGACCGATGAGACCTTCTGCATTGACAACGAAGCCCTCTATGACATTTGCAACCGGACTTTGAAATTAGTAACTCCAACGTACGGTGATTTGAACCATTTGGTCAGTGCGACAATGTCTGGGGTGACTACTTGTCTTCGATTCCCCGGCCAGTTGAATGCTGATTTGAGAAAGCTTGCGACAAACATGATTCCCTTCCCACGACTACACTTCTTTATGCCTGGATTCTCACCACTAACCAGCCGTCATTCACAGGCCTACAGAAGCTACTCTGTTCAGGATTTGACCCTCCAGATGTTTGACAGCAAAAATATGATGGCTGCATGTGATCCAAGGCATGGAAAGTACCTCACTGTTGCAGCTATGTTTCGAGGTCGTATCTCCATGAAGGATGTCGACGAAAACATGCTGAATGTGCAAAACAAGAACTCGGCATACTTTGTAGAATGGATCCCCAATAATGTTAAGACCGCTGTCTGTGATATTCCGCCCCGTGGGTTGAAAATGGCTGTCACATTTATCGGAAACAATACGGCGATCCAGGAGATATTCAAAAGAGTTCGGGAGCAGTTTATGGCGATGTTTAGACGAAGAGCCTTCTTACATTGGTACACTGGTGAGGGAATGGATGAGATAGAATTCCAAGAGGCACAGACGAACATGGATGACTTGAATAGTGAGTACCAGCAATTTCAGGATGCTGCTATGGACGATGAGGTCCAGATGGAGGCACCTGCTGTATCGTGTGGTTAAAGTGAACAGAAAAGGGAAAATAAAACAAAACGCACACACACAAAGTTGTATGCAATACTGCATATAAGTGACGGCTTTGAGTGTTTCATTTTGTGTGGATGTATGATTTGAGAAAGATGTCATGTCTTTCTTTTTTTCTTCGCTAAAATACATTTCCTCTTGACCCAACCGTTTCTTTTCTCTGTCACCTACTGCTTCAACTTCTTTGGAGCTATTAGAATTTTGGCATGAACCCAGTTAGACAATGTCAAGATTTTGTGCGGCTATTTTAAAAAAACAGACATTTTCAGATTATTTGCTACGATCTAAGGGCTTGAGTGCTTTGGATATACTTTTTACACTCTACAGTAAAGTGGGATAGCCAGTTCTAAAATATCTAAGGAATTTGCCCGCCACGGAAATTATGATGAACAAAGGACCTTTCGTTACTATGAATCTATCAGTAGTATAGGTTGGCAATTTGTAACTGAGGTTATTTTACAAGAAAAGTAAAAAGCTGAGATTTTATTGTTCTCCCTGCATTGCGTACCAAATTTGAGGGTGTTTTAAGCCCTGCTATGATACATTATGATGCTAAATGACAAAATTTTAAATCCAAGTCTATTGATTACTCATTCGTTTGGTTATTACATAACGGTAACTACGACCTTGATGACAATATTTTGATTTATTTGTTTATAAGAAAAGCCACTTCGAATTCGGATGCTCCTGACATAACAAGCAAAACCAAGTAATTCACAGCCCATAGGAAATTTGTCTCTCTATTTACAGTTCCTAAAAGCAGTAATACAGAGGGGGGGGTAAGATTTGCTTAAATGGTAAGCCGGATTGGGTGTTTTTTATGGAGCATCCAAATTACGCCGCCACTTTTGACTTATCGGCATCACAGAATAGCGCACTTCGGGGAGTATAAGCTGCGTTTACTTAAAAGATTTACCGGGACGGCTAAACCATTCTTGAAAGAACCGGTGCAAAGGTCCGCGCATGTGTAGAGATGCGCAGAAGGATTCGTTTCTTGTGTAATTTATTCACAAATCAGGTTATGCAAGGGTCAGGGACCTATGATTAGGTGCGTTGCGGGGTTGAACTGAATGTGCAAGGGATGAATGCCGCGTTGGAGGACTGACGTACAAATGTACGGTTTGTCGTCTTTTGAGCCTTGACATCGCTCAAACTCCTTGCAGGGTACCCATCACCATACAAACTATGACCAAAGATCTCTGTGATATTAGATACGTGCCTACGTTGGTCACCACACATTCTCTCTTGCGAGGAGGGTTTGCGACTGTTCCCTGACTCCCTGACCGGTAATACCTGGGCCAGCTCACAACAGACGCGCTGACTGTGGGTGAAACGACGCGTAAAACACGCGCGGCAGAAAGTTTGTACCTCTTCTTAGTGGATTGAAAGTCCACGGTATGGTGATCTCAAATTAGCAGCACTTTTAAACTGTTAATCGCATTAGAATTTTCTGTTTAATATACTCCTTCATAA
The DNA here is from genome assembly GCF_000524195.1 of Echinococcus granulosus. NCBI lineage: Eukaryota > Metazoa > Platyhelminthes > Cestoda > Cyclophyllidea > Taeniidae > Echinococcus > Echinococcus granulosus. The sequence goes on along the minus strand of NW_020170382.1, from coordinate 3,209,398 downwards.
ATTAGCACGAAATGAGTAAGACACTCCACCACGAAACAAGGACCGGAGGTATTGTAGAACTGCTAATTTAGTAAATCAGTAGACGCCAGAGCTCAAATATGGCTAAAGAAGGATTGAGGATGATTAGTCGAAAGAAGTAAATAGTGCCAATTTTTACTGAGATCCGAGGAGACGAACGAGGAGTTTTTCGTAGTCGCCAGACGTATCATCTTTGATGTCATCGACGAGATCTCTGTTGTACCTTGTGAGGTAACAATTCTTGATTTCCTTCATGTCAACCTAGTAAAGCAAAAATTAAGCAAGTAGAATGTCTTTGGAATGACACAATGACGGAAAACTGTTGATTTGCGAAATACCTCGGAGCGCCACACAATGAGACGCATTAACTGGTCATCGTTGGTTCCAGCACCGCTTAGACCGTCGTTGAAGTGCTCGGCAAACGCCATAGGTGTATTGGTATTGGCAAGCACTACATTGGACAACAGATAAATACGCACGATATTGCTCAAATCGGATGTCTCAATGATTGTTGGTCGAAGGACATTCTTAATACTACACTGGCTGCCACCACCGATGGGTATAATAATAAAAATTAAAAGTGGACTGAGGAGACAACTGAAGCTAAACCAACCAGTAAGGTGAGGAGGAGAAAGCGGGCAATAAGGCTAAAAATAATGTTTACGGGTGGACAGTTTGAAGTTGTTGTAATGAGAACTTACAGGTTGTCAAGAGAGCTCTTCTGAAATCGCCCTTTGTTTCACTCGCGATGGCCTCAACAAGTCGTAGTTTGCTTATCTGTTAAGAAATACTATTTAGAAAGTAAACAGACGTATCCCGGAACTTCCATTTTAGTGGTATAATAACTTAAGCTAATGTCAGGAAAAGCTTGAGGCCATTTTTTCGTCCTTAGTAGGAATTTCGAATTGAAACGAGTAAAATTAACACTTTTGCTGCCGAGAACTGTCTTGTGGCAAAACTGACCACCACAGACCAGATAAGTTTTCTATTGTGATATGACACTACCAGTAGCTAGTCTTTAGATGAGGCCCTAAAAAGGATTTGAAAAAGGCTAATACAATTAAATTACCCTCATTTAATCCTCCTTAATGACCCCAGCTATAATGGAGAATACAAGCTGTCACATATTTGTGACACCGGACTTGGGTAATAAAGTCATGGCACCATATAATCCGTTTCTTACCTTTTCGTAGGCCTTGCTAATTGCAATCAGCTGCCATGGGCTTCTCGTGCACAAAATAGTAATAAAGGCCTCCTCATCTGTTCCGAGTCTCCTAAAACATAAGATGAAATTATGCTTCAACGGGGTGTAATACACTTATTTAAATGTAGGACATATTTCCATATTTCGATAACTCTTGATAGCCTACTGAATAAATGTTCCCCCTTGACCACAGCATTACCATAACTCAAGGACATCTTGGGGATGGGACATGAACTTCAACTTAGACAACTAATCGCCGATTAAGATGCACATTGTTTACAGCAACGCCCTACGATTCTTTCATCTCGTAGTTGCTACTGATTCAGTTATCAGTAGCATCACCAGTGTTGTGGGTTTTTTAAATCCCACTTAAGAGGTAAACCAAAAAAATTTGTTGCTGTAAGTATGATCACTAGGTTCTACCTAATTCTCAGTGACAAGCTTACTTTTCGCCAGCATCGTAGAGCTTTTGAGCGTCCGCTTCAGCAGCCTTCTTGTCGATGATTGAGTCAATTCCGCGATTTGCAATATCTTTCAACTGTTGTTCCGTGGGTTCGTGGCGTTGAGCTGCCAACAGGGCCACCAGTATGCGTTTAAAATAGCCACTGGTGTCGCCCACGACGTCTTTTTCCAAAGAGTTCTCATTGGCTACCCAGAGAGGAAAAAGGGACCCTAGGAGCGTCTTCATCGCGAAATCATTGGGAATCCAATATCATTTTAACAATCGTAATGCCAAATACGGGATAGCGTAAAATATTGTGCAAAAGATATCAAAGAATTAAAATAAAAGTTAACGTTTTAATTAATTAAGTTGGTCTTGGAGCTATCGTGCGGAAGTGAGCCGAATTTGATCAACTGTGGTTTCGGAACGGTGCACGAAGTGTTGCAACTGCAAGCTAAAATTACACTCAAAACCACCGCATTTCGGGATCTTTTATTTAGTACAGAACTAGAATAGATTATTTTTCTAGTTGGTATGAACGTTTGACATACCAGCTTTTCCGTGATTTTGGCACACTAAAAGGGAGGAGAAATATGTTTATAAGAAAGAGAGGAGATGGCAGCTTCAAAATGCAGTCAAAACACTCACCCTTAGCGTATTCCTTTTTAAGTTCTTCGATTTCAGAGTTGGTTGAAGTACAGATAACTTCAATGAGGGCCAGCTCGTCTGTCCCAGCTCCATTAATTGCGTCGTAGCAAAGCTGCGCTTTAAGCTCAGGAATGGTGTAGAACATGAGGTCTACCAATTCGCCGAAATCACCACTCAGTTCACCCTGAAGTTTCTCCCTCAGATCCTTCAAAAGGAAAATAGGGGCTCTTTGTTAAGGGCGACTTATAATAACTGTTGGCATCTAAGTCACCAAAAGTCATTCTACTTTCTTGGGTAAGCTTAAAAACTAACCTCGCCGTAGGAACCCTTGTAGGCCTCCGCAATTTCAACACGTTGCTGACTGGTGCGAGTTCCCAAAATTTCAATGATCATAGCTTCATCGGTGCCTGAATTGTTTAAAAAACAAAAAATAGTGGGGAAATATATGTTCGTCCAAATGATCTGTTTGGGCTCACATGCAAGTCAGAGATTTACCGAATTTCCAACAAAAACGTATTAGTTCCTCACAAAGTTATTCGCTTCCCTGAATTGGCACTTTTCTTCGCCTATCAACTCTGAATTGTGTAGGCATCTAACCAATCAGAAAGCCCCCCGCGTGCACATTCACTGACCCCATTTAGAGGTAGAAAAACTCAAAAGTTGCTTACAATACCTGTCGTTTTGTGGTTCCTGATTTATTATCTCACTCTATACGCCAGAAAAGAGGCAGTCAGTGTAATACACTAATTGTTTGTTTAATCTCGGTTTTTACTAACGAGCCACTTTGGGGCTCGTCCTCAAGGAAGTCTCGAGACGCTACGTTTATTTCACTCAGGCAATGCAGTATGTGCATTGGCGCCATGCCACAGGCTAGACAAAATTGTTGAAATCGTTTGCATTAAGCGCTTTCATACATCGGTGTTGTCAGAATGTCTGCATTGGCACTCGTGTGTTTGTGTTTGTAATCCAATTACCCAGGAATTCGGTGATGGCGCAAGTATACAAGGGGCCTTGACAATCACAAAGATGGTGAATTGGTGTTGGTATATGCCGTGACCATTTGACTGCTCTCACAACACTACTGTGAGATGAATTGCAGTACCAACAAATGCTGTATTTCTACATTTTTACACCAAGTAAAAGAGTTCTTTCTGCGGTAAGGGAGTCCACTGGTGGCCTTTTGGTTCCGATGAAAAAACATTTTGGGGACTATTAAGTCATATAATACGAAGTAGCTCATGCCCTCGATTCGTGCCGTATTCATACTACTATTCGCAATTCCTACTTTATTTCTTGAAGTTCCATCACTTATCTGTAAACCATGATTTGGGAGAAGATATGTACACTTATAAATGAAAGAGTTCTGCCCTGCAACAGAGAGGTGGAAATGCCCGAAGACTTTTAACTATTGCCACAAAGAGCCACGTGGGAGACCCGGAAGACTGTGACTCATAGAGGCGAAGACATCTTTATCCAAAAGTACATTTCTTAAGAATAAAAGTATTAGTATCAGAGAAGGTTATTCTTTTGAAGACACAGTAGTTAACTCATCACAGACTGCAACTACTTCCCAATTTATTGAAGTGAGCCAAACCTAAAACCTCATTTTTTCGCTTGATTGCAAACAAAAGCCTTTTTCTGTGCTACGTGGTGGAAACATCGTCATGATATCAGTATGATAAGTAAATCGTTTGTTTAACTCTCGGTTTCGGTAACGGGCCATTCAGGGGCTCCACCATTGTACCTCCGCCGGGCAGGCTGGCCTCCGGGCCGTGCCAGTGGTTCCAAGCCCTGCTGCACGTTGACAGTACACATTCTGCCCGAGTTTCATGTCTTCTTTCGTGTCTAGGGTCATCTCGGGGCGCTACATTAGCACTCACTTTCAGACATTACCAGCGTTATTTCAAACAAGATTAGTTAAAATGACTTCAAAATTCCTTTTTATGGAAAAAATTGCTGCAACTGTTACATTAATGCTAAAAATGATTATAAAAACTTAATCATTCCCAATTTTGTCCTTAAAAAATGAATATTTTTGTGGATTTTTAAACGACAACCCAGTTCAGGGATTCGGACCAATTGCAAGTCCAGAATGCTGTACGTGCAGTCTTTTGTGTCTGCATCCAACACAACAGTTTTTATTTAGCAGCTTGCAATTTTTCAAAAAAAAAACTTTAAATGTCTTACCCATTCCGTCCATAGCCTTTTTAAGGAGTTCCACATCACTGTTTGCATTGAAATTGGGGTAGGGCCTCAAGGTGGGATTGCATGGAAGACCACAATTGGTAACTTTGATGCTCATTTTTCAAACACCTTAGATTTGTTTTGTAATTTCTACAATGCACAAATTGTCATCTCAGTCCAAAATGCGCAAATAAAGGAGAAGGTAGCATTTTCTTTGGTTCCCCTACAAGTGTTTAAAGTCTTCTCTGTGAAAAACCAACTGACCAAATGTCTATTTCACTTTCGGGTAAAACAACTACATGTGTTAAATTGTCGCAATTAGCAAGAATTTGCGTTCAAGAGGGTATATCCTTGTCAAAAAGACAAGTTCTTAAAACTAATGGTCTATGTGGCCTAATAATCTGGGCACCGATTTCTGTCATTTTAGAGCTGGACTTTGTTGTAATGCCTCGGAATTTTGCCTGTTTCCCACTCTGGGATTCAATAAGAGGTAATTTTAACCGTAGTGAGTTAATTGCTCAATTACAAAGGCATTAGCTGCTCACATTTTCTTTTAGACCGCCTCTATCACATATTCCTCATGGGTGACACAAAATTTCTCGACGTATTGCATCAATTTTACAGTTTTTGGCTTGCCTAGCACCATATACACTAGAACTTTCAGGTTGAAGTTGAGACAGTTAAAATATGCATAAAATCCTCACCTGGCGGTAGAGAAGCGAGCGTAGAGCCGACTCGATGAGGCGAGCGCACTCAACAAAGATTGTGAGAAGTGTGTGTGTGCTCTTCAAGTACTCTCCACTGCCCGCATCTAAGTCTACAACGCACCAATCAGCGCTAGGCAGCGATGCCTTGAGCGCTAGCACGTCACCAGTCCTTTGAAGCGGTAGTGGCATCTCTATGGATTTCGCATGAATTTGTTACTTTTTTATGAGAGGAAAATGCAACATTCATAGGTACTAATGCCTAAGTGCACATGCATTTGAGTCTACTCCCATACCCTAAAATGAAGCGCCAGTTCCATTGAGTTAGTCAACAATGAAACGGTCTGCTACAAAACGCACCTCCTACTCGGGGTGTTGTTTACTTCAATTGGGGGAGTTTTTTGAAAAGACTTCAGGTTTTACTTGACCTTGAAGTGTTGGTAGAAAATAATTCTCTTTAGAGGATTTAGGCAAAGTCAGCGTCAATGAGGAGTTTGTGGATTGTATTCACCGACGCTCAAGCTTTAATCTTCGGCTCATCGTTGGTCTTCACTCCTGTCTCATTTCAGCCCCCTCCACCCACTTGGCTGGTAGACTATTTTGAAGGGGTGGAGCAGTACGACAGAGCAGGTCTCCTGGCCCACCCTTGTCTTGTGGAAAACATTTGTGGGATTGTTGTCTGCACTGTTGCTCGAGCTCTTGAATGGATTTAACCGGTATTTAAGCACAATGCATTTTGATGCTTTGTTTGACAGAAGATCTAGCGATGGCATATCTTCAAACTCTGTAAAAATATTTGTAGTGAATTGGCGGAGGAGGCATTTACTCCCACCCCGCGTCACAAATATGTGACGAGTGTGCTTTACCATTTAATGAAAGCAAATGATGTAAATTTTAATCAGTAAAGTAGAAACGGGGTTTTCTTGGTCCAAGAAAGTTATTAACACTTAAAAATCTTTTATTTTTTTGAGGAGTTGTTGTGATTCCCTTTCCTCTGAGACCTTGGTAGCTAAGAGCACTTACTCTTCACTGCACCCTATTTATTTACAACAGTCTTGACAACAGGCATAAAAGAGGTTATATTCTTTGCCAATAGGGAAAGAAGATGAATTTCGGTATTAGCAAATACATAAATTTACAAGAAAACTTCTTTGATTAACTTCTACCCATAATTTAATTTTACGCAAGGTTTTAGGTCTAAAAAGACAAGAATATAGCCCTCGGTTTAGCCACATGCACAGATCCATCTCACTTTCATTTCCCAACTGTCTATTTCACTTAACTTGTGAAAGTCCAACGTCTCCGGCAAGAAGTGGTTATAATAATCACCGGGAGAAGCACGAATGAATTACGAAGGAGGGGAATGCGGTAGCATTTTCAACTGTTTCTGCTGAAATGAAGCTCCTCTTGCAGTTGAGTTTCTCAGTCGTGTGAGATATTACATACTTCTCACCTTCTTCCATTCTAGATAATTTCTCCAAAGGAATGCATCTGACACACACTCGAGTCATGACGAGACCTCAGTCGTAGTCGTTTGACCTTCAGCAGTTAAATAAGTCCTAGGGAGTCAATGTGTCATGTCTGAAGTCCCGCACACACAAACAATTAGGGAACGGACTTTAGGGAAGAAGTATTGCGAGTCTTGGAAGTGTAGAGTAGTGTGGTAAGTGAACGGACATTAAGGTAGCACCACTTATCACTCGGCCACTTACCCATTCACCCACCAAACAATACGCTCCCAAAGTCGCATTTTTATGCAGGTAAAAGAAGTCAAGAACAATCATCGACTGGCTCTTCATGGTTGATATGGAAATGGAACTCAGCTCCTTACCAACCGTTGTGTTCAGCTTCCTCTCTCGGTTTATAAGGGCTTGAACACCTTCCCCATAAATCATCATCATCATCGTCTTTAGTTTTGACACTTTAATCTCGACCGGTTTTAATGAGTCTCGTGTGTATCAAAAGCGACAAACGACACAATATCCTCTGATCAAGAATTTGAGGCTTTCTCCTCGAAATACTGTCTCCAGCAATTATTTATCTGGACTTGTTCTTCCAAGTGATGAGTTTTGCTACTTCATCTCCTTCAAGAGTCGCACAACTAGTTTAACACGATGATAGTGGATTCCAAAAGTTTATTCATTTTAGTGGTGTTAATCAAGTACAAAAAGTAATTCTAGCAAGCTTATTTGATCTTTCGATTTGGTTTTGATAATAATTACCCAAACTCAGTGTTGGTAAAAATCACTTCTCTTCCAGAAATGCGTTGTTAAAAGGGTAAATGCACAGCTTCCGCGTGATAGCGGCTTAAGCGATACGAGGTCCATCAAACCACCGCCACTGTGTAAGCCCTTCCAACCAATTTACCCATTTGTAAGTAAGAAGGAACAGTATCTTTGGCTTAATCAGACCTGCTCCTTACTCTACGGTAGTTAAAATATGTTTGTGTTCCATTACGAAGTCTGAGAACGTGGAAATTTTGATTTAACTTGTTTCGAAGAGCACACTTTTACCAGGGCTCTCAGTGCTCCACTATGTATGTGGGTGAGTCAGAAGCAGTCTTTGGGTCATGAAATAGTCTCACTCCTATTTGTGTGATTTACGCTATTGATCTCTTCAGACGTTGCCAACTTAAGTACTGCCTTTTCACCCATACACACTTACATGCACACACACACTCGAAAAGCAACACGCAGTTTGTTACCTTTTCAAGATGTAACGCCGACTGTCTTCCCTTGTTGATCTGATGTTTGCCTTTGCGAAAGCAGAGATGAATAAATAGGCGGTTGTTTTGAATTCGTTAATTGTTTGCTTGTTCATTAGGTGATTCCGTTACCGTTTTATAAAATCAACTCGTGCAATTCTGCCTTGCAGAAGCACAAAGAAGGGTGTGAAGTAAACCAATACCAATTACTATTTCTTCCACTTCTCTATTGATCCGCGTTTATCCAATCACTTGTTGAATCACAGAAATCGATAAATATGACCAATCAAATACAAGGTTTAAGTGTTATAGGTAATAAGCAAATTACTTAAGGTTTGTGTTTTTGAACGGGGTGCTAAGTTGATTCCTCACTATTTTCAACAAAATAATTTCAAGTCACCTGAGAGGTTGATGGGTGCCTTTGGGTTGCAATTAGTGTTTTTCTCGATTATGCGAATTTCGCGAATATGTTAAAATGGCATTAGATTAAGCAAAATTTCTAGGCGTCTAACTTGCGCAAACAAGCATACTAGACAGCTAAATCTCGTTCCTCGTTGACAATTTTTGTTCAAAGTAAACTGACGCTGCCAGTTGCTCTGTGATACACTAGCTGTTTGTTTAGCTTTTGGTTTTGGTAAAGGGGTCACTTAGGGGCGCCACCAATATACCTTTACGAAGTGGGTTGTCCTCAGGGTCATTCAAACCTATTTTACAAGTCGAATATATATATATATATATATTCACCCGGAATTTCATGTCTCCTTTCTTCTTTAGGGAAGTCAAGGGCTTTACTATGCTATGCCTTCCTTTCTCCATGAATGGCTTTAAACGAACCCAGGGAAGACTGGTGGCACCACACTTAAAAATGGGGATAATTGAAACGCATTTTATTAAGTGGTAAATATGTATCTAAACAGTGGCGCGATTTTTACCGAGAATAATTTACGAAAAGTAATTCCTTTACATCAAACGTAAGTGTGGAGGTTAATACTCATTTTCTGAAGAATTATGCGCATTTACGGGTTGCCGAGCCCCAAAACCTGCGGTTAAAGAATCGCCTTAAAATTATGGGTTTTACTTAACTGCATAAATTCATTTGAGATTTCGTAAGCTGACACTGTTCTTTCTTCCAATTCTTCAGATTAAACTACGTAGACTTGCCTTCAGGCGGCCAACCGACGAAAGACTCATAATATTAGCAACCAAATTAATAACGTACCTACGACTATTTGGTTGCCATAGTGACAAAAGCAAGATTCAATTAATAAAATAATAGTTGCGGGTGCTGCCAGAACACGTCTACTGGAAGTTTACAGTAGCAACTACTGACATCTCTTGACAATGCTTGAAGCTATTTACTACGAAATATCAAATAACTTAACGAATTTCTGCGGTTTAAGATAACGCTTGTTAGAATAACTTCTGGAATTTTATAAAAACTTGTAAAATGCAAGGTGTTGTATGTACACATGTGCATCTATCTTTGCCATCTATCTTTTGATTAGGGAAATTAACAAACTAAGATTTGTTTTGAAATAAATGGTGTTATAATTATCGCCTGCCTCTTTGTAGACCGAGTTTAACCCTATAGTAAGCCTTTCTAAAAGCCCGGCGTCAAATTTGTCGTGCGGGCTTTACAGAAGTTGTGGTAGCAAAAAGCATTATGCAGAAGAACTGGTCCAAATAAGTAGTTGAGCCGTAATGAAGAGCCATTTTAACACAGAGGCATCAGTTCAAGGTTGAAACACTATTCTTGATCTGGAGGAACCATGTCGTGTATCACAATTGACACACGGGAGACACGCTAAAGCCGATCGAGACTACGCTTGCAAGTTGGCAGCTTGATTAAGAAGAATGCCTTTAACGTAAGTGATAATAGCGATAAGCAAATATGTCGTCTGCATCCGCATCGAACAAGGGGCGAAGGTAATTACGAGGGTTGGTTAGGAGCTGAGTTTGGCTCCCGAATCATGCATAAAGAGATTGTCGACAACAAGGGGCAAAGACGACCGATGTGTTGTTTTCCACCTCTTTTACTTGTGTAGATAAGTGACTCCGGGAACGTATTGCTTAATGACCAACTGGACGAGTAACTGATCGACTGACTGATTGACTGACTTTTGACATGCGGTGGCTTTACAATGCGCGTTGTTGTTTAGTGAATGGATGCTGTTTATATATATTTTTAATAAAACCAAGGATCGGATATCTCCAGGACGAGCTTTTGCTTTGCGAAATAGTCTCTGTTTCGTGCTACTAGTCTTTTAGCTAAGCGAGACTTCTTTTATACTGCCACGGATCATTGCGTCTTCGAAAAAACTCGGTGAGCTAAGGTTTACCTCGGAACCACTCAGTCGCCATGGGAGTGTACATTAATTTGCACCTAGGATAGGCATGTTTCGTTCAGGCTTTTTGAGTTTACCATCCACACATTCAAGTCAGAAAATTTTTATTAAGCAATCGATATAACTGCTTAGGTATTTACATAGTGTCTAATTTCTAGAGAGTTCACAATCAAAAAGGCAAATAAAAGCGCCTTATCTTAGCACCAAAATAAGTAAACGACCTATTTGACACAAAATTAGTATTTTTCATTAATATCAGAAATGAAATCTTCACCTAATATGGTGTTACCATATTAAATTGCCAATGTTCTATTTTGCGCATCTTTGTTTAAAACCATATAACTTAGTCGGAAACCTCTGATTCTAATAAAAATCGTCACTTGTTTTAACCTACCAAATTGTAATTGGTACTATAAGTCCCGCCATTTCAGACTAGTTTTTCCCACATGAAAAAGCACGGTAGAAGATTTGCCTTAGAATGTGCAATTAGATTGTTTATTAGTGTATGCAACTGTGTGAGATGGGGCAACTGTAGGCTATTTCCCGGGGAATGTTAAAGGTAGTGAAATTGCTACTCAAGGTTTCTATCCTACTTCTCTCCCAAAAGGGTCATTAGGAGCGATCGGTAGTCGCTGGATGTGTCGCTCTTTACCATCTCAGCCAATGAACGCCCGATCTTCTGTTGGTAGAGTACCTTTAGAGTTGGGAGGTCAATCTACAAGGTAGTAGATTGTGTAGTTAGAATGTAGAATATAACATCACTGACGCAGAATCGGAAAATTCCATTCTTTTTGAGCCCGAAATCTAGGACGATTTTTGACAAAGTCTGCAGTGGGCTGTTATTCTTGCCAATGAGATAAACAATGCTTTCCTGGGACTGTTAATTCGTCCTGTCTGTAGCTTTTAAAAGGTACATTTCGGAACCTTGAGGCTGATCCTTAGAACTGTAAGTGGTTGTACTGCGAAAAAGTCATGCAGAATTTCCACGCGACCTTAAAGTTCTGCTTATTTACCTAGAATTGTATTGTTTATTGGTGGGGGTAAGTTCTTCAGCCCCAGCCGCAGATGTCTGGAACTAGCGCATAACGGGCCCATTTCTCATGGATTGCAATGCCTTATAAGGCGTATTTTGTTAGGTATCTTCTACATATATTTTTCTTCTCAGCATTAGAGCCTAGAAAATTACCTCAGAGCGGATAGCGATGATTCTGGACAAGGTTCGCTCATCGGTTCCCAGGCCATGCATGGAATTGTAGAGTTGAGCCACCAACAAGAGACGGAGATCCACTGCTGACATGACTGTAGGGCGAAAGAAAGATGGATTTGTTAAAATCGCTCATTCACCTGGTTTGACTTTGACGTGGAAGAGTAGGCAGTACAGGACTTACTGACATTGTTGTAAGCATCTCGAAGTGGATTCTTGAAGGCCTTTGTAATGAAATCCACTAACGAAACATTGTACACCTATGGGAATTCAAGAAAGCGAAAGGTTTTATATCAGCTGTTTGTTTCCCTTCAAACATTATCAAAACGACTGAAGTTTCGTCCAATTGTCCACTAAAGTGCCCCGCTTCGAAAAATTGCTCTAGAACACAATGTTTTTAAGACGTACATCTTTGAAGTGATCATAGATGGCGCGTATATCCAGAACGCTTGCGGTGCAAAGGATTCGCGTCACTTCAGTTTCATTCCCTTTACCAGCTTTCCTGCAGAAAACAAAAACATACACCCCAGTCCTCTTTCTGATCAACTAATAACAGTCAACCATTAACTCCAAATGAGTGTGGTTTTGATTTTCCGAAATAAGTAGGTCTCTCCGACTTTAAACTCCACGATCTGAGTGCTGGGAGGTGGGTGGAGTAAGCAGTTACAATTCCAATGAAAAGGGCAATTCATTCACGTGCTCATGAACGCAGGTACTACGTGAATAGATGGGTAAGCTACATCCGACAGAAGAGACACGACACGCAGAGCCGGTGCGCATTCCTTACCTTTGACTTCGGTGATTACTGAATAGAGCGTATGAAAGTACTGGATCATTTGGCAGTTAATCACACAACGGAGTTGTAATGTGAAAATAGAAGAAAAATATTTGAAGAGCAAACCTAAATATAGTTAATTAATCTCGATCCGTTAATGGAAAAAGGCAGTACAAAGCCTCCTTGACAAGAGGCAATCAGATCCACTAGTACGTTTGGTAGCTGGTGACACCCAACCCAAAAATGTTTTGTTACTACTGATCCCATTGCAGATTCCAACACTGACCCTTCACCAGCGGCATGGATGGCAGCTGCACTGCGTTCAACCTGTTGCATGTCGATAAGATCCTCCCAGTGTCCGGTAGCAGCGGCGGATTTGATCTGCTCGGCGGAATACTCGGGCCGGTGGGTGCTGATGAATTTGAGCAAGAAGTCACGGTGACCGCCCTTAGTCTCCTTTTCAATGTCCTTCTCCAGGCTACGCGTTTTGTCTGTACAATAAAGTTGGCAAGGGAATTTGGTGGTTATTTCAAAATTTTCCGTTAGTGATACAATAAGTCGCCACTCAACCCTTATCCAAACAAAGTGTTTTCCAAATTTAAAATGCACTTTTGAACGGAACAAATTTTGTCTATCACTTCCTTTTTACCGTTTGAGATGGTGGAATGACGTCCACTAGGGGGATCTTCACTAAAATGCAAGACCCATTAGGAAAGGGTGCCATAGCAACTCCTCCCCTAACTGAGAGGCGGCACATTCGTCTTAAGTAGAATAAGAAAAAAAAATAGTATTTTTGGCAACTTCTTTATATGATAGCTCCTATACTATAGCAATTTACAATAATGTTAAAACAGACGTACCTTTCACATCTTCGTATTGCAGGACTAAAATGGGAAAAACAATAGTAAATAAGTAAACTTTCGCTGTAAAACCGCATTCATATCAATCTAAAGGTATGCATTTGTAGTGGTGTTGTGCCACGGTGCCTTTAATATACGCAGACTCTAGGGTTCCCCTCAATTTTGACGTTTGTTTGGTGGCGCGGTCTCTGGTGGTGCCGCCAACCTCCAGGCCCATCGGCGCATAGACTTCCCACATTGGAATGAGTAGCCGGATGCCTCAGAACCTCGTATAGAGGGCAACAGTAAACGAACCCGATTTAAGTGAACAATAAACAGGAGTAGGACTCTACAAAGTCACACTACGGAGGGGTTAAAAAGGGGTCATATTTTGTAAAACCCCGTTTCCGAGTTTTAAACAATCGTCACAAGTGAAGTGAAAGCATTCCTGAAGAGTTGGTTATCAGACGCCCTTGGTTTATAGCATAGTTAGAGGAAATTTCACTCCTCTTCTGCCCGGTTTCTTGAGGCAAATGGCACACCTTTTTAGAATAGCGTAGGGACAATAGCGCCTTCTCTCTGTTGCAGTTCGCTTTTCGATCTTAAAGAAACGCTATCATCACCCCTCTCGCATGGAAGAGCGACCATGAAGAGCCGTGAGGTAGACGATTGATAGCGGAAGAGGGGCTACGCGGTAGTGATAATACGTGCAATCACCTCACCTTCAAGATAGGCGGATTTGAGTGCTGTGATTTCAGTTGGACTGAGGCAGCAAATAATGTCATTAACATCGCCACCAGCTGAGCCGGTCTTCTTGAAAATTTTGTACAATTCAAACGCCAAAACTTGAATTGGACCAAGGAAGAGATTGCGTGCCAGTTCTCCAAAATCTCCACTCAATTCACTGTCCAGTACATCCAAGAGATCCTATCGAATAGCAGGGATAAAAACAAAAGTGAATAAGCACAAGTTCTATCTGCGCTCGCCTTCCAACTCTAATGTTCGGTGTCGCTTGTTCAGCTAGATTTTTACTGCAGTAACCGCTCCTTAAGTGGTCACCAATGTTGGACCGGCAATGGATATTAAGCACATCATTGTCACACTCGTCAATTTTACCTTGTTGTACTTAGAAAAGTAAGCCAATCGAATTTGATGTCTTTCAGCCAATTTCCGCTTGCCAATAACCTGAATTATGTCCTCCTCTCTAGTGCCTAGAAGGAAACAGGGAAAGGTTACAGTGTTTAGTGGTTACCAGAGAGAAATAGCAAGTTAGCTATGAGGGTATCAAAAAAATTCATCCGCTCTATCCCAAATGCTTCTTTGGCCAAGTATATCTATACCCCTTTAATTGTTTGTTTAACTCTCGGCTTTGGCAACAGGCCACATAGGGGCTCCACCATCGTACCTCCGCAGTGCTGTCTGGCCTCTACCCCATGCAAGTGGCCCCAAGCCCCATAACGCTAACACTTGAACACCACCAAATTGATGAGTTTAATTGTTGCTCGAGAAATAAAACCGGAAACACCCTTAGACGGAGAGGTCCCTCACCTACTTTACTGTTTTAAATGCGATAAATCAGTTCTCGCAAAGTGAAAACTGTGTGATCGAGGTCAGATAAGAGGGTAGGCCGTCATAACAAGTTGACTTTGGCAGCAAACGAGTTAAGGAATTACGGTTTATGCTAAATTGTATATCGTTTGTATGCATTTAGGATGTATCAGATACACATACGCAAATACGGGTGGCCAAATTTGTACATCTCTTATCTAGCGAACAGTGGCAGTTTAACATACCGAGTCCTTTGCAAGCATTGTAAATTCGTTCGGCATCATTATTATAGTCGTAATTCATGTTTCCTAATGGTTACAAGAGGTAATTCTCTGCAAAGTAAAGCAAAGTGTCTAATATTATCTTCAGATACAAAGCTAAAAGTGCAGTTGGTAAGGTAGAGGGTGAAGTTTGTTATCATACAGATCAAAATGGGAGAAAATGGGCGGGTCACTTTTTATTTGAGCAAAGTTAAGATGTATTTCTCTCTCGATTTTGGTAAGGGACCACATAGGGTCTCAGTCACTGTGTCCTTGCCAGGTGGCCCGGACTTCGGGCTATACCAAAAGCCACTACCTCTTCTGTACGTCAACAGTACATATTCCGCACGAGTATTGTCGCCTTTGGGGAAGTCTTCGAGAGCTGCATCTTAATGAGTGTGAACCCATGGATTTCACCTTTAATTTTCCTGCTTATAAAGAAAAGAGAAATCGGTAATGCCTACCGTAAAATGGAAAATGTTTAAAATATGAAAACAACTCTTCGAAATTAGCAGAAGTGTTAGAAATTATTGGCAATTCTTGTTTCAATGGGCTTGCGTAACCATGGCACCAATAGTAGTTTTATTCCAGCTTAGAGCATTATCTGTACTAGGATCATTGGGCTCAGTAAATTTGTTGCCTACGCGACTTTAGACAAATTACCATACTTAATTCCGCTTTTTTTAACATTACCGTTTTCGTTACTCTCCCGTGTTTATTTTAAAAAACACAATTTTTTGAAGAACTTCAATGCTACCCACTTTACTCACGCAAGGTGAGAGGAGCAACCAAAGGATTAAGAGTAGCATGTTCAAACTTTAAGTGTCATACAGATGATAATGCTTTAGAAAATACGATTTTCACTGATCTGGTACCATGAGAATTATCCAAGTACTTGGAAAATAAAGCATTTCTCATTATTTACGATAATAACCCACTATTATGGCTTTGTGCTGTACCGCATTGCCATCAGCGTTGCCCTCAAGTGACCGCGAACCCTTTATTCAGAGTACGACGCATCAAATAATTGATTGACACTTTTTGCCATTTCATCAAAAACCGGTTTTATCTGCAACCCAGTATTGTGTAGGCCCAGTCCCCAACGCAGGCACATCTTTCCAAAGTATGTCAGTTGGTGGTATAGTTGTTCACCAAAACGTATGTGTTCCGGCAGACAATTCTCCTCTAAGACTGGGGACAGAGACAAATGTTCTAAATTTGCCCAGTGTTAAACTAGTTTAAGAACTTTTCTGGTTTTCCCTATAATTAAATAGTTGTTCTGGCTGCGGTCCAAATAAATAATCATTCGTTGCATGTTTTCCAACAGGGAAAACCAATGCGAAAATGTTTGAAGAAGATGAACAAATAGGTCAGCATACCCTACCACTTTGCTCAGTTCTTGATGATAGTAACGTTTACCATCAATTACTTAGTTATCATTAGTCAATAAAGCTTTTTTATAAAGTCCCATACGTGTTAGTCCTGCATATTATTCCCATTCGTTTTGCCAAAGTAAAGGAATATTTTCTGTCCTGATGGTGAGTATTGCTACAATACGAAATAACTTGAATGTTTTGGTGCCTCATCCTTGAGGTGTAGCGGAGCACGAAACAACCTCCTTTCCTGAAGCCCTATGACATCAAATGCTTGATGCTCACGAGACACGGTATCCCCTTCCAGGTGGATAATTCCTCAATAACGTTTGCAGACAGCTAGACGATATTTAAATTAATTTTAAAATATGCCAATAGTGTGGATTCGTCTGGCTAATTGCCTTAGTATGTTTTCCTTTTTGACAGGAAAATTTAGGACTCTTTAATCAAGTAAAGGATGTCTCTGCTACTGAAGTAGAGAGCCATTTCACCCGAGTGTTCGTTCGTTATGCTATCGGTGATTCAATTTTGCAAAAAGGTTTCCAGATCTCAATTCTAATTACCGAATCTGATTTCTACTTGTCCTATAATTGCTATTGCATTGATATTTTCCCACTATAATGCGGCTGTAATGTTTGTATTCACAAGTTAGCGGACTTAGGCGTACATCGCCATCAGCAACAGCAACAACATCAAATTACGATTGACACGAATAAATGAAATCGCCTAATCCTCTGAATTCTTTATTTAAAAACAAATCAACTTATCAGTCGGCATAAAAGTTTTTACATCGCTCTGAACTAATAAAAATACCTATTAATAGGTGTGAGAGAACCACTCACCCCTTCGGCACAGATTCTTTTTCATCTTTTTGGAGCAGTGGCACTTCTCCGCAGGTGGTTATTGGATCCTGGAGCCGCTAATACGTGTTCATTGGTCTGCAAGAAGAATTAATCAGTGTGATATCTAGTACTACAGCGGGTAAATTTGACAATTTTTGTATCAGAATCCACTCACCACACACTTCATTAATACGGGGCTGGTGTTTTCCAAGTTGGAGTGCATACATTGCAAAGTCATTGCGCTGACTACCCTGAGCTCAACTTCACTTTAACACGTTAATTTATACCTGCGCATTTTGGCACCCGGGGCAGTCTTCCGCTGTTTGGCTGGCTAGTGTGTGTGCGCATGTGTGTGCGTGTGCTTCTGAAGGCAAGTCATGACTGTTCTATGGCGAAACCGCTTTTAGTGGTGACTGAAAATACTGGGATTGCATGTGTCATAAAAATCAATCATTCCTGTGAAACTGCAATTCTGCACACAGGGGGTTGTTCAGTGATCTGAAAAGTGATTTTCTTGAATTTTGATTGGCCAACGAAATTAATATCAATTATTTACTGAAAAATAATAGTACCTTTGTTGCCACCTTTTTTAGAAAGAGTTATGGTGGTGGAACATCACCTGAACATCGGCAAGTTGCGCCGAGATTCAAGCGGCCCAGCCTTCGCCTTTCTTCCTCAAACAGAACCGCATTTGTCGTCTTGGTTTCTGCCTCCTCAGTGGTTGCGATTCACCCATCTTCTACTAAGGTGAGCATTACAGAGGTGCAGAAATTGTGAGTGCCACAACAGGGCGAATTCCATCCGTATATGGCACCTTCGATTGGCAACCTTCTAATTGAGGCGATTCCAACCAGTCAGGGGAGGTCTCCCAGGCTGTCATTTTCTTTTATTAGGTTTTTTACGCATCATAACACCAATAGCTTTTTGTCACAATGGCAAACCTTGACGACAGCGTTCCATATTCTGCTCCGTGCGCTTTACGCCTTCAGTTAAGAAATTGTCACATGAATGTGGTGAGTCATGAATATGAGTTAAACCTCATTCCACTTCACTTCGCCATGCGACAACTCCAGATTGCGAGCTTTCCAAATCCATCAGCGTTAAGGTCAAATTCAGAAAGTCGTACTATGACGAATTAAAAAAAAAGAACAAAATTTGCCAGCAGAAAATCCTGACCCTGCATGAAAAATGGTGGTTACCTTTAAAAGGCACGCCCTTCAGGGGTAAGCCAAATTTATGCTTCTCTTTTTACACAATTTACACTTTACTCATCATCAATCTTGTTTGGATGCGCGAATAGCTTTAGCAGTAACTTTTTTCCAATAACAGTTCTTGACGCAGCTGGTTGTCAAATGTGGGAAATAAAGGAAAAGTGCTGGAGAAAACTAACAGACTTTCCTTGAAAAAGACCACACCAATCTGACCTCAACTTGATTTTGCTCCGAGAGTTTGTGTTAAAGTACTTCCAGTGCAGAAACTTAGTACAAGAAACATTTCGTGCTCTCCACGCAACTCAAAACAACTTTCACTTCTTTGCCACTAGGGTGACGCAAAGTAAGCGAAGTAAACAGTGCTTACGAAATTAAATTTCACAAGTCTTTTGGCTGCCATCGGAGTGCCATTTTGGCGTCGACCTCGGACCTCCTAGAAAGGAGTTAGTTCAGGCAAAACCTTAGGTGCAATACAAACTCGTTCAACATCAGTCGGACATCCCGCTAACCTCAAAGTGGCTCAGTTACCACGTCGGCAGTCAGGTGGACTGCACTGGAGGGGGCGATTTACTTGAGAGATGATGCTAAAAGAGGGTTGGTGGTCTACAAGGCCTGCGTTTCTTACGTCCATCAGATTTTCGTGAGGACATTTACCTAAAAGCAGGGTTAATTTTTAAATAGGTTTTGACTGTATAGATTGCTTAATTGTTTAGCTGGAGTTGATTTTCTGGCAAATATACGCCCTCTTTAAGAAAAGTTTTACGTTTGACAAAAAGGAACTGACCACCATAAATATTATGCTTTGCTATAATTCATGAGGCTACTACAATCAACAAGGGGGTAGTTGCGTGCTACACATAGGCTCTACTGTATCTACCCTCTCTCCTGATTACCCTAGGCTTCGGATACCCGTGTTTAACAAGGAAAATTGAGCGTCCAGAAACGTCGACAATGCAGATCATAATACATTCTAATCTATTCCCATTCTTCTAGGAACTGTATAGTATGCTGTAGTGCCCAAGTTGCTGCCGCGAGACTAAATGGAGCTCTATGATGAATATGCAGAAGGAGTGGGCGATTAACGACGCAACCAGAGCTCCTTGCCGCGAACATGGAGGCCGATCCGGCCCAGTAGATCGGAAGGGCTCTCATGTGAACAAAGCAAGAACTCCTTTTCAAGCTTTAACATCAAATGCAATAAGGTACTCAACAGGAGGGCGTATGGCAATTTTTACACAAGCATTATTAACAACTGCGTAGCCAAGGTGCAAGTGAGTGATTGACTCACTCACCAATGGGGCAACTCAATTGTCACTCAAGAAACGTGATCTTCGTCAATTTTCCTGTCGAATTTGTACCACATCTATGTGCAATGCTCCTACTCCATTTCCCATATTTTAGTCGCATTAGCGAAGAGAAAGTCACTGAAATGAACTACTACCCCTAACTTTCGCAAAGATTTTGTTAGAAGTATATTGCTAGGCTACAGTTATGATTTTTTGCCCTTTTCCATCGTGAACGGTACTTTAGAAATGCATTGTAGCACTCCGAGCCTTATCAAAATCCTTAACAGGTCATACAAGTCGAGGGAAGACTTACCAACCACGCAGACTAGAGAGCTCGTGCAAATAGAGCTAGCCAAGACAAATATCGTTTTCTTCCACAACCCACTCCTCTCAAATGTCGTCCCTTGCCAGGCTCGAGTTGATCGACAATGACCATCCCAATCGCCCAATCCTTCTGTCTGCTTCCATCAGACTCGTGAACCCGTAACTCGAGCACTGTAATTTGGCGGCGTTAATGGGCCCACTTTCAAAGACCAATAAGTCCACAACGTCCCGGAAGACATCAGCCGCAGGCGACAGAATCTGCAGGGGCCTAACGAAAGGGGGACTTGATGGCATGCCAGCTCCTGATAACCGTTCCAATCTCGTGTTCTGTGCATTGGTCAGTAAGGCGGTATCAAGGTGGAATGGAGTGAAAGGCAAGATGTAGTTTGAAGGCTTCACTTTGCGTTCCTTACCTAATCTGTTCAAAGTTAGGGGCATGCAGAGTGTGCTCTCCGTAGAGCACTAGACCGTGCAAAATTCTAGTTGAAATCCACGTGATGCAAAGCTGTGCACCGACTTTCGCACACTTAGCCAAATGAGCAGTTTGATCCATCGTGACTGGCAAGCCAAACGACTGAGAATTGAATTTACACATCTCTACAATTACTCAGACATTACAGACACACAAACAGCGTTTTGTTCGATAGAGTTAGGGTGGAGGTAATTGCCAAGTAATAGGCAGGAGTGAGGGAGGGTGTCTACTGGAATCCACAACATCCTGCATTTTCATGGAATCCGAAGGGACCAGATATTCATCCCATCGAGATCTAGAAGTAAAAACAAAGCAGGAACTCACAAAACTTCAAAGCAGGGTCGAAATACAAATAAGCTCCAAAATGACTGATTTTATACCTCCCGGTCACCTGACTTCCGCTTCACCACACCAATTTTTTCTGTTAAATTCAAACGTTTGAATACTGACACGGAAACTGTGATAACGTCAAGGTCTACTAGTGATACGAAGCCCATCAAACCACACTGAAAGGTGAGTTTATGAATGGAGGCAAATTTTAAAGAAGCCTCAGGTAAGTTGTCGGCACGTGTGAGTTATCCTAGAGCGAACTGCTCCACGTCGTCTGGCTTCAAGTCCAGCGTGCCCAAATTTTTCGAAATTTGCAGATGTTCACATTCGTGTTTACCGTTTTTATGCAAATATTCGTTAGATGTAATTTCAGCACGGGTTATGCAGCAATTTGGCGAGTATTCCACGCGTCGTCTGAATGTTCACAGAGATGATGAGCCGCGAATTACCACAATCGACATCGTAAGCAAAGTACAGAAGTGCAACCTCCCGACCTCGGCACCATTCAGACGTCTTAATGTTGAGCGTCGTATCACCACACCTTACTTTGCTTGAGGCATTCTACAGGTATAGGTAGATATTGGAGGCTTTTAAGCCTTCTTTCATTACCCCATCGTCATATGCATGCGCTGCTGCTGTTGCCGCCCATCTCACCGCAATTAAAGGTGTCTTGACTACCGGTTGACAAGTGCACCAGCAAATACGGAGGGTACTAGGTCACACTTACCACTGCGTGCAGTACCATCACGGCAGCATCCCTCTCTATACCTGTAATATCTAGTTGAGAGCCCCTCGTTATGTATAGCTAGAGTAAGGTGAAAAGACCTCTTATTTTCACGACAATTACTTTCGTCCACCGCCTTAGTTTCGGCCCAGGTCTTCCAAAATGTCAACTCATCTAACGACTTTGCCTTTCAATCCTGTTGCTATTAGGTCTCGTAATACGTATGGACGTTTAGACTTATAGACATTAAGGCGGCGCGTGGGTCACCCGTCTAAGCGTTGCATAACCCATGCTAAAATTATACAATTCTTTCCTAAATAAACGTTGGAAATGAATGCGCAATTTTGAAAAGTTGGTGCACCATGAGCACCAAGACAGATTAGTTAAAACGGACTTATTCTAAGAAGGGTTTCCTTGGAGCTGAAAGCTATGTGGAATAAAAAAGGTGAGACTTTCGTAAACTCAATTTCCAATTTGACTTGAGCGTCCCTCGTACTAATCACCAAGTATTTCTGTATGTCCTTGATGCCCTGACATCACATTGTCACCATCACTACCGTGTTTCTTCTCCATAAGACTGATGAAAGATTGAAGGCCTGACATCTTCACACGATCATCAGTGAGAGATACGAATGACAAGTTATTCGAAGCGCAATTTGCCTGCCTGGCTGCCTACCTACCTTATTCGTAGGAAATCGCAGAAGTTGCGGTTCGCTTGACAGTAGAACTTGTTCCAACGGACGTTGGTGTCTGAAAGGCGGTAAACAGAACAAAGCCTTAATTATTGGAGGATGGAAGAGGGCCCATTCTAAAAGGCGAAAGTATATTCAAAATCAGTTTAAAACGTCACGTTTCTGGCTAGAGTCGTTTGTAAGAGCACTTCGATAGACCCCGAGAAGTGGCGCGAAGTCCAGAACACATAGAATGCAGACAGTTGGTCTAGTGAATACATCGGACAGTCACCAAGTTCAGATCTTGAGCTCAGTTTAAACAGCAGGGACGAAGATCAGTCTCACAGTCATCCTTGTCCTCAATGCTAATGGATGCATCTACCGCTTCCACCAACGTTGAACATAACCATTATTAACTTTGCTCTCAGCACAGGTCTCTCAGGCAGCAGGTGACTTGGTCCCAAAGCTAAATGTACCGACCAGAATGTGGCTAAGTGTCCAAATTCATTGACATTTCGAGCAGTCTGTGGCAGAACTCGGAAATTTGTCCTAGAACACGGCGAATCAGAGGATCTTCACCTAAGCAAAGGTCGAGACAGTATAAAGGTCGCAATTCAATAATGCGGACTCTTGAAGTCCGCTCCCTATTTAATTAAAAAAAACGAATAATTTCCCAAAAGTTGAGTAGAATATCCCTTAGCCCATGTCAAGGGGCATATAGCTCATTTTCATAAAGATGACGAATCTGGCGAGTGACAACATCGCATTCTGAAATGTTGTTAGTGACAGGTATGCAACTTCACAAAGGCAGAAAAAGTTCGGATTTCGCGACAAAGATCAAGTTATGGCAAAAGTTCCTTGTTCTGCGAGGCTTTTTATGGTCTGCCTCTACCTCTCAACTCCGATGACGTTAAAAAAAATGAACACAATGCTGTAGACTGAAAAAAGGTATTATTCAATATACACTACCTTTTCAGACCTTGAGTCTATTAACATTATACTTCTAGTCAATTCCGCAAGACTCATCTACAAAGTTTCCCTATCCAGTTGATTTGGTCCCCTTAAGCAGTCGGAAAGCGCTCCTACTTAATGCGGAACTAGATATTCTTCTGCTATGGCTTTCAAGTCACCTTATCAATGCCCACAACCTTGGTTCCAGATGACTTCATCCTAGAATTACAAATGCCTTCCAGAGGAGGACTTCCTACGCAAACCAGAGACTGAAATATAATCCCCTAGTTAACCATTTCAATCACTTGTTTATTTCACGAAGAAAAGCAGAAACATCTCAGATTTGAGGCTTTTAAAATGGAATTACAAGAGAATGCGTGTGTTTAAGGTAGGATTTAGACTCTCAGACTGGGGACAAGCAAGAATGAGGCATCTGATAGTCCATAAACCACTGGAAGGAAAGAATAGTGAAAATCAAAGCACAATTTTATCAGATGACCAAAGAAAGTTTGTGTAGTTTGTAAAAAAATGTGTGATCATTTGCTTACGCACCATCACAAAACACAGACACGATACGACGGACAGCCTGCACTCCAGCAGTTGAGCCTTATGCGAGTCGAGCTAATTCACTTCATGAATGGCGTTGAACTCTGTTCCAGGGATTTGATAGAAGCTTCTGGTCAAGCCCGGAGAGAGTGAGGTAGGCCGTAGCAAGTCGGAAGATCGCGTACCGCTCAAGTATAGCAATTTTACCTATGTTCATTTTGGTGATAGATGGTGTAATGAGTTCAGATGGACACTTTATATTTAGTGATGAAGATTTGCGTGCCACTACTGGGTAAATAATGGGAGAATCACTTCCAGCAATGTTTGATACGAGTGTCTACACTTGCATTACCTGAGAAGGGAAAGCGGCAGTGGAAGCTACTAACCAAATGGGTTCCACACACCAAGTATCAACAGATGAAAAGAGGCCTCAAAAACTACCCATTTTTGGTGTCATTCAATTCGCCTACGTATGCTATGAAAATGCATGACTGGGATGAGATTTTTTTGCTAACTGACTCACTACCACTCACTTCAGGTTTGGTAGACGGAAGAAACCGTTTACGCCTATGAATAGTTCACTCGCAGAAGTCTAAAGGGTTACGATTGAGATCTGTTTTATGCGATACAGCTTGAAGCAGTCAAGGCTCATAAAGCAGTTGGAAAAGCCTTTTTCTCACCCTTACAAGAAGCGACAGCACAACACCTCAAGGTGCCACAAAACCTGGACATGATGGGGTGGGAGAGAGGGAGATACAGTATCATGCTCATCCCCCACATTCTCATCACATTTTTTTAAATTATTGCCTTTCCATGCAGAAACACGAAGTAGAATGGAAGATAAGTAAAGGTAAGATAGACGCGGTTAAGGGTAGATTTTATTCTTGGCTTCTAGGGAATCATTATAAAAGTGGAATTCGGAGCAAAAAACCGAGAGATCATAATGGCGACCACTTTAACAACTACAAAGATTTTAAGAAGCATTCAGCAAGCATTTATTTTTTACCCATAAAAAAACTGCCCAAACTTATTTGTTTCTGTGCTGTTTCTAAAACGTTGAGAGATTTACTCTAATCGGAGCATTTTTAAGGTAGTTTACCAGCATTTCGCGAACCAAAAAGGAGATAATGCACACCCTCCGGGAGACCGCTCGGTGTCACAGCGTCATCAGATGACAGCGCTGGCTGGTGCGTTTCTTGGACCGATCCCTGCTTCGCACTCTCCAGTCGTCTCATCAGTCTGTTGATCGTTTTTTGCATCGACTCGATCTCCAACTGAATAAAATGCCTTTTCTTTTCAAAGTCTTCGTCCAGTTCTTCTGGAATAAGCTTTCCTGAGAAGAGTTTGCAAATGGAGAAGGAAGAAATTAACCATACCTTGATTTCGCAATTGAAGGACACGCGCCTCGCGCAAATACTTCAACTTGTTCAAAATCCGTAACTTTTCTTGACAAAAGGCCGATGCGTTTTTCAAGCCCGATAGGTACTTTGTGAGGGGCAATGCGTCTGTATTTTCTGTCTTCCTCAAAGGAGCACTACACTGGCTAAAATATATTAACGGGGATGAGAATTCATTTCCACTGATTTTCTTTAGTTAAAAAACATGTTATCACCTTGACGATGGCAGCGGCGACGGCTCGGATGCATCGGCTGAAGACAGTCGTGATAGAACCTCTCCAACACTAGTTGGTAACACAATCGGTATGTCTTCACCCTAAAACAAGGGAATATAATTTGCAGTTTTTTTGCTAAAAGCATACTAATCTTTTCCTTCGCCGGTTCCTTCCAATTTTCCTCTTTATTATCTGCAGGAGTTCAGGATCGGTACATTCTCGCTCAAGACATTCAAGTTCTTCCTGAAACGAAATAAAAAATTACTTAGCAAGTCTATTTTCGTTTAAAAAAACACTTTCCCGTATTTAGCTAATGAAATGGACAGACTTTGTGTTATTGTACACCAGAAACTTATGTATTGCTTTAAATAAACACCATCGTCACAATCAAGATCTACTATTAAATTAGCGAGTAGAGGTATTGTTTTGGAAAGGTGCATTTTCTCGCGCGTGTGAAGAGGGTCACGTACCCCAGGGCTGGCGTTCCCGGCATTTTCCAATAGCTCCTTCCATCTAACAAGCTTCTTTTTAAAATCAACAACAGAAATTCGCCTCTTAGCATCCAGCTCTTCTCGTCGTTGTTGAAAGGTTGGACCAAATTCAGCCTCCCAGGCGGAGACTACCGATGAAGCGGTATCGAGTATTGGAGATGGGATAGGAGGGGGCGGTGGTGGGAGAAGGAAGTTAGGGGGAGGTTCCACCGGCATTCCATGTGGTCCTGGTTGTCGATAAGTGAGCAATGGGGGTGGTCGGTCGAAAATCATGCGTTGGGGTGGATAACGCCACGGCTCCATGCTTGCTTACTAGGCTACAAAAAAAGAGCTACTAATCTTGGAACAATAGAGAAAACCAAGTCATTGGTGAAACGCTGCGTTTACCAGTGTCAAGCCACACCACTATAAACAGGACATGTCGACGTGACGCCGATTAGCGAATTGTCCTGCTTAAACATTTGAAGTACATAAAGAGATCGCACTGTTTCGGTAGCGCCAATTCCAGTTGTCAATCGCTGAGATAAAGAATGGAGTGTTAGGAACCTACTTCGGCTCACGGCTTACTAAGTACAGCTGCTGAACACAGCAAAGTCTTCAGATTGTCACAAACTAATTGTACTTGCATAGCGCAGAGACTTTTGCCATTGGTGCAAATCGAGCCCGCATCGTAGCTGATTCTAATAACAAAGTGAGTGCATGGATTATTCGCATCGGTATTACCACCATATCAATCACCGACTATGCAATTTCATGAGTAAAGAATCCACGACCATTTCAATAAAGGGAAAAATTGGAAAAAAAAAGGCGTGTTCACCCACAGATAAGATTTATTATCGGCAGGAAAGACTTCGACAGCAATGGCGATAGTCAATGTACACGAAACACAAAAAAACGCCCCGTCGAAGCCCACCAAAAACATCGTAAAGTCTCGAGAGAAAACACTAACGTGTAAATTAGGAAAAGAGAAGGTAGCAAAAATGACCTCAAACAACCTCGTCAACCCCTCCTGGTTATAGTAGTCGTCGTCGTTGATGTGGTAGTAATATCGTCGCAAAAAGGCAGATTATAATTACAAGTAAAATGCGAAATTCACAGGAAGAAGAGGAAAGACCTATCTAGCTTAATCCCAGAGTACCGCGAAGTTGCCTGAGAAAGCGGACCCAATGGGACCACCCGCAGTAAACAAGCGCAAACCACTGGGATCGTACTCATGAGTGTAGACAGCTTTGTTAGTTCCAACAGAATGCCAATTGCTCTCTATCCAGTTCAAATTATCAAGAGTCAAGTTTTCCAAAAGCACCGAGTCCCCAGGTGGCTGTGGTGGATGTGCTTGATCCACGACCTCGTTAACCTGCATCCCTCTATTTCCATCTTCTTCCTCTCTATCTCCCACCATTTCCTCATCACTGGAAACCTGTACGATTGGATTTTCCATATCTGTAGCTTCCAACGTGACACGAAGACTGTGTCTGGAAATTCTGCGTCGAAGATCGGCTGTGACGAGCCGAAACTGTTGCAGAGCTCGTTCCCGAACCTGTGGACGAACAGCAAGAGAACTGATAAAATTGATCAGATGCACATCGATGTCAGTAAGCCTCTCAGAGTCCGAAGAAACTGGCAGATCACTGGGCGCAGAAGAGGGAATGTCAGTCGAAAACTCAAAGGAGAGTTCCGTTTCACCTGGCTCTTCCTCCTGATGTTCCAAGGTGCTGTCTAAGCCGTTTGGATAAACACTTGCAGCCAAGTCTGGGAGACTGTCGTCCAAGGAATCGGAATAACTCCCATACGTACACGGAGGAGATGTAGCTTTCTTGGATACAGTTTCAGTGTCAAGATGATTCTTCAAATGCTTGTCAGCCACCAAATCGTAGAAATGCACTTTGCCCAAAGAAGTGCCGTAAGAAAGGATATTGCCGGAAAAATTGAGCGACCGAACACAGGAGCGACAGGAAGCGGGCGGTTCTACTATGCGAGGAATTGTCCGTCGGATCTGTGATCGGCAACGGATGTCGAATAAAAGCACTGAGCGATGAGTCGCCAGTGACACAACATGGGGATTATTTGGCCATCGTCGCAAAGCTACAGCTTCCTAAAATTAGAAAGTGAAAAAAAAACAAAGGACTTCAATTTAAGTGATCAAACTGATACCAAGTGAAAACCGATTTTACCTTATCGGAGGAAAGAAGAGGCATTTTAAAAAAGGGTTGTTGGTTGCCCGAAGTGGATGTGAACAGAGAATCTAGGTCATAGAGGTAAAAGTAGTGCGACATGGAGACAACAGTTAGCATATTGCGGGTGGGAAGGTATTCAAGTGCTCTAAATCGATCGTCTGGAGTTCGGGAGAGGGTGAAAGCAACAGGTGTACTTATTAAGGGGTGACGGGATATAGGTCGAGGGCGATTTATGGAGGAGCCGGGGTCGTATGAGATCATTGGAGATGAATGCATATCGTGCTGTGGTAACCGCCACAAGGCCAAACAGGAATCGCGCGAACAAGAAGCCAGAGTTTCCTCTTGAACCCATCGCAAATCAAATATACAGTTTTTGTGTCGCTTCTAAAGTTAAAAAAGTGCTTCACGTTAGTTGACGCTTCAGTGTAGTCCTATAACTATCCGGCGACTCGATGACAGTACACCGATGCGCGATCAAAAGTGACTTAATAATGAAATCAGCGTTAAATTACCTTAGTAGAAACAAACACTTGGACACGAACCCTCCTAGAAAACCCGGTATTTTAACACGTGGTGTTAAGAAAGTTCATCAAAGCATGGAAGAGGCAAGTATTCGAACTGAGCAAGCGAAAAAACAACTTAGTACGGGTACTAATAATATCACAAACCTCAAATACACAAAGAGGTGACAAATCGGGAAGCTTGTAAACGCCAACATCATTCACGTTCTCACCACCAGTAGCTATGAGCGTACCCGTTGTATTCTTTTGGATAGCATGAATACCACAACCACAAGGTTCCTCAAAAAACGTGGTTCTAAAAGAAGATTACTTTACTGGTAAGAAAATACCTTGTTGACCCTTCAAGGAGCGGAATATCGTAGATTTTATGTGTTTTCAGATTGACGACGCCTAAATGATTACATTTCGTGCCAATCAAGATTTCTTCATTTGATAACCATTGACTAGCGAAAATTTTATCAGCATATTTTATTGGTACTAATTCGCCATCCCAGATGAAAGGGAAGCGATGAGAATGCGTAGAAACATCGAAATCGACACGTCTTCGCTTACGGTCATATTCGCGTGCAGTTAAGGAGGAAAGGTATGAATTGTTTGGCTATGTGCTTAAATATACGAAACGCACCCCTGCATACCTTATTTAAAGCCACCCTAGCGTTGCGCTTACGAACATTCATTGCAGAATACACCAAGACTTAAAACCGCCGCACACGGAATGGGTAAAACTGGGTGTACATATGTTTGCTAAACAGAAGGGTAGCGCAAACCCACAAATAATTATTTGAAATTATTTACGGCGGTTATTTTGCGTCTAAGTTGTGCAGGCAAAAAGTCTGCCAAAGAATGCAGTATTTGGTATTTACAATTTTTCTCCATGATTATGCGAGATGTGGTAAACGCTTCTGAGTTGTTGCTAACAAAGATCACTATCGCTAAAGACAAATAGGCATCGGTATTACCACCAAATTCAATAAAATATAATTTTGTGCTTATTAAACCCGTTGCAGAGGTTCAAACAGGTTTATCACTAGGACCTCCCCATGTTATATCTCTGTTTAGCAAATTTAACTTTCAGATGTGTATGTTTTACTTTTAACCACTATCGGGAATGGTCAAGATTAAGGCATGGTCATTTGAATTGTGGAATTTATTTTGGACATAAATACCACTTGCTTTGATTGACTCACAGGCAACGAGTTTTAAAAGTAGATCTATGCTTTGCAGTCTTTTCAACATTAGTTTTGTGACCTAAATAATGGCAGAAAATGGCTGTGATTTTTTCGAAATTCCATTATATTTATTTCAAGGCTAATGTTGTGACGCGTTGGTAGCAGCTGTCGTATGGTTTTTGACTTTAGCATAACTTAAAGCTTGCCTAAATAAATCTTCTCATAATGACGGGGGCTCGCCTTTTTTTGGCAGAACCATGTAATTCTGTGTGTCAGCTATTCTCGGCGGAACCCTGAGATAGGCATAATTTCTGACGCGCCGTAAATAAAACAGGATTGTTGGATTGGTCGTTCTATTGGTGACGTTACTTTTACTTATAAATTTAGTGTGGTTTCTAGTCCTGAGTTCTTTCTGGTTTATCCTTGTTAGTTATACCTATTCTTCTGGTCAGCCTTTTACAACTGTCGGGTCCTATTTTTTATAGACTTCCCTACTCTTGTGAGTCCTGTACATTAAATAAAAAGTGCTACTCTAGCACTTTGCATGTGTGGCTGAGGGTGTTTCGTTTTTTGCTTTCAGTTCGTTGAATTGATGGAATCTTCTATGTGGTTAATGGCTGCATTTTATTTTCCATAGCAAATGTCGACAGTTTAATAGATGTGGGTAACTGTTTTCTTTGCAGCTTTAGATGATACCTCGTATTTCATTTGTACCTTTCGTTCAAAAATATCATACATTGCTGTGCTTCAAACAAATCCTCACCTCAAGTATTAGTAAAATATGTTTTAAATTGCCAAAAAATTGAATCTATAAGCCAGTATGAAAGTATGCAGTTCTCTACGAATTCTGACACTTTTTTTACTATTTAGCAGGCTATTTAGCGGTTGAAATGTTAAAAAGTCTGCGCAAACGCATTTTTGAAGGGATCACCTTTACAGCGGCTATCTCCACACCAGGCAGCGTTTTAGTTTCCTGCCTCGAGGATCAATTCGCCTTCTTCGATTTTTACTCCCTCAAAAAGTCCTCCTATCGCGTTGAAGGCTCTTCTAGGTGCGTTGTCATGGACTTCGCTCGTACAAGCACTAACACATTCCTTTCCGGAGACTTTGATGGTGTCGTTCGTCTGTGGGATCTCCGAAATCCTCGGCAGTCCGTAGGTGTTTCTCTACTTATAAAGTTTTAGCAGGTGTATGATTTCAACCAATTTTTTTTACAGACTAGCGCTTCAGAAGCAGGTCGCAATTTCCTGCCCAAAGGTGCTACATTCTATGCCGCAGCGGTTAGCTCTGACGCACGCCTTGTTTGTGCCGGTTCTTGTGTAGTGACTGGTAAGCGAAAGCAAACCGACAAAAAGGCCAAGAAAAGTAAGCGTCCACGCATGAGTCTTGATGAAGAAATCGATGGAAGTGGATTCGGCGACAATTACAATGATAGTGAAGGGGAATCCTCTGCTTATTTGATTTGTTGGGACACACGGCAGATGGGGCGACCTTTGCTAATGCTGAATGATGTACATTCTGATGATGTGAATCATCTCGTCTTTGAGACGAATCCCCCCTCTGCGTCTTCCAGGCTGCTTAGTTGTGCTGATGATGGTCTGGTGTGCCTGACAGACCTCAATGCTCCTCCTGAGGATAGGTTAATTGAGGTAAGATTGGGTGTCGGTGTTGCTTTCGAATTAAGTAGCCTTAAGAACTTTAATGGATCAACTGATTTCGACGGTAATTAATCTAGCCAATCTTTCGCAAATGGAATACAACCCTTCGGACTTAGCAATACTAGATTGTAAATTGGAGCAACTATTTGGACCGAGTACATGATAAAAACAATAAGCTGCTGCGAAAAGTTGCGCAAATAATTGTTTTGGAGAAGCTATTTTATTTTTGGTAACTATATTTTCCTCGGATTTTTTTAACGTTACTTGGGAGGACTTTATCAAGAGTCATCCGCTGGTTTTTAGTTTTCAGTTTACCACAACTATGGAACTCACTCTGTTCTTTCGGTCGCAGAAGTTCTTGTTACAAGCATATAACACTCCATTGTTTTGATGTCATTTTCAATCATATCTTTAAGAATAGTCTCGACTCTTTTGAACATATTCTTTGTATATTACTAGCCAAAGGTTGAGGTGGTCATGATACTTCATTTTTGCTGAGAGTCCCCACAGGTTCAGTCATCCACAGCAGTAGTCTTCTTCCTGTAGGGTCCTGATAGTCGCCAAAATTGGGGTTGTTCCTTTGAGGTGTGTTTACGAAGTCTTGTAATGTAATGTCTAAGTCATCACGTTAGATGCAATGGATTTAAAATTTGCATAGTTTCGCAATACCAGCACGCAAGTTCAAGGGCACAGGGTGACGGAAAAAATGGAGAAATTTTGCTGGGGTTTGTATAGTTTGTTGCATATATGCCAGATAAAGTATTTGAGTAGGCTTCTGCATCAATGGCTGCCTTGGGTTTCAATACGTTTAAGGTATTTAACGCGGAACGTCAGGCGAACTACTGCGGTTTCTTCAATCCTGTTGTCTCCACAGACATCAGCACCGGTGTCTACGCCTTCGACAACATGCGTTCACATTTCACTGCGTGGCCGTTGGCTTCCGAGGAAGATAATTCCCAATGGCAGAGATTGAAGACGCCTCCTCATGCCCGATACCTTCTCTCCGCTGCCCGCCTACCAAGTAATCAGCCAACTGCCTGTCTTTTGAGCACCTCAGCGGTGAAGCGGGATCTTCGACTCTCATTGATGAATCCAGAAAACACCAAAGTTGTTGCCAGACGACGGTTATTCAAGGAGGAGGTTAATTTGGACTCGGATGCTTTCTACGCCGATGTGTTGGGCTCTTCAACGATGGAGGGGACTTTGGAAGTTTTGGTGGTGACACGTCACTCCGTCCATCGATTGCTGGGCAAGGTGACTGAATGAGTCGAGGATGTGTATACCCTTTTGTGTACAAATGTTTTATTCTGCTCATAACTACCCCATAGTAGCAAGCGGTTGAGGATAATCACCGATATGATCATTTACAGTACAAAAGCGACTTCCCGTCTAGTTATTTACTCTACCACCAAACAACCCTTTTCAAATGACGGTCTTTTGTGACGTGCATGTGAGGAGTTGACAGACTTTAACTTTCTGCCTGTCATGTTATTGCATGGCATACAAGTGGACCCCTTGGTGGCTTTCACTTCGACTTTCTCCTGGTTGGAGACCTGAACCCACTGCTTCATCAACGTTCACTTTCAAAATGACGTGAGGCAGACAACTTCCATCCTCCTCCATTAGGTTTGGCCAATATTTGACAGGTTTTCCAAATAGAAGGAAAGTAGTAGAGAGCACAAAAAGCACCAACAAACCCATATCTGTACTCCATAATGGATGAAATTTGACAGTTACGCGTTTTAAAGGGTTCCACAAGGTATTCCAAATCATCGTAGCGAGCTGTTTTGGCTTCCATCAGGTGCCTCCAAAACCCAAACAATTTCTTTAAGAATTCATTAATTTACTATGGATCAAATACGCGCTGGTCCTCCCCAAGGTTTAAACGCCTCCTTTGGCTTTCTTGGAGTGCCAAGTTGTGTAACTCAGGTCATGTAAGCCATTGTACATCACCTGCAAACCGAGTTAGTAAATTAACATGCGGTAAAATGCCGCGCGATTTACTCCATCCCCCAATCAAAAGAAGCACATGTTATCAAGTAATAACTGCCTCCATTCCTAGAGAAGCAGTTTTATCTTGGTCACAACGTCCTCGTTTGCGATTGTCAATCTCTATGAAACTTGCAGATTCATCCAGGCAACGATGGGACCGTCAATTATGCTAAACCGAAAATTTTAATGAAAGCTAATACATCATCCTATGGGAGCACATCAGAGGTAGATAGGCTCTAGCACAAAAAACGCCTCAAAACAGGGGTCCGCATTCTATTGACTACTGTTAAAAGTCTAGGAAAACGTTTCTTGCCTCCTCAGTGGGAGGCGGTTGAATAACTACTGAAATCAGCGAAAACTTTTATGGGTAGTTTATTTTCCGTGCAAATCTAAATGAAAGTATTGTGAGCGATGGTGATTACGTTGGTGGTGACAGCGATTTCCCAAGAGGAGAGACTTGCAAGAGGGCATTTTATCGACCCACTGGGTGATTCTGATCCTCATCGTCCTGCTGACCATGCATAATCATCTTAGTGAACTCGCGGTAGTTGAAGTCCCCATTCTTGATGGGTGCACCGTGAAACAGTTCGTCCACCTTCTCGTCCGTCCAACGGTCGCCCATTGTGGTCATCAGATCGCGCAGTCGCTCCTCGCTGATCACTCCTGCAAGAAAAAGAAAATAACATCGGCCTCAAGCCTTAGGCTGCATCATGAATGCGATGTTGTTCGAGTCAAATAGAGGCTTCTACTGCTAAAACCACATGATGAAAGTGAAAGCTACCGTGACGGCGTGGCACATAGCAGCCAGAGGCGAGTGCCCTGTGCGCACTACTAACAGCCCGAGCACATGTCTTGACTCAGTCCAGTGGGCACCGCTAGTCAAAATGCAGGCAACAGTGCCTTGCGTGATGACGAGACTCTCATTATAAGGCAAGAAAAAATGAACATCATTCAGGGGTGCCGGATCTGTTTGTTCTCAGAATCTAGCTGTATTTGATGAGTAAAGTAAACGGTCACTTTGTCACGGACATGGAATCATAAAAGCCAAAAAATAGTACATCAATGCGAAGGGACAATGATATTTGAAGCCCTAACGCAGTTGGTTGCAGAACAAATTCTTATTAGGTCAAAAACATTCTAATCCTGCTGGTAGGACTTATCGATGCAATTGACAGAATTACCATAAAGCAAAGATCAATCTAGGATTCACGTTCTGCGTAGGAGTAAGTTCTCCACGAACTAGCTTCTAAAGAGATGGCAGATGACAGAATGATGCACCAATAACTTCAGAATAGACAAATATTTGCCCTTTTAGATTGCAACTTTGCAAAATCAACAGCTGCAAATTATAATATTTACCTTTTATATTGACTTTTTAAGCAATATGCAATCAAATGTCAGACAGCATAGGTAGATCAAAGTGTCTAAACCAAAAACAAGCTATGAATATGCGTCTTTTTGTGTTTTACATTTGCTTGAAAGTCAAGGTCTGAAATTAAAATCGTTCAGCAAAATCACCTAAAATCTCATGACAATTAGGGCGAAATGGGCACAACCGGACAAGTACGGTAGCGTGGAGCGATACGCCCTGGTTCCAAGTCTAATTAACTGTTCCCATACTCTTCCCACATACAGACGGAATTGTATACAGGAGCTATGCAATACGACTGTCTTCACAGTTCAGACAGGCTGTTGATTCATCTAGCGCATTATGCAAGAATGCCTCAAGTGAGAAATGAACAAAGAAACGTAAGAGTTTTGTGCACAGCTTTGCATATGCAAAACAGTAAACACAGAGTGCGAAAGCAATTGTGTGTCACAAAAGCAACAACCAGTGGCGAGAGCTCAGTTGGTGGATGCGTGCGCAGCTTTTCTCCATGCGCGCGAGTCAATGAACCGTGCCGGACTCCACACATTAGAAAGCTTAACTATCTTTTCAATGACATATAGAAAAGTTAGCTAGGTCTTAAACAAGTACTTCTGACAGTAATGCAATCGCTACGGAAGCAAAAAGAAGTCTCATATTTTAAGCCTGTCAGATTATTCATTCATACAATCGACTTAAAGTTATGCAGCCAAAACATGAGTTGCATTAGACTTATTTTCTGACTAAAAATTGCTGCACAGACCTGTGTTGTTGGGATCAAACTGAGCGAAGGCGTTGAGAATGGTCTCCTCTGGATCACATCCCATCATTTTCTCGCCGAAAAGAGTGAGGAACATGGTGAAGTTAATGCAACCGGGGGCTTGTTTAAGCATCTCGTCAAGGTATTCCTCTGATGGGTTTTTCCCCATAGAGCGGAAAACCTCTTCAAGATCGCCCTGGTCAATGATTCCGTCCTTTGAGCCATCGATCAAGGAAAAAGCCTCCTGAAAACAGAAAAGGCCGTTAAGTGATTAATGAGAGAAAACCCGAATGTTTGGAAAAATAATAGAGATGACTCATCTGCAGAATTAGGCAATTACAAAAGTGGCCACCTAAACACGACCAAGTTTTGGAATACACCCTTGGATAAGAAATAACGTCAATAATAATGCCGAATGGACCTCTTGCAAAGTTACAAATAGTTCTGGGCAGTGACATCAACACATCAATTGGGCAGAGCAAAGCGGTTCACAACAGCTAGTTAACTTAGAAACGAGTAAAAAGTTATGAAGAGAAATCATGAGACATGTAAAGGAGTAACTTTGTCTCCAACACAAAAGAAAGTTGCGACTCTGGACATGCACCAACACCCATTTTAAAGTCGATATTAAGGGGTCGAAAAAGAAAACCGCGAAAAAGTAATCTGCGCTAAGGAAGTCGCATTTGATGATAGATCATATTCACTTTAACACCCAATATCATTCAAGAATTAGTTAACATACCTTAAATTCATTTATCTGAGCCTCTGTAAACATAGAAAACACATTGCTTGTATAACGCTGGGTTCTAGAACGAACCCTTTTCTTGGACTTCGCAAACGCCATGGTTCCAGGCCTACTAGTGGAAGTCGGGAAACAATGAAGGCCGCCTCCTCAACTAGGCTCAATTTAATTGCAAGTCTCAAGAGAGTGCATATTAGTGCAGTAAAACGATCCACAACATCAAGAAATAATTATTTTTTGCACTTTTTGCATCTTAGGCATCTTGTGCAAGGCTAAGACTATTATAATAATATTAGAGCAGCAAAAATACAAAGTAAGAGTACCAAATGACATAAAACTACCACAAGGTGGGTCCATATGTAATGTCACTGTTGATAGAAGCAAAGGTTTTTGAGAAAAGGACCTTTTTGCAACAGAAGAAAAAAGCCCACTGTGGCACCATTATATCTTATGTAGCCATAACAATTAGGAACGGTCACGGCACAGTATTTAATTTATGGGCTGGTATGTTTTCAAGCACTCTTAAATATTAAGCTTTTTGTGCAGACGGTACTCAAAAACTTTATTAGGGCTAGCTTTAATTTGTCATATTTATTCCTTAAAGCAAATGAGGGACTGTGTACGGGTTTATGGAGGCTTGAACATGGTGCTTTTCTCCGGGTTCATGGATGTTGACAGCTCCTTAGTCACCGGCTTCTATTCCTCCACCCACCTCCTCATTATAAAGAACATTCAAACAACACAGGCATTATAAAGTTACAATGGTGGAGAAGCAAAGTGGGCCTTTACCGAAACCGGCGGCCACACCATTAGCCTACCCAGCTCAGTGTATGCAGGTATTAGACATTGCGAATGAATTATTATACAGACGAAATTGTTCACAAAGTCAGACTATTTATTTTTGAGTCTTTGTTAAGATACTGTAATAGAAGATATATTTCTGGCTTTCACAAGAGTTAGTTAGCTGATTTTTGGCTCGAATACCATACCTCAAAGTGAAAACAAATCTTGCTTGGACTTGAGTGTCACCTTACTTTAGTACATAGTCAAACAATGTACCAAATATCTACAAAAACTTTACTTAGTTTCGAGTGTCATATGTAGAGTTTCCGCCAGTCTAACCACTCACATCGGTTGTCGCAATGTACTCGATACCTAGAAAAATGTCCCACGAAGCATTGGCGCAACTAATTAAGAATTTAACTTTAGCCTAAAGGATTTATTCTACGGCTTTACCCTTTTTAAGGTTAGTTTTATTTAAAAGTCGTACTAAAGAGTTCATAATGATTTTACACTGCTCAAGTTCTGTTGACAGTCCACAACAATGGAAACTAGCGTACCAGTCGCTAGCCACAAAATAGAAGATGCGATCTCTAATCCTTTTTCTGTTTCCTTTTTTAGTAAGCGCTACTTAACTGTAGGTCAATTTGGATTTCATTCATCTAGTGGAGGCGAAAATTTGCTTCTGGTTATTCATGTATTTTTCATCCTCATAAAAGTAACGTAAATAAACCCTTATTTGCCTATTTTGAATATTTTTTAATGGTATACGTCTCTTTGTTAGGAGTCTTTATGGGCAACACAGGGTTGAGGTAGATGTTAAGGTCCGCTGTCGTTAGCAGCTCTTCTGATAAGAGCTTGCCCATATTTGTCTCTCCATGATAGATCCACTACTTTTGTTATCTTACATTTTAGTTACAATTATATTAAGCCATTGACTTCGAGACTTGATTAAAATCGTAACATATTAGAAATATAATGCCATGCTAACTTATAGAACATATGAAGTGTAACTGGTAAGGTCCATAGGATGGGCCACAAAAGCAAAGTAAAATTCGCAAGAAATCAAAGGGTCACATGGCCTGTAAAAGCACCAAAACAGTAAAACAGTACAAATTACCCACTTATTAAACAATTTTTTACATGTAGACCAACTTAACTTCCTTTCATAAAGCTCCCACCTAAAAATGAAATGCTTACTTTTCTATTAACAACTCATTTTTTTGAAATCTTGTGCAACTCTACATTTACAGTTGCGTAGTTTAAAGGTCGAAGGTATTTAGCTAGATTAAAGCAATGTACCAATAAGCATAGATACTCAAGCGCTGAAATGGAAAGTGGAGGTAAAAATCATAAATGAATTGCGTTTTAGACTCTCTACCAATGCAACCTTCACAATCTTATGATGAAGACCCATTTCAGGACATCGTCTCGTAGGTGCTAGTACTTTTTACTCTACCGACAAAGATCGGATAATGACATATCCGCATTCGACCAGTCTTTAGGAATTCTTGAAGAAATGCTGATTAGTAAAGTCATTTTCTTGTTTTTTACCTCTCTGGTAATGAATTTAAAAGCCTACAATCGGAATTCATGGAGAAAAACTGCGTTTATTTCACAGATCCGGGGGACAACACATCTCCTCTTCGTGAAATACATAAAAAATACGTAAGATTTAATGCCTTTTATTAGTATGTAACTTTTCATAGTTCTCAAGGAGTATGAGGTTTTATTTTTGTCCGAGATCTTCCATGCATTTTGAGTCCATTCGGAACCACGGATCTTGGGAACGCTGACTAGATAGTTTATTGGCTAAGAATGGTGCTGCCACTTTCTACTTATTTGAAAATAAAAAAAGCACTTTATATGCAATTGTTCTAATGAACGCATAAATAAAGTTTTCATTTCAACTGTTCTTAGAATAATTTGATGCGTAATTATATCGAACAAAATCTTCTCGAAAAATCGTCGAAACTAACTTTGCAAGGCATCTCCGATTACATTGCGTAAGCAAATGTTAAAAAGCACATTTTTTCATCCAACTTTTTGCGTTTTCCTTGGTCTTTAAAAGTGTTCAATGTAGAATGCCTTATCAAAATTGGTACGAAACCAAATATTTCCTTGCTTTATTGCAAGGTTGCAAGGTTCGTACAACTTACGTCAGATTGTTTTTTAGCTCACAAACAAGTACGTGCGATGGAGAGGTTTTTGAGTTACTCAACACTCTAACTAACTTTGGAGACTTTATAGAACTAATGGTGGACTTCAAAAATGTAGGTGTCTATTGGTTAAAATAGTTCCACTTTGCAGTCAAAGGAAACAATAGATAGTGACCTGTCGCTTGGGAACGCATTCTCTTGCCATGCTGGGGTTGTTGACGCTGCTCATCTTGGCGATGTAAGCGACCCCTAACTTTGGAAACCTTCTTCTCACAGAGTAGAAGTGGTGCCTCATCTCGGTTTTTTTCTCTGACAATTTGTTAAACTGTGCGGGATGCTTTTCTCTTCCTTAATGCATGATTACAACGTATATTGTTCAGAATCCTAAAGCAAAAATCACCTACATATTTTTCAGATGGATAAAGGATTTCACTTTAATTTTGGCAAACTTGATTTTTGAAGCATCGGGCATCCATTGTTATTTTGGTGCAAATAAGCAGGTCGAAAAATAGATGAAATAAAGGAACTAAATATTGAAACAAAGAAATAAATGAACTCAGTGTGTAAATGAGTGGCCTAATAAGTAGGAGCTAAGTGAGAGAAGAGCTCTAGGCGGGAGGTTAGTCTACTGGTCTACTAGTTGGTTATAGCTCGACCAAATTTTTCTAAGTAAGGATCAACGTCTAGCACATATTAGCGGTCTGTGCATATGCAAATCAAATACGAGAATGCCGGTTAAACTTGCGACTTTGGATCTATCAGTAATGCGCTACGCCATACACATGCACAGGGCATTAGAAATATTGCCTAGAATGCATTTGCTTGTGCTTTATACAAAATGATAATCTGAACACATATTGAGGCAGTTGGAAGTGAAAAAATTTGCCAACATCTACAAATCAAAGTATGTTAATCAACACTTCCCTAAAGTCCTTAAAAATGGTTAGTAGTGATGCAGAGTCACGCTGAAGCAAAATTTTATGATCTTCGAATCTTTAGTCAAAAATGTGTTATTTGCGCTGAAATTTCTACCACACAACATATATTTAGTGCGTTCGTGTAATTTGGCGGGATGACTAATTTTAGAGAAGGTGTGGTTCGTCTGTTTCTTATTGGTCATTGTGTTATGCAGGTTGCATCATTTTCTCGTATTTTTAGATGCTATTTCTGCAGTATCTTTCCTTGCGAACGTTTTTAGTAGTGATTGGTCAGGCAGGGC
Organism: Echinococcus granulosus; assembly: GCF_000524195.1. NCBI lineage: Eukaryota > Metazoa > Platyhelminthes > Cestoda > Cyclophyllidea > Taeniidae > Echinococcus > Echinococcus granulosus. The sequence goes on along the minus strand of NW_020170382.1, from coordinate 3,169,150 downwards.
TAGTGTGTAATATTTAGAAAGCAGGCTACTTTGTCCCCAATGTGTCTTGTGGTTTTTACTAGCTTTGTTCTTTGAAAACTAGATCGTTTTACATGATAGTATCCTAATTTGTTGTGATATTAGTTCCTCTTCGAAGATACTGTAGCTCGTCTCTGAACGCGAAGAATTTGGTGCTAAATAATGGGATTATGTGTCCCCGATTTAACATCATCTTAACGACTTTTCAGTCTCTCAACATCCTAATTTCATATTATGAATAAACTTTTTTGTATAATTTGCCACTTTCCATTCCAACTCTCTCCCAAAACGCGCTTTACATTAGCCTAAATGTCACGCGAAATCACCTAAATCTGCAATGACCTCCATTCACTTTTTCTGCGAACTGTTCACCTTTTTGGAATTTTATTAACTAACTACTTAAGTATAAACTAGCTACTTGTGCCCCCCTTTAAATCCAGCCCATCCTTTGCCTTTGAAATTAAGGTGATTTATTGTTATATGCCTTCGGGCATGTCCGAACTCTTCCCCGCCTTTTTTGGATTCAGCTCTTCCGAAACTTTCCTATCCAACTACGTGAACGTTTTGGGTCTTTTTTCTGCCAATCCTTTTTTTCTACTGTTCTTCCTATGTATCTATCTTAGCTGACCATTGGCCTTTCATTTATAAATTGACTTCCTTTTACACAATTATTTGTCTTTGACAGGTGTCAAGCGTTATATAAACCCATCTTTGCGTTCCCTTCAATCTAGCTCCTCCTCCCAAAATGGACCAATACACCTATAGCGATTTTCTACGCGATCACGGTGCTGTCCTCATCTCCATGCGGGTTCCTGAGCTTTACTGGCCCTCAGTGCACATCAAACTACAGAATAAGATTTTTGACGCTCCAACGAAGTTCGAACTTGGCATGCTTAATTACACCAGTGAGACCACACATGAAGTGGTCGAAAGGGAACTCTTTGTCTCTGTCAAAGTGGACGAGGTTCGAGCCTCCGATTCGGAGAGGTTTGTTCTCACAACTTTGCGCCTTACCGTTTAGCGTCTTTCTCGTCGATCATGCGTGGACGTTTGAACTGCCAGATGTACGGAGTACTCTGGAGTCGAACGCTACTCTGCTGCAGAGAATGAAGACAATGATGTGCATCGAGATAGAGGATGAAAGTGAAGTAGTTGAAGCAGTTATGCGAAAGCTATGGAAGTATGCCTTGGTTGCTGTCATTCTGCTAAGTTTATTGCTGGTTTGGCTACTTAAAAGGCTACCTGGCGTTGTTTGTTCCATCACATTTTCAAGATCAGCGCCTTGTTTTGAGTTCTTCACGATTGGGTTATTTTGCTTACCATGGTCTCATCTTTTTTCAGCAATATTTTCTTTGGTTTTGCTTGGATCCTACATATAACTTTTAGGTTGATCTTACATTAGCAAATATTTTAACAGGTGGTTGGTATCCGTTCCTTTTTTGTTCTCGACGTGGCCCATTTGGGTAGTTTGTTCTGTGCCTAGATCATACTTGTTATAATGACCGACAAGCCGTTGTTTTTTCTGGTTTAAACTGTGGAAGCTCGTTCCTCTGCACCGTGACTGAAAAAGGAAATGAGTTGATATTTTAGCTTAGCCTATGTTTTTAGCAGTAGATGCTGCTGACTTTTCAAATTCAACTGTCCACCTTCAGTCTTCGTCATGACATTTGTGATTCATCAAGTTTTCAACACTGAAGATTAGGTCTTGCCTTGTTATCATTGCTTGCACGATTATTACAGAATAGGATATGAACGTAAATTGTTTCCGCAGTATCGAAACCTCCCGATGCAGTGGGAAATGCAGGTTAAAAATACTCAATTTCTGGCCCATTTATCTGCGTGTATTCTATCTAATCTTCTTGGACTGTGCTTCCCATCTAATCTCTCATCTAGACACAGTCGTGAGTTTGTAGACATTTCCGTGGAACGTTAATCTTGCTACACTAGCTTTGTTGGGTTCAGCTAACTTTACAACTTGGTGAAAATCTGAAGCCATTTTGTCTCAGCGGCTCTAGATTGGTTTGTTGATTCTCTGTCGGCACGCGACGTATTTTATGCAATAAAAATTATTTACTACTAGTGTAAGGTTTTGGAGACTGTCCACCCCCTATTTACACCCTCAGATAATTCAGCTGTCACGAGTAGAACGAAAAACTACACTGAAAATTAGTAATAAATTAAACAGACCACCGCCTAAACGATGTATTCGAGTAAATAGGGAGAGCGGGTAAATGAATGGCGGCATCTGTGATCAATGTTTCTTGGTCCCTTGATTTTCACAGCAATTCTACTGGTAAATCTGTTTTATTTGTATACTGGCACTCCAATTATTACTGAACCTGATTGAGCCACTTTGGTGAGATCGGATATGTTCTGTGTTCTGTTCAACAAGGAAGGCAATCAAATCACTAAATTCCGCACATCCTTTCATTTTTGGGGAAAGAAAGGAATTTTGTGTTTAATGTTCTAGTTTTCCTAATCAACATGGTAACAGCTGTGCTATATTTATCTGCCTCTCTTTATACCTTATCTGTGATGTTGCCGTATGCACCCGTCTGGAGTTGTACTTCTCCCTTAACCTTCAGATTTTGTCGCCTCTACCAACTTTCGCAGCCACTAGACAAAGATGAAGAGGAGAGCATGATCAAAAGGAATGTCTGGTACATTCTCGATGAATTTGGCTCCAGCCTAAAGCAGTCCACTACTCCTAACGGTAACTTTTCTGTTATTCTTAAAAGTGTTTAAGAGTTCAGCCCAACTGTATGATGGCGCTGTCTTGATTTGTGGCACTGTACTTCAATTGCTGCATTTTTCTTTTCACTCATGAATAAGCGGCTTGTGAATATCGTAACGTTTTAGGGTGAGCCTATTGTGCCACTCGGCGGTCCCTCCAGACTTCAAAAGGCGTTCAAGTCTGGAAGCAGTTAGGTTGAAAGCATGTAGAAGCGCTGGTAGATGCGTAGAGCTTCATACTATCAGCGTGGAGACCGAATCCCTGAAGACTGATGCCATCTGCCTAGTCCAAAGTGCCATTCCAACTCTAATCATTATTGCTTTAAGTGTCGTACTTTACTCTCCCTGCGGCTGTTCTGATTTGGTTATCGTTAAGCAGTCAGACTGTGAGACAGGAATGAAGATCGCATTGCTGAATTTGCACGTCTAACCCTAGCCATAATCGCGATGACCCACTACCGGTTCATCGCGTAAGCTCTAAAGTACACCATAAACAACCGAACAATGTACAGTAGGTTCATGAAAATCTGTTCTGTTGTCATTTCTCATTTCCGCATTATTTTCATTTAAATGCTTCTCGGTGGCCTATCTGGAATAGTTTTTTTGTTTCTTTTCAGCAATTTTGCAGGCACCTCCCTTATAAATGATTTCTAGTCCTTTGGCTCTTGCTTTGCTCTTCTGCTGTAGCTATGCTGCAAAACTCAGGACTGTTATGGTTTTTTATGAGTCGACAGAGTTTAAATGGTATTCCTACCAATCCTTCCCTATTCAGCCATCCACAGCTGGCATTTTTGTGTCGTATCGAATCGGCGAAATTGGGGTTATCGTTCTCTCGGAGTGCCTTAGCCAATGGTGCCACCGATTTTGCAAAGGAATTGTCTTCGAAGAAAAGGCTTGCGTGGTCATGCGCGAATTCACGATATCATTTAACTTTGCAGTCTCCGTCTTGTTTTGAGCTTTGCCTTTCTTGGTCCCAAGGTGACATGGCCAATTCACATCATAGTAGGAGGAGGGCCTCTTTAGCTAAATGTAAATCTGAACACCCAATCTTTTCTAGTTTGTGTCGCTTCGCTACTTTACGTCCCCGAACAGCTCTGCTACTCTCTGTTTTGGCCCATCGAAGATTTGCACAAGGAAGGTAATTTTTGATCATCCTTTCTACCTTTCGATGCCTCTTTTGTAGCTGCTTTTTAACGAACTTTCTGCATTCCTGTAGACACTCTCTACGTTGACTGGTTGTCTGTTGTGACTGATGAGGAAAAAAAATCCCTTCTCCTCATTCCCTGGGAGGGTGGAGACTTTTCGGATAGGTTTTCTGCTCATACCTTCGTCTTAACGGAAAAGTTCTTCACTGTATCTTCATCTCCCTCTGCTTCACCAACCAACATTGCTCTATCACTTCACTTGACCTCGTCCTTTTTTTTCACCTAGAGTCACAAAATTGCTGAAACCCTCCCTGATCCCAACGCAAAGTTAGTGGATTCTGTAACAGCACCCCAATTGGTCTACACGGATCTTGAGTTGGTTTCTAAGTCGTTGACTAGTCCTAACTACAAGATCACTGCGGATCGTGATCAAGCCGGGATTGTCTGGGTTCGCAAACACATTCGCGATTATGCGTGAGTGCGTATACTTTCGACTTAATACCTCATTTCAGGTAATAAAGAAAGAGAAGTCTAAGAATGCTTCATGATGTTAAACAAACTTATCATCCAGTAATTATTTGACGGCACAAATGTTGATGCTTGATTCTACATTAAACTCTCATTCCTTGCTCCATTAAGCCTTTACATGTTTAGGAGCCCTCTTTCGTTTAATTCTGGGGCTTTGTTTGCACGGGATCACGTTATCACTGCAAGGTTATCCACACCGCTTTCTTGCGCTACTAGGAAAATTCCTACTGTAATTTTTTGAACCGAAGTTGCTCCAGTTCTCCATAATTTCGATGTTTCGGTGATTTTGGGAACGAATTCGATGAATAATGGTTATGTTGCCATGCGCTACTTTTCTCCATTTCTTAAAACGGGGGAACTTTCTAAGTTTTCACTCCTTCCATCATGCCTTCTCTTCGACACATTTTTAATTCTTTTAAACCTAGTCGGGCTTCATTACTACCCGTTATGTAGAGCTTGAGACTAGAGTAGTCACTCAACTTCGGCGCACTTTTAATAGTCCTGCCTCTGCAAACTCAGCCATCCACAGCGGATGTCTTTCCGCTGTTTCGCTAAGCCATGCTCTTTAACCCATAAAATCTGAGCTGTTCTTGTCTTTTTGAAGTGGTTATCGAGTCATTTCCAACGCACATGGAAGGGCTGGGATAATTGGCACTCGGGTGTATCAGGGCATAGCTCCATCTCATCGGTACGACCGAAACGACCCGCGTTCGGTAAAGCTAAAAAACCCTACTATTACGGTGTCTACTTGCCTCTAGGTGGTTGTCCCAAAAGCAAAGCCACGTGTGGTTGAACCAGTTTCCCAACGAGTCCGTCCTCACTGTGAAGGATATGCTAGCCGCCCTCGCTGCTTCCGAGCGTGCCATCGAAATCAGCGGCCCCGGTGACGCATTTGACCTCGAGGAGGAGGACGAAGCGGATGCGGAGAATCCCCGTGGTGACGCTGACCGCCCCAAGCGGGCTCTTACCTCCGCCTGGTATCCCGTAACCTTTAACCTCTTCTACGAGTTAGCACAGTTTGTGGGTTTCTTCCAGCGTAAATCCGAGGAGATTTCAGATGCAGAAGAAGAGAAGAAAGCAGAAAGGAATGATGTTAGTTTTGGTATCCTACGTGTCTTTCAATTTGCAATTTCTACCTCTCATTGGAGGTGATTTGCTTTTATTCTCTTAGAATTTACGCTTGTGAGTTTATTTCCATGGGAATGTTTTCCTGGGGACGATTCTGAGTAATTCTGATGTCTAAACTTTTTCTTGCCCACTCTTTCGTTTTTATTGTTGTCTGTTTAAACTATTGTCAGAAGTCCAAATCGTACAGAGCAATCGGGCTTTATGGTTTCACTTATGGACCTTTTTTTTCTTCGGAGCTCTTGTAGAAGAGAGTTGTCACTTTGTATTCGCTTTGATTGGCATGCCGGTGCTCCACGATTGACCGCACTTTCGTATGGGTCGAAAATGATTCACTAGTTTCGGTTTCGGAGCTTTATGCTATTGGATCATTTGGGTTATCAAGGTATTTGCTTAAACCGTCCTTCACCAATGCCTATTGTCACCTTTGGTGGAGTTCAAATGGCAACACATGGCAACAACCGCCTTGATCAAAAGTATTGAGACTCGTCTGTTTAATCCCAAATATGTATACAGGCAGTTCACTTGTATCGCCAAAAAGAATGATGACTCTGCTATTTTCACCTCGATCAATGCGAATTGGACCAGGCTTGTCCAACGACAATAAATCGCCCGTTTTTTATCCTCCTCAGACAAAAAATGACTTGTTACAATGTCCCCATGCCGACGTGTGTCTCCGTTGTGACAGGCAAGGTCGACATGTGTCTGTTACCATCGGCTGTGAGTCAAAAAAACGCAATATTTGGATCGTGAAACCCTGGAACCTGGGTCGTGGTTTGGGCATCTGCATTTCCGAGAACCTAGATCAAATTCTCCGACTCAATGAATGTGGCCCAATGGTATGCTTTTGTTTTTAGCTTTTTCTCAGAAGACGAAATGAATTATAAAATCTTGTAGCCCTTTCCCCAACAATCTCGGTGTTTCAGTGGCCTTACGCGAACTCCCCAGTAGGGTATCCTGGGGTTAAATTTCTTCACCCGTTTTTGTCTCCATAGGATAGTAACAAGTGAACTTGGACTCGAGCCCTCTGTACATAGCAAGCTTGACACTCGCATCACATATATGCCACCTCGATTTCACCATTTGATCCCACACGTCACAAATGTGTGACATGCGTTCCTTATCAGTTTATGAAAAGTGTTATTGTCCACTTTTGTATCACCAACAGCTTTGCCGGTTCTAAGGTAACGAATAAATGTATGATGATCTTGATCTGAGGAGAAGTGTTACATTTAATTTGTAAGTAGCAGCTAGATTAGTTTGACCATTTAGACAACTAGATGCCTAAGCTGTGGTGGTCGATTTTTCTGTGACTTTGCTAGCGAATCTGTCATCTACGTAGCATTGCAGGTTATTTGGAAGTAATCATCCGTAAAAATTGCCTCTGTTCTTCCTGTTGCTCCACAGACTTGTGTAAGTAGTTTGTTACTCTGCTTTCAGATTGCTAGTCGATATATCACTGATCCTGTGCTCTTCTACCGGAAGGACATCTCCAGTTGGGTGAAATTCGATTTGCGCTATGTCGTCTTCCTCATATCCACCCAGCCCCTCCGGCTCTACACTCACAAGGTCTTTTGGTTGCGCTTCGCCAATAAGTGCGTACCTCCCGAGTTATTTTGTCTGTGATCAAAAAATCGCGAAAAGCTTGGTTTCGCGCAATTTTTAGCAACAACTTATCTCCGCGTGTCAATTTATTCTTATTTTTGACCAAAATCAATTCTTTTTAGCCTTTTCAACGCTAGCGTCACAAATACGTGACGCCTCCACTGTCTTACTTGAGCCTGACCCCACTCATGTGACATGCATTTCTTATCAATTTGTGGTAGCTGCCTGCACCGAATCGCCTACGATAAATAGATTAGTTGAGTTTTGAACAACGAAATAGACGTAGAATGTTCTTAGTCCGAAGGGGGACGGCCTCATTTTAACAGTTTTTGAATAGCCCTTTTGTTTAAGAACAAAAAAAAAACATTTCAGCTGTGGTGGTTGATTTTTCCCCAAGTTCTTGGTCGCGAGTGCATTACCACGTTCACCATGTGGTTGTTACAAAATGCAATCTCCGGTGTTCGGATGGTGTTGGGGATGTCTGTCGTCCCTTTTCGCGCCCAGCTTCTGAGCATCCCATTTGGGCATTCTGAAGTAACTTTTGTATCAACTCAAATGCTGATCCAGGTCTTCGGTTTGGCTCATGGCAATGGCTTATTGCAGCTTGTAGACATTTGTAAAACACGATTACGTATATCTACTATAAAGCGTGGATAGGTATCCATCCGAATGGTGACGCCACTGTCTTACTGCTGAGTCATTTCACCATCCCTTACCCTACGAAATTGGCAGTTGGATTGAAATGATGCATTTCCCAATTTTTCGAACCGTTTGACGGTTTTATCTTTTATAAACTTCCGACATTACATTGCGCTGCTGGCCAGCTACCGTTGGTGAACAACAAAAACCCCTCGGGATGACGGACTTTTGCTGCCCCAGACATTACTGATATTAAACCTATACTGAATCAGAACACAGGCAGGTCTGACACTTGAACTTAAATTGCCTACGTCAGCCCGTTTTTCCCGCTTCAGTTTCAGGATTCTTTTTCATTCCTCGAGGTTAGAAGTATAGCTAAGTGGAAGTCTAAGTCACTATTCATGCATCACATCGGTAGGCTTATGTTCACGCTTTAGTTGAGTCGTGGGTGAGGCTACGGGTGATGACTTTATCTCAATACTAAGACCAAATGCCGTTGGAGGTGAATTTGTGCTTCCAACCCAGTTTCATGATAACACCGTCCTTCTCTCAATGTCTGTACATGCATCCATCTTAGCTACAAGAACTCCTCCTTTGCCATACAGAAGTGTTCATATGACACACACAGGCACGAAATTAATGACTACTATGCGGTGCCCGGGATCTACCCTGGAAGTGTATTTGTTGTAAACATGCAGCAGGACTGCATGTTCTACAGCACAGGTTACGTGAACGGAGCCCCGTACTACTGTCGTGGAGGCCGATTGGTGGGTGCTGAAATGGTCCAAGTAATCTGCCACTCCTCCTGTCGTCTTCACTGTCTCCGACTAACGTTTCAAATTCTAGAGAGTTTTTTCTTACTGCTTTCTAGCATATTGTATCATTATGCATAATCCCCCGCTCAGATACGAATCTAGTAACGTTCTAGGGACTTAGTGTTAACGGAATCATAACGTCTTCTTTGGAAATCGAGGCATGGAATTCATGAACTCACTGGTGCAGCTGTATAACTGACTCACTAGAAGTAACTTATCCCCAATCAATTTTTCCAGGCAATTTTCACTGGACCATTTCGACGACTACACGAAGCATTTTACCGTAATGAACTATCGCGAAGCTGATGAGCTTTTGCATATCCACCACACTGACTTCATTCAGGCCTTTGAGAAGCAGTATCCCAACCTGCGGTGGAAGGACATTGAGGTATCGTGTTTTTTTTACCATAAATTTCAATTCCTATAGTTTTTTGTGTACAGGATATGCTCTCCGGGTTACTTTTAAGGACCTCACTAGAACTGCAGATATCTAAAGCTAACTTACCCGTACTCTAGGATCAAGTATTGACTTTGGAGGTATAAGTATCTCTGTTCTCTTCTTGAACTTCAAGCACAGATCCAGGGGCTTTGATATTCAACAAAGCGGTTAAAAATCGGCAAATTGGGTTGCTTATTTGTGTACCTAGCCATAATCGTGTAGTGAGGAGAGTTGTCATTGAAACTATGCTTGATATAACAACAATCAATTGGATTCGTGGAAGAATACAAATTTTATGTAATTAAAAATCATCAAGAACGACTTCCTTTGCAAAGTAATTCAGTACATTTCGCCTTTCGGCAGATATGACCGATAAAACGATACATCACTGACTTCAGCTTCGCAGAAGGTCCCATATTCCTTTCGTTAACCAAATGCTTTCGGCTGCTTTAAGCCGAAACTATAGCGACTGAGACACTTAGTTCGCGTTCACAGTGCCACTGTTGTCTGTCATTTCATCGTGGTAACCGGCGTTTGGACTGGAATAGCAGACCTGTGACATGCGCTGTCACTTACCACTGTGTGCTGGTGAAGTTGGAGGTCTTGAATTCATTTGAGCACTCTTCATAATTACTACTTCGTCTTTCTATTTGCAGGC
>NW_020170382.1:3153682-3159345 GCF_000524195.1 Echinococcus granulosus | reverse complement strand
AGAGGTTTGGGCGCCTATGGCAAGTCACGCGCTATGTACGCGGTGGATTTGCTTCTGGAGTGGCGGCAACGGCAGCAAGAGACCTCCTCCTGCGGCTTTCATATGGAACCGCAGATCTGTGAAGTAAACTTCACCCCCGACTGCACGCGAGCCTGCCACTACTATCCCAACTTCTACAACGAGGTCTTTGATTTCCTCTTTCTGGGTCGCGAGTCTGAGGACATTGTGCAACTCGTATAGCCTGCCGTAATGCGATTTTGTACAGTCACTGTACTCACCATTTTGCTAGATAATTTATGTCCATGAGTGTTCTTTTGGAACTGGCTCTTCCGAGCATGAAGCTGCGGTACAGAATTTGGGGCCGTGGTAGACGTACTCAGCTAGTTCTGTTTGCGTGGTGGCTTATGGACGTCGATGAACGAACTGTTAGGGGTTCCGCTGTTTGGCATAAGAAACAAGGTGATTGGACACCAGGACGGAGCTCGTAAACTGTGGTAAGTAATAGTCCAACCACAGTTGTGAATGAGCGCAGCCGCTTTTAATCGGAGCCAAGCGTTGTCACCATTCGATGTGACCTTGCAGTCGTGCAGAATTGTGCTACTAAGGCAGAGCATATTGTGTAAGGCATGTTCTTTAAATTGTGAATTTAAAATAAAATTTTGATTTAATGGTTTTATTTGAGCAATGTTGCCCATTTCCTTGACTAATTTTTAAGAATGTCTCCAGCACTTTTTTATCGTCACGCCCATTCTTCTGCAATTGTTGGCTAATTATAGCTAACTAGTAGCAAATCATTGCCTTGAATTCTCAAGCTCTAGCTTGACAACAACCGCTGTCTAAAAAGCACTATAGTGACATATTAAAATTAGAATATTATTTAAAATTCGTTTGCACAATTTTGCTGCACTGTCTGTGATCAAAATTCATTGGTTCGTTCCTCTGATTGACACTTTTATGGGCAAGCCCAAACGCCAGGTTTTATCGTGCGTCCACCATTTTTGTCCACCTAATGTTGAGCTCATGCTCTCTGTACTGGTATTTGGTTTTCACTTAATCTACTTTGGAGTACAATTTTTGGATCTTAATATATTTTGCTGGAAAATTTTCTTATCTTGTGGTATGCAGTGTTTGTGGGTGTGGTTTTGCTTCCATTTACGCATTCTATTCCGTAACTTTGCAACTTTCTTATCAGGCGTAAGGTTTTAGCTTACACTTGAAGTTAAAATCTCAGTGGTTTTATGCGTTTTTATGAGTTTTGCTCATGTCTTAATGTTTATGCCAAAACCGTTTGTTTTAGAGGGCATGCACTTAATCGCATTATCACTAGCTTGTCCATTTTCTTTTTTTGTTTGGAGAAGATTCTTCTTGATATGGTGGATGTGTTGTTGATTGCAAATTCGTGCAAATTAATAGGGTCATTGGGCAAGTCTGATTATTTGTCTATGCAAAATTCGTGTACTTTTTACTATTTGGATATTTTATCCGCATCGGTATTCAAGGATTCCGTTTTACTTCCCACAAGCATCCTATGTTGGATCTCCTTTTTTACGGGCCCAGTTTACCCACCTTAGACCTTGTTCAGCCACCTACTGAAACCTTTTCGAATGCTTTTCTCTTCTTCTAGGCACTTTGTGTAGCAGTCCGAAACTGAAGTCTTTGAAAAGTTGTTGTAAGTGCGTTGTCTCTGATCGACCGTAAGAGAGTTTCCTCTGTGTATTATTCATCAAACAGCCTCACAGGTGCCAGCATTCCCTCTCCACTTGGCCATTTCTCCTGAACTTCAACGAAATTCCACGACCTGCGTATGTGAATACCAGTTGAATTCTTGTCAAACCTTTGGTAAAGGTACGGCTGACCTTCAATCTCTCTTTTTGTTTGAAATCAAGCTTTTACCAACAGTTTGGTTGCTCAAGTTCGTGATTTTGCACCTTTTATTTACTAGTCTTGGACATGAAGCCCTGATGAATTGGTACCACATATTCAGTTTTAAGTCAAAATCAGTCTTTGATTTCACTTCTCTTCTTTCCTATTTGTTATAAAGCCCATGCCTGTTCGGCCAACTCTTAATGCATTCTCAACGAACCAGGCTGTTTCAATTGCATGTTTAATGCTAACCACTGGGGGTATCGCTGCTTCCAACAGGCCATCTTTCCTACCGCCACCTTTTTCATCACCACAACCTTCGGAGTGGTCCTCCTCTGTGGTTTACTGCTTTTCTATTGATTCTCTGCGCGTTGGGCCGTTGTCTACCAAGCTCCTCCTTTGGAGAAGGCCTAACTTTTGAAATGGCGTTAGTTTACGTTTGAGAAAGTTAGTAGCTGGTATTTCTTTTCCAATTTTCAGGTTCATGAACGTATTAATGGCGATTACTTGTCAGAAAAAGAGTTACATGACTTATTGGGTAAATTGGAACTATGGTGTAGCACCCATTAATATTCCGGCAAATGTACCACTTATGCTACACATTTTGTGGGAATAGGCCTCGTCGGTAGGGGTAATGGTAGCCATTTTGTGTTTGTATAAGTATTCATTAGTTGGTATCATACGAGTATTTGTTTGCAAGCATAATGTGCTCTGTACGAGAGCTTCCCCGATGTTCGTGGTGGTGTTCTTCATAGTGTTTCTGGTTAGAAGTAGTTACTTTTCCAAATAATCCGTGTAGAATTTGTGGGGAATTTTTCTGGGTTTCTTTGACACAGATCCAGTAAGTGGTTTTTCCCTCTATTTGAGTGTTGTAGATTCTAAGCTGTCTCTCGAACAGATCCCATGCGCCCCATTTGAGTTTGGTGGTTTTTGCCCCGAAATTGCTTTTACCGATTTAACTTTCTTGTTTATTTTTATGCTTTCAGGTCGTAGTGTGATTTCCTCTTAAGCCCTTCATCTAACTCTCTTTATGTTCGCCTCCTCTAAAAATGCTTTTTTCTTGTTCCAAAGGTTGCCTTGGATTTTTCTGCTGTAATTTTGAATATTGGTTGTTTTATGCAAATTTTTTTATGAATAGAATCTCTCCTTACGACCCGCCCCAATACTTTGACTAGTAGGGTATAACAGCTTTACTCGTGTTTTTTTACGCATTGGAGTATTTCACAGTAATGCATATTGTGGTATCGTTGGGATATTGGCCGTAATACTTTGCTGTGTTTTGTTTTTAGGGACATTTTTAGAAGAATTCGACATGTTTGAGCGAACTTGAGTTCTTTTCGGCAATGTTGTGGCGGGTTTTTATGACCATAATTTCCCGGGTTGTCAGGTGGTTTATACCAACTATTCGTTCTAAATCCTCAGTTTCCCCAACCATTTATTACGGCAGCTGCATAACCCTTGAATTTCGAGCATCAGGTGGAGAGGGCCGCATCCAGTTGCCTAGGTTACAATCTGCGCTGTTTGTGCACGCCATGTGTCACTGGTCTTTCTGTGACTTGACTACTAAGTGGAGTGCATTTAGCCCGTCCGCTTGTCAGAACAGAACTGTCAACAGTCCTATCAAAAGTACTTTGTACTTTCACCACGCCTGATCAGAAACTATGTTAGTTTTGGGCTGTCCGCTCCGTTAGATAACCGAAAAATGTGACTCGGAACTTTGTTAAACTAGAAAACAACGGAGAGTGTTAAGGTTTGGTCTAAAACATGAAAATGAACTCGGACTTGCCCATCTATTGCAGTGTGGTCTCCTAGCCGCATGTGACTGTTAGTTTGTTTGGTGTTAGGCGGGCCTGCTCTGTCTCGAAGACGCTGGTATGCGGCCATACTCATGCCGCGCCTATACTGCTAGCCATCCGGCGTTTTCGTACGCCTATAACGGAAGCACAATTTAGAGTCGCCTGCTTTTGGAGCATTTCAAATACTACAACACTACCCAACTGTCTAAGCCTCAGGATTAACTAGACTGCTACAGACAGCCGATTCCAATACGCATTTAACGATTTATTTCGGCCAAAAGGTGGCTGCAGAACTTCAAATTCTCTACTGAGTGTAAATATTCTAGAAGTTACTTCGTCACTGTCACATCAAATCAGATTCCCACCCTATATATGGCAATGATAGCGCCATTGATGATGGGTGTCTCCTCCTAGGACGAAAGCCTTCCAAGGTGAAGACCTCAGTGGGGGTATTTCAACCGGGTGCATGCACTTTTGGTGAGCTCACATGCATTATTTCCTCTTAGCCCCAGCCTCACTTCCATAAATGGTTTGATGTTTGAACTTACGTGGGAGTTGGGAAGTAGATTTTGCACGATCTAATCTGACTGAATGGCTTGGTGTGCAAAACTGCGGATTGTCGATATAGCTCAAAGACAAGAAAAGGGTTAATCTACTTTAGACATGTTTGACACCTCCTTTCCATGGTCACAGCTATGACAGGAGTCAAGTCAAGGGGGAGGTCTGACACGGCAGATGCTGATCGGTGGGTTTTAAGGTCGCCGCAGTATAATGTTAAGGCATGATGACTCCTGCGGTGGAGCACTTGTTGGTCGGTTGCGACCCTGTTTGTGTTCCGCCGACCATACACACAGACTGAATGTCATCTAGTGATCAGCGGTCGGGGGTTAGTGAGTAGTGACTAGTAGCGATAAGCGGTTGTGGAGTGCTGACAACACCAAATTCTTCCACTCGATTCCATCTGGGGGAGGTGTTCAAGTGAAACGCCTGTTGACGGGTTTGCAAAGGAAGAAGTTAGGAGGAAATTTACTGTCATAACTTTGTTTCATGCGTTGCCTTCCCCCGCCACCATCGCCTTGGAGCAAGCCGTCTTTGCTACTGAATTATGAGGTGGAGCACTGACGCTATTGAGTTGATGCGCAGTGGTCCCTACTTAGCCAAATTGGCATATAAGATGACACCTTTTCTAAAAAGATTGGCTATTTTCCCATGAACAACAGAATCACAGTGACATCTATGGGCGAAAATTCCGTTCAAATGGCAATTCTGCCAGACACCCACGAACGCCTAGCAACTGTAGTGCTTGCCACTGGGGAAGCGATAAGATATCGGTGTAGGAGAGTACTTTGAGAAATCAACAGGAAGCTGTAAATGGGATTGGGTGACCATGTCACGGATTTGATAGTAGTGTAGTATGTTTATTGTTTGTTTAGCTCTCGTCTCGACAAAGAGCTATTCAAGAGCCCCGTCACTGTGTCTCCTATAGGTGGCCTGGCCTTTGGGCTGAGCCAGTAGTCCCAGAGAGTTCTGCATGTCGACAATCCATGTTCTGTCCGAGAGTTGTCTTTTTTCTTCTTTAGTGAAATCTCGGGACGCTACAGTATCTACTGATGCAAAATCCTTGAATTGGGAATGTATTCGTTTGTACCGGAAGGTTTAGGTCTAATTTCGATTACCTAATAAGTGAGAAATGGGAAATTCTTGCGTTATACACAATTGTTTCCACTTGTTGACTTCTACACCACTGCCTAATAGGCGTTTGGGCTAGATGGTTCAACTCCTGGCGGTTTGGTTTGGATCGCACTTGTTTGCTGCCGCCATGGCTGCGTACTACTACACCGGCATAAGGCAGTGTCCGCTTCTCAATCCAAGGTCATGAGGTGCGACACCGGTTCTTTTTTTGCCGGCTGCCATTTGAGCAACCTCCGTTCCTCCCAGCCCAAGTGAGCCAATCACCGGGACTCTCTATTTCCCATCATGAGGATGAACTGAATTATGTGTCGT
>NW_020170382.1:3151141-3153582 GCF_000524195.1 Echinococcus granulosus | reverse complement strand
GACTGATAGAAGCCAAGACAGGAAGCGGTTGTGGAAGTGAAGGAAAAGTGCATTGAGGGAAAAGTTGGCTTTGGAAGTTGCCAAGCAAGTGAGCGTTGCAGGCACAGGGAGACAATAGAGGGTGTCGACTGCTTCCGATTCTTTTTCTTCTTCCTGCATGTGTGATGTCAATGCACCTCCCTCCTCTTTCGACTATTTGGTGACACCGACTACCAGACGGACTGATTGGCAGGTTGGCCGAATATGCGAAATGGTGTTTGGGGTGTGTCGCACTGTCGGGTGAATGAGTACACCGATAGTTACTTCAAGACGACCCACTCACTACTCATTCCACGCCTCTGAGATGCGTGGTGGGTTGCAGACGCGAGTATTTGCTGTGAACGGTTTACTTGTTTAAGGCCACATAATTCTGTCTGCAATTCATCCATTAGGTATGATGCGATGCCATGCATGCAAAGGTGTGAAGCCAAGTCTCTTCCTGAGAAACAGTCACGTCTAATGAATCGGTTGGAAGAATGTCGCATTCTCACAACCCAGTACACAACGTAATCCTTGGAGGAATTGAACATTGGAATGTGAGCGAAGAAGATACGGACTCATCCTTATTCCCAACCTCCGAATTGCCCTGATACTCCTTCCCCGAGTGATGTGCATCACTTTTCTTGGCATCAACATCTGGCAGTCACTTGACCACATAGGATGTAGGGTAGACATCCAGTTGAGAGGTAAATGGGAGACTAAGTAGGGGACTGTTGAGTCTACGTCTGATTGTCTGCTCTGGGCGGCAAGGCCTTTGGTGAAAGTGGGATTTGCAGCAAGGTTATGTGCCGCCCGGAAGTATTGGTAGACTATCTCTACAAGCATCACGTTTTAAGGTGCTTTCTGTGGTCATTTTATTTTTTGCAAGAACCACATCACATGTACGTCGGTGACTTTACGACCTCGACACCAACCAAACTTTAGCCTAATCACACCTTGTTTCCTTTTAGCTTTCCACATCCCCTCTGCTTCATGAACACACTCAATGTAATGTTCAAATGTGACTTGGGTGCTACTTATCTCCACATCCACACCTTCAGAAAAATACTCCTACTTACATAATATGTGTACAATTAGTGTGAAATAAAGTAAATACGATTTTCGGATAGGATTTGATTCGGTCCCCCTCCAGGCAATTTCGCTCGGTCAATCAAAGCTGCAAAGGAGGTGGACGAAAAATAAAAACCACTAACTCCTTTCCACAAACGCACAACACTGAGGAGTAGGAAAGTGGAACTCCGATTCGTTGTTAGATCGAAAGCATTCAGCTTCCATTGGAACAGGCACAAGTGAGCAAAAGGTGGAGAATTGGTAGCCCTTCTCATATCAAAACAATTGATAATAACCCAGACAGGCAAATAAGCAGCAATAAAAGAGCAAACAAATGTTCTTTCTTTCCAACAAACATTCTTGCAAAGTGTAATTAGTCCCCCCCTTCGCAAATTCGACGCTGGGATTTAATTTACAAAGTAGCTTTCCAGAAGCATCGAGATACGTCATCAGTGCTATCTTCGTATTGTAAAGCGAAGTGGTCACAGGAACACTTTGCTCACCTCTGGGCTTTGGTAGCTGGCCACTTCGGGACTCTGCCATTGTGCCTTTGCCAAGCGGCCTGACCTCCGGGCCACGCCATTAGTTCCAAGCCCTACTGTATGTCAGCAACACATATTTTGTCCCAATATTGTGCATTCTTACGTCTTCAGGGGAGTTTCGGGTCACTGTCACCGCAATATCTGGATTCTGTATTTCATACTATTGTGGCACTTTACGCCTTCCCTGGCAATGAACTCGAATGGAAGAAGGCTTATTAGTGGCATTCAGAAGAGTTGGTGGAATGTTTGCGCAATAGATGGTGTCGTTTATTTTGCTGCTTGTGGATTGTTTGTTTGATTGACAATTAATCATTTATGTCGAATTTGATTTTTGACATTTCTGCTCTGGGCAGATCAGTTTATAAACATTTTACTAAAAATACTACCCCTTACCTCAAATGAAATCTACAGGGAAAAGCTAGCGAATATACACCAACCAGCGGTGATTGAGGCATGCATTAACTTGTCTCAATGATTTAATGCGCCCCATTTCGAATGAAATGGTGTTTAGGTTAGTGTTAACCACTCTTTTACTAGAATATTTAGCACTGAGGGAGAAGCTTAAAAGAGGAAAGAGAATGTAAAATACAGTAGTTGTTTGTTTAGTTATCGGTTTCATTGCAAGGGCTACTACGGCGCTCCGCTATTGTACCTTAGTACGATGCGCTGGCCTCCATGCCATATCAGTAGCCCCAAGTCCTGCTGAAAGTCTAGATCCTCTTCAGTTTTACTGAGCTTATGTGTACTCCCTTCCAAACTTTTCGCTTAGATATAGAACATTTTAATGAACATTTTGTAACTATGAGAGGG
>NW_020170382.1:3128625-3151041 GCF_000524195.1 Echinococcus granulosus | reverse complement strand
TTGGTGTCGTTAATTTTGCTGCTTGTTTTATTGACAGTTAATTAACTATGTTGGATTCTAATTTTGTCATTCTTGCTTTTAACAGCACAGAAAATGGCGTAATTTGATGCCTATTTATATTGTTAAATTTCCCTGAAACCATAATTATATAGCTTGGAACATACCAACTTTATGTATATCATTCAAATCTGAAACAGACGGTCGCAGACAGTTTAGTGGGTGAATATGTCAAAGGAATTAATTACTTTTTAAGTGGTTTGTGTTCTTCAGACCTCTCTTTCTCACAGCAGCACGTAAAACAACTGCAAAGACCTTTGCCACAGTCTGCCAGATATGAACAGCAGGGACAACAGTAGCATGCGCAGCAGAAGATCGCAATTGCCGCAGCAATAAGACAAATGGTTGTGATAAGTGGCCACCACCTGATAAAGTGAAAGATCAAAAACAGGTGACTTTAAACTTTCCAAGAGCCCGCCGTATGGTTTAAAGACGAAAATTCAAGTGCTTTCCTGGTCACGACGGCACCGTGAAGAATGTGCTTATGCAATATGAAACGAGTGTTAAAAAACGAATTATTGTCACGACACACCTTCGATTGTAGCAACACTTTTTAGGAGATCCACAACAGTCTACGCTCCAGAAGAATCCACTTCTATCTTCGCACTGTGTGGACCCTAGAATGCAAAAATTTTTGCAAACTTAACTTCTTGAAAAACCCGTTTTGAAACGAATAAAATTGCCTGCACTTTGCATTCATTGTCATTTATTACCTCTTAGACAGATTCTTTTCTTATTTGACCGCAACACTGCTGTAAATGAATTAAGTATTAGCCATACGCAACAAAAAAGTGCAATTTAGGTATTTTCCTAACCTTACATCCTACATATGGAACTGAAAACTCATAATACTGTGGCATGCCTCTTGTGCGCTAACGTAGATTATTGCTTCTTTGTTAGAGACTTAAAATACAACAAAATTGTCATCCATTATTTGAGATGGTTTGTTTGAGTGTTTCAAATGGGAAAGTTATGAAGCCGCCTGAAGACGAATCACTCATTCAAAAATAGTGACAATAGGCACGGATGGCAAGCGTCTTAGTTTACGCCAAGATTGTGCATAGAGTTAGATGTACAAAATTAAGTGCCGTAGTTGCTCACATTGTTAATCGATTGAAATTGGGCTTTACAAAACTAAACATTGGCTGAATGTGGGATTCTGCTATACAGCAGCGTGTAACTCATGGTTGCCTTGGAGTTCCTGTTTACGACGAGGTTATTAGTGCAGAAACAGGTCATTTAAAGTGTGTGCAATTTCATGATTTATAAAAGTGAATGATTTAATATTTAAAATCGCAATCTTAAAGTAACTTAGTCGGGTCTTTGGCTCATACAACTAACCTGCATTTGGCTCAGGTAAAAGTGGCATATGAAATTACAATAATAAGTATAAAGTACTTAGTCATGAAAGTTTTGTAAGAACCGGACTAGTTCTTAAATTTTTATTGTTTTGCTGAGCAATTCCCACTAGTTCGGTTGAACAATTTGTTACTTAATCAAAACAATCACACTCTTTTGCAAAATTAGTTTTTTTTTTCGTTACGGCATTTGAATATTTAGGAATGCCTGAAAAGAATGTACGAGTCTAACTTTCAGAAATGAGCAGGTTGAAGTAACAGATTTAAGTTAACCCAAAAGTTTTTTTCCAACATACCGCACTTTTTGGCCTGTGCACCACAAAGGAGGGCAGCTAGAGCCAGAAGACACATCCAACACAGCCGAAACTCCATGCCTCTCGAGATGCTTAGTAAATGTGAGCTGCAGTAAGCAATGAGATATCGTCACATGCGCTCAGATTCAGATCCAACCGCCTCATTGGCTTTTTCCTCAAACTCCAACCTCTCGCCTAGAAACACCCTCTCATCAACTCACGCTTCTGTGTGCACCTCAGAATGCATGTGTGTAGGTGTGCACAAGTATGTCTTGCAGTGCCAAGTTAGCAAACTCAATATCGTGTTCTCTTCTAGGTGTTAGATAATGATGTGACGAAAACGTCTAGCTTCGCCGATAATTCCTTCTTAGATGTAATTGAGCTGCATTAAGAGGGACAAGTATGCTTCATTACACTCAATTATTCAATTGACCCAGGTGTCGCAACCGTTTCTAAACCTTTCATAATATGTAGTGACAAGGCATTTATGCCTTCATTGAGGTAAATGGGCATTTTTGTCGTTAGTTTGTGGCAGATAATGGCTAGTGTGGCTCTCCACCATAATTGATTCCTTTGAATGATATTCTACTTTGGACTGCCTCGGTACTAAGCGCGAGCCAGTTTTTACGAATTACAATTGTTTATTAATGAATGACATTGTGTTTGTCATCTCCACAGGCAATTTATTCTCTTGCACAGTTTTATCGTAAGCAGGATGGTTATGGTTCGCGCTCTACACGCTAGCTAAATGTCGTCAAAATTAACTGTTGTATTGGTAAGTTAGCAACCACCAGGTACAGACCCCCAATTGAACATCTTGGAAACATTCAGGCTATCAAATCACCTGTCTTACTGCTAAGTAGCCAAGTCTTTCATGACCGTGTCGTGGTGTGCTGCACTTCAAGCGTTTGCAGATTTTGCATCCCCCGGCAGAGGAGGCTTTGTTAGGGTACCTAGACGTCGTGAAAGTGTCTGTCACCTTGAACGATGGTGGATGGATTCCATTGATCCACGATTTACCGGATTTACCACCTGCCACTTGTCTGTAGAAGTATTACTGCAGAAGTGCTCATCTTTTCTGGATGTTTCTAGTACACCTTACCACTAATCAAATGGACTACAAAGCATAGATTTAACGTGTCAGGTTATCGGTGCGGTACCTACTATTATGATGTGTGCTGGTCGGCCAAGCGCACCTGATGGATGTGATTTGAGGTTCTCTGCTCCACGGATTGAGTTCAAATGGATGCCAGACCTACGCTTATTTAAATTTGCACAGTTATCCCTTTATTCTGTAAAGTCAAAAGTTTTACGTACTTCCACTATTTTATCCCCTCCTTGGGATAACTCACTGACACCTGACCAAGAAGGACGGATTCTTCTGCAATAACAGTGTCAGCGGGTGTATTTTAGGTTGGCACCTTGTCATCCTCAGGTGCATATCTAATATCCGGGAGAGTGAGGTCTCCCACCGGTTGAGAGATCAAGGAAAACCGTGTACACGATGAAGCGTTTTTTTTTTCTCATTTGTGTCAAGCAAAGTGGTGCAACAGGTGAGAGTGCGAATTAACTTATTCCAATTTACTCATTTTATCGCAATTTTGTGCCACAAATCTTCAAGCAAAGTAACATGGAGTCCAATGTGTTTACAAATTAGGTCTTGTCACCTAATTGAGTAACAGAAAGTACTGTCATAAACTTGACAGATGCAACATCAAAGTCGCGCAGAGCTGACAAGGTTGACCTTGCTGATCCTATCCTCTCTTGGACCGCTCATACTCCAGCTTTTATCCAAAGCACAAATTCTGCCGTACAAAACCCGAATTTGTAATGTGGCCAGTGGGATACAAATGGTTTTCGTGTCGAACCGGGACGTCGGGATTTGCAAAATTGATTAATAAATTTCAAGGAATACAAATCGCAGTCATTGTTTTGCTTAGTTGCCCACCGCTACATTTATAATTCCATCTCGACAGCTTCAAGATAGAAAGATTTGTAACAACGCCTGACCATTCATCTTTGGTCAAAAGGCCAAAAAATGTCTTATCACTCACCAAACGCTCTCTAGTTGAATTTACGGCTATTTGCGAGGCCAGAGTTGGCCTTAACGAGCTAAATGTTACCAGGAAGAGTTACTGTACTATGGACGAGGTCATCACTGATAGAGATACAGCTATCCTTGCGGAGTTTACAGCATTCAGGTATCTAACCCATGCTACTTGTGACACCGCCACAGACCGTTATAAAAGGCAAAGTGTCCTCTGCAAGACGCTTTAGTCACCTGGTGGTTTGAATGAGGTACATGCTTGAGGAATTGCTTTCTGGTAAGGGTCTTCTATCATTCTCCATGAGGCACCAGCAACGGGGTATGCCTTAACCGAGATTAGGCATGCTAGAAATGAAGATGTAGTTCACCTCAAACTAAGTGAGAGTTAGTTCCTCATTAAACGCGCATTCCATTTGCAAAGGAGCCCCATACTCAGATGAATTTAACCATATTTCGAAGATCGTCTTAAGATTAGCATTCAATTCTGTTGAAGTATAAAGCAAAACTTTCTTTTACATCTTATTGCATTTGATGGCAGTAATAGAAAGCATCGAACTCAATAAATTGCCAGGAGGACTTGTGCCTAAGCTTTGGAGTTTCGGTGGCTTAAAACTGTCTTAAAAAGATCATTTGTTGTGCATTTTTCCTTCCTTCCGGTCCAACGCCCCAAAAGGTCCTCTTCAGGCTCTCCACCTTTCTAACAAATACATTCCACCCATCAACTTCTAATCCATGTGCTCTCCTATTCGTTCCCTATTTTTTTCTGTCAGTTTCTCACCAATTAAATCCTCAGGTAATTTCACATTCCACTTCTTCGCCTACTCGATGTGGTTCGGTGATTCTGTTGTAAGGCCGAAAACTTGCCATGTGGAGGCGAATTGATACCCAAAAATGCTGCATCAAGCCTATCAAATGTGTGCATGGTAATGGTAATACCCACCTCTGGTGGTGTCACCATTGTACTAAAGGAGCTCATTAGTCTAAATGAAGTGTTTGTTTGCAAAAGTTTGAACTAATAAAGTGCCATTAAGCACTCACTCCACCAACTGACTCATTTCATCGGAATTACAACCAAAAAAATTCTTCAAGATGCTGTTAAGCAGAATTGGTTGAGCTTACGATAAGGTGTTCCCTGAATGATTCAGCAAACTCCTTCCACACCTTTTTTTGGTCATAATTTAGGGATTTCTCACGAAGAGTTTCTATCAAATACTACTGATGCCCCTAATTAGGTGACACTTTCTTAGTTTTAGAGTCTAAGAAATAAATCATTGTGCCCTAATTCTATCGAAACTTCTCTGTTACGATAGTTTCAAAGCGGCTATCAACATAGAATACAGTAGGAGGCTAGGACTAGTCAGCTACATTGTATATATACTGTTTTCATATATCCAAAGACAACCATTGACGAACAGGGAAACAAATTCTCCAATGGCAATACCGTGTGGAAAATACTCCTCAATACTCTTCCTCTTCCTCGCCTTCACCTTCCACACTGTCTTGTCCGACCTCCTCGTAGTCTTTTTCCAGAGCTGCTAGGTCTTCACGAGCTTCAGAAAACTCACCCTCCTCCATGCCTTCGCCGACGTACCAGTGGACAAAGCAGCGCTTGGCATACATCAGATCAAATTTATGATCCAGACGAGCCCAGGCCTCAGAAATTGCTGTCGTATTGGAAATCATTGCAAGTGCTCGCTGAACCTTTGCTAGGTCGCCGCCTGGAACCACAGTGGGAGGTTGGTAGTTGATGCCAACCTTAAAACCAGTGGGGCACCAATCGACAAACTGAATGGTTCTCTTGGTCTTGATGGACGCGATTGCTGCATTGACTTCCTTCGGGCCAACATCTCCACGGAAGAGAAGACAGCAGGACATGTACTTTCCGTGGCGTGGGTCGCACTTCACCATCTGATTAGCTGGTTCAAAGCAGGCGTTGGTGATTTCAGCAACGCTGAGCTGTTCGTGGTAGGCCTTCTCAGCCGATATGGTGGGTGCATATGTGACCAGGGGGAAGTGAATTCTTGGATAGGGCACCAGGTTTGTCTGGAATTCAGTCAAGTCCACGTTGAGTGCTCCATCGAATCGTAGGGATGCCGTCATTGAGCTCACGATCTGACCCATGAGTCTGTTTAAGTTGGTATAGGTCGGACGTTCAATGTCTAGATTGCGTCTAAAGAGGAAAAGTTGCATTAAGTCAGCAATCAAAGGTGAATGGTTGCAGATGCGAGATACTTACCTGCAGACGTCATATATGGCTTCGTTGTCGAACATTGCTGCGCAATCCGAGTGTTCAATTGTGGTGTGAGTGCACAGAATCGCATTGTATGGTTCGACTACAGTCGAAGAAATTTGCGGAGCTGGGTAAATGGCAAATTCAAGCTTCGATTTCTTGCCGTAGTCCACACTAAGACGTTCCATTAGAAGAGATGTGAATCCAGAGCCGGTCCCACCTCCGAATGAATGGAAGACGAAAAAGCCCTGAAGACCAGTGCACTGATCAGCCAGTTTTCGAGTACGATCCAGCACTAAATCGACAATCTCCTTGCCAACGGTATAATGACCGCGTGCATAGTTGTTAGCAGCATCTTCCTTGCCAGTAATGAGTTCGTCGGGATGGAAGAGTTGACGATACGTTCCCGTGCGGATTTCATCCACAACAGTGGGTTCCAAGTCGACAAAGAGGGCTCGGGGGACGTGTTTCCCTGCCCCGGTCTCGCTAAAGAACGTCTCATATGAGTCATCACCACCTCCAATGGTCTTGTCACATGGCATCTGACCATCGGGTTGGATTCCGTGCTCAAGACAGTAGAGTTCCCAGCAGGCGTTTCCAATCTGACAACCACCCTGACCAATATGTATGCTGATGCATTCACGCATTGTGTTGAGGTGTTTGTGGAAAAGGCGTCCCAAACGCTGACGGAGCAGGAATGCCTAGGGGTACGAAGGGGAACCGTTAGAGGGGGTTGCCTTTATATACCCTCCCGGTGGCCTTGAATTCTAGCCCTTTTTGGCCAATCGGATAATGCAGGTTGTCATGGTGAGTCACGGGTTTCCGTAAATCTGACCAATGGCCTTTGAAAACTTATCGATTGGTTGGGGGTCTCACGAGCAAATCACGTGATTGGTCACTTGAAGGAGCAAAAACCCAATCTCCTTTTTAGGAAGGAATTATCGGATGCAGGTTCAGTAAAAAAAAATAATTTTGCATGAAGAGGTGATTTTGACACCTCGAAAATAAGGTTTATGCTGACCAACCATGGACATTGTGAGGGCATTTAATGGCGGGGAATTAGTTAAAATATGGATTAAAAAGCGCTTAAAGAAACTACCACATCATTGTCGACCGAAGTGGCAATAATTCAGTCTGGTAATTTAGAAGTGACAATAAAGCCTGTTTTCAAATGACTTGAGAGTTAAGGATTCTCTCACTCGGCCCCTTTAACTACTTTTGCTTGTCAGGAGATTTATCAACTTATAAGTAGGTGGGAAGATGGATCCCTCCAAAGGCCAAAATGTGAACTCGATGAAGTGATGCTACTTCATGACCCAGCAAGACACTTTTGTGAATCACAAATTGGTAGAAGAAGAGAGTGGATATTCTGACTTGTACATCTTAAAGGGAAAAGTAGCTAAAAATGAATCCATAAGAAAGCAATTCGAAGGTCTTCCATGATAACTTCGTAATAAAAGCCGTACTTAAATGTAAAATTCCCTTTTTCCTTATAAAAGCACAATGGTTTAGGTTACCTAGCCTTCTGCAGCTATTCTAACCTATGAGCTATATACTTGGTTTCTTTTTGAGGGGGGAGGGAGGGAGGAGTGATGCCATTTTGCATCCCTTTCTAGATATTCCCTTTACGTGGGAAGCTTTTGTTGTACAATTGATAGATGGGATGTCGAAGCCTTTTTTGTGTACCCATTGCCTTTCACCCCTGTCATATTGATTCAGCTGGGTGTCACGAGGGTCTTAAGGTTCACGTGGCACGTGTCGCTGTCGTTCAAGGTTTTTGCTTATATAAAAGGTTTAAAACGCCCAAAAAGACAAAAGATGCTAATCATAGTTTTCCCAGGGCAACAAGTTTTGCATAAATTAATGAGCCCTTCGTTCCTGTTATTCGGGTAGGTTCGTTACCATGATGTGTATGACTTGAGACGGTTCCTGTTCTTTCCATTTTTTGCCAAAAGACTAATTCCCCAAATTATTGTGACAAAAATTTCTCAAAAAAGAATTGCTAACTGGGCAAACATAGAGGAAATCGCCCCTCCACCTGCTTATTTTATTAACCATTCCTCGGTTATGGGACTCGTGCAACCAAACCACTCGTCCCTGATTCACCTCTCTACTTACCTGTCCACCTTTCATGTGTTATAATCAACAGATATAAGGACAGGTGTGGAGGAATGTTTCGTAGTATTTCGGCTATTATGCTCTTTTCTCCCCCAGTACCAAAACTTTCGATCGGGAAGATTGGTTAGAAGCCATTATTTACTGTGTTAATGCGGAATTTTGCAAGTGACCAGAGATTTATGGGGGAATCAAAGTACTTCTCCTCTCTACGAATCTGCGACGTCTTCTCATTCGCAACGTCGTCTGTTCAATCAGCCCGCCCACCACCAAGAAGGGTGGATTTAAACAAATGAATACTAAAGTATTTCACCATTGCTAGTTTTCGTCAATCCAAATCGTCACTTTGTAGACATGAAAATAATGTAAAATCATGTTTTAAGCACCTCCAACGTCGCCTTTGTTTACTTTTTAATACATTAGCTGCTTGTTTAACTCTCGGCTTTGTTAAAGGAGCCGATTAGGTACCCCGCCATTCCACTTTCTCTAGGCGGCATTGCCTCCGGGCCATGCCTGTAGCCCCAAGCCCCAAGCCCCACTGCATGTTGTTAATGCGCGTTCTGTCCTGGTACTATGCCTTCTTCTTCTTCTTTGATGGCATTAAAATACTCGGGCTATTCAGTCTCCACGGCTTGTATGTTTTGGCAGTAGGTCCACGGCCCCAAGCCTGGTAGAAAAAGAGGAAACTATCCTAATCACTTCATAAAATTGCCAAACCTTATGATTAGGGAGGGAAGGAATCCATTAAAGGTGGTTGGACCTACAGAAACTAAATTTTGGCAGCCAAATCAATTTTTGTGATAAGCGGTAAACAACTAAACCGACACTCAGCTGTTCAATGCAAGATTTATTTTAAGCGTTAAGGCTCCAAGTACTTAAATGAAGATTTGAAAAACATCGTAAGCAAATTTTATGATTTAAATGTCTTAAGTAGTTAGGCCGCATTTAAATGAGAATGATTCGACAAGAATGATTAGACACTGCAAGCCTTGGGAAGCTACCTCAAAGAATTTCGCTATTGAACGCCTTTGCTTTTATGCCAATTTTCCTTATGGATGTCAAGTTGCATATAAATTGCACTCATTATAGAGCGACGTCTAGTTTGAGCAGCGCAAAATCAGTGAAACCTTGCGTTGAAGGATACGGCAACTACGGAACAACAGATACATGAGAATCGACTGCTTACCTGGGTTCAAATGTCCTCTTACTTCATTTGTATTTCTCTATACTCTTTCGAACTGTGAATGCTCTCAATGCACCAGTGCTGTTATAATAACTGAAACAGGCGAATGATCAAGGAAAGCACGTGGAACGACACTAAAGGAGAAAGGTGATGTGTATAATTTTGTATGGCTGTTTACTAAACAACACAAAATATAACCTTTTCAGCGGCACAATCTTTAAACTATGCTTGCAGTTTTTAATCCTTTTTCCAGACTGCCACAGCATATTATTTCTTCAGGAAACGCCTGTATCGTTGAACATTAATCAACGTAAATCATTTGCAACTGACAACGTAAGTGGTAGTGGAAGCAATTATTCTGCGCTTTTAATGATGTAAACAATTTAGCAAAACAAACACTATTAGTGCATGAATTAATTTGTATCTGTGTGTAAATCACTTTAGGAAATTGGTCAACTATTGTCATGGAGCCATAATGTGCCCAAAGCTATAGAGGTTGAGATTTAAACAATAATTGTAATTAGGCTAAAGTTTACAATTGCCTGAATGTCATATTATTAGCGAATTTTTGAAAAGTATCCTTTTGTTTGGTTGTTCCAATTCATACCAATCAGCTGATTAGCTTATTTCGCTCGACTCGCGTTGTTTTTATTTTCCTGAGTTTGGTTAGCCGCTGGATAGACGTAATAAGTATGTAGCTTCGTGAATAAATGTAAAATGCTGATTAGATTGTGCCACTTCTACTTGATTTGTTCCGATAATGTCCTGTAAACATGTGGAGAATTTTCTCGCTGTAAGGACAAATTTCGTAGCGGTGGACGCAATTTTACATTTCGTTGTGTTCCCCATATCTGAAAAGGCAATAAAATATAAAGTACGTATGGTTAGTTGCTTTTGTGACTGATTTGCTCTCCGAAATATTTGTGGATGTAATACGCAGAAAGTGTGAGGTTTGTGCTCACCTGGCTTTGTATACGTTTCGATATCTAATGGGGTAATCTGAAGTGAACTTTTGCAACAACTTCAAAATTCACTTTTTGCTTCTTGCAGTCCTCCCTGTCGTGCTATTATTGTCATGGCTTTCCACTCAATTCTCCAAGAAATGGGCCAATTTCGTTATTGGCATGTGCTCATTGCATTCATTTTTCCTGTTTCACAAATCAACATATTGAAGACCATGTAAGATCCAATCCAGATCATCAAATTTGTGAGTTTGTTCTGCGGGGTTATGCTCTACTTTTCGTTGTTGCAACACTTAAGAAGCATGCCCTCTTAAAACTTCAGCCATTTGTCTCGATCAAGGTGAGCTTTACTGCTCCATTTGCCGCGATTTCGTTTACAGCGAGCGCATTGAGGCGGCTTACAGAAATGCTTTGTCACTGTATGCGAATAAGTTCGGTGAGTGTGTAGCTCGGTATCGCTTCGTCCTTTCAAAATATTTTAAGGTTCTTTTACGTACGTTCTCACCTTTTAGGTCGATCTGAGCGCCCTTGGCGGCCATCCTATAAAGAATTGGAGTATGTTCCTTATTTGAAGTCGGTTTGCCTGCCACCATCAGCTTCACACTCACGGCGTGAGTCTTGTGACGTTTCACTTTTTCTAATCCCGTTGTTTTAATCACCTTCCTTGATGTGTATTTTTTAGAAACGCGAGGCCTCGTTAATATGGGCAACACTTGTTTCCTAAACGTTGTTGTGCAAGCTCTTACACATACTCCAGTTTTGCGTGACTTTTTGCTATCAGACCTTCATCGATGTGACAATCCAACTCGGTCTCGTAATTGTTTAGCCTGCGAAATGATAAGAATCACCCAGGAAGTGCGTTATTTCTAGTCTCAAGCTCATTTCTGTCAGAAAACTTGGGACTTATGAAGTGGCCCTGCGTTTCAGATTTACCGACCCGTTCTAAGTCCTTATGTACCAAGCAATCTCCTACACTCAATCTGGTTGCATGCGCGTCATCTCGCAGGCTACGAACAACGCGATGCTCATGAGTTTCTCATTACCCTTCTCACCCTCATCCATTCACATTTGGTTGGTGAACAGGCACCAAGAGAGGGTTTGTTCCCCGCCTCAGCTTCCGGGCGCTTTCTTTGACTATCACGTTATATCTACTTTTTTTCTTAAGTACAAATATTTTTTAATAGATGATACAGACGAGACTTTGCAACATCATGATGGAAGTTCAACGACCTCCTCGACTAAACGTCGTTGGCATGATAGTGAAAAAATGGTGGCAAGTAACGAGGGAAGTAGGGGTGTCTCCCCTGAGTGCCTCTCCAATTCCTCTCAACACGAAAAAAAATTCAAATCCTCTCCCTCCTCGGTCACCTCTAGCATTACGGGGGAAATGGATGAGCGAAGCGCACCAACTTCGCCTGTTTCAACATCGTCGGATCGCACAGAGATTGTCACCAATGGCAGCAATAATAACAATAGTCGTGGTGCCATTCACACCACCACCGACACCAACTGTGACTGCATTGTTCACCAAGTTTTCTTCGGTGACCTTGAATCAGTCATCTCGTACCGAGGCTGTGATCATCGATCCTCCACGGTGGATCCCTTTTTGGATCTTCCCTTGGACGTTGCTCAGCGAGGCTCCACCTCCTTAGCTGCTTGCCTCTCCTCCTACTTCCGTGCAGAAGCCATAGACGGTCTCCTTTTATGTTCTCAGTGTAACATTAATCGGCCTGCTGTAAAACAGTTTTCCCTCCTCCATCTTCCCACTGTGGTTTGCTTTTATCTAAAGGTTTGGTACTGTGTCTTAAATTTGTAGCCTAGATATAAGCTCTTTAGAACCAGTGCTTTTCCTTCCAGCGATGCCATCACGACACGAAAATCAATACGTCTATCAGCTTTCCTGTGGAGCTGGATCTGACACCATTTGTGGCACAACTTGCTGATCGTCAATCCGCCTGGCATGACAGGTAAGCTGGGAAAGGAAAACTCTCTGTGGGCTGTTTTTGTGATCTTTTCATGATGGTGGTCTTGGTGCCTGTAGGTACTCCTTGTACGCGGTTCTGAATCACAGCGGGCAAACGAATTCAGGCCACTACACAGCGTTCATTCGTTCAGGCCCTGGATGCTGGTGTCTCTGTGATGATCAGAAGATTGTTCCGGTCACTCTGGAGCGTGTTTTGACCACTGATGCGTATGTCCTACTTTACCACAAAAACTTCCTTGCCTCCACTTCCCCTTCGCCAAATACATCCACCAGCAGCGCCACCGCCCCCTCTGGACCTTGAGGTGCAAAGTAAACGATCTTCCGTCTGTGCAATACCTAATGTACTCTCCTCTCCTCATTCCCAATTCGGATGTGTGTAAAAGGTGACAGACCTTGTGCATTTATCCTTCGTAACTGATCAATGGATTATGAACTGACTGCGAATGCTTGCAATTGTCGATAATTTTATGTCTTCTTACCCCCTCCTTCCCTTTATGCCTATCTCGTATGGACTGTTTCGTTTGCCTCACCTCTCTACTTTGTAGCTTCGTTTGCAAATCTCATTCCCCTTTCCAACCCTCTGTGGCCGGTTATGCGTCTGATTTTTTTCTCAACGTTTCTTTCCTGTCCTCATTACTGCTCAATCACGCCTTTTTCGACCAAATTTCTGGGTACTTTTCTGCTTCGAAGCTATTGCATGATTGGACCAATGTTTTTTGAGGTCTCTTGTGCATACTCGAGGTGTCTTGAACCATTCCTCAGCATGTAATAAGGCATGTGCAGAAGACACTGTCGTCAAGATGGCGGTACTGAAGCGCCTGTGCAGTTCAAATACCGTCTTGTGGCACAATCTTCCCCCTTCTCAAGCATCGTCCTCGATGCCTCTTATCGAGCTGGTAACTGCTATAAGTTGATGTCTTGAGACCAGAGGGCATTCAATCTCAATGTCAGTGATGCATCTCTTCCTCAGCTCCGTCCTCTGTCAAAGTGGGGGAGGTGTCGAGACTATTGATTTTTACCCAACAATTATTTGAATTTACTTAAAGTGTACCCATGATCCCATATCTAACCTCTTCCAGTTCATAAACACCACCACCCTTGTCTTAGCTCAGGTTTTCCTCGCGGCTGACTGCGGAGCAGCTGTAATGGCTTCACGGTGGAATCCGAGTTAACACTGTATAAATCTGTTATAAGAGACGTTTTTTGATGAAGCATTCAAGGGCTGCATCCGTATGGCTTACGAGACATGAATTGTAGTAGATTAACATTTAACGACGCCGCACAGCTATTTTCTTTATCATCCTGGCGTCCTATGCCTTCCCTTTCATGTCTTCAGAGTTGACGGATTCGACTTCAAAGAACGATAGGCTCAATTTCATTAGCCAGTTTTAAATTCCAAATGCTACCAAAGAAAGGAGTCTGATGTGGATGGTCGAATCCATGGCGACAACTGACTGGGGGAATATAGAAACTGCGTTGATTTCTGCCAACTTCCTCAGTCTTGAATCCTTCATTTTATCCACTAATGAAGCGATAGTGGGTTTTGAATATTTAAAAGCGCTCCTTAAGGAACTGCCGTGGCCAGAGCAATCTGTGTTGTGACCGAAGAAAGTCTTTAGGCAAATGTTTCCATGGGAGGAAATTTGCACAACAAACGTGCTCGCTGTCGAGGATCGTTCAACCTTTAGCACTACTTTCCAGATAAGTCTTTTCTAATGTACTCAATCTATAAGATTTCAGAATAAAACCACCACCACTGATGAGATGGATAACATCCATCCTTGGATGTAACTGCATTGTTATCTTAACTCTCACCTGGAGGTAAAAGATAATTAATGGAAAGACCTGAATCGGTCGAAGAAGAAGAGTGGCGACATTAATATGAAGGGGGCGATATGATACAACCCAAGCGGCTAGATACTTTGTCTAAGTAAAAGATCTCTTCATTCACCTCAAGTTTTACTCCTGCTTGTTGTCATGGCCTCCCAGTCTCCCAGTTCCTCTATATGTTGATAGGAAATTCTCTTCGAAATTGATGTATCGTGTTTCCACTTCAGAGGGGACCTGAGGTGCTGCGTAGCAATCCGTGGTTCAATTATCTATTTAACTCTGCATGCTTTCCAGTCCCTGCGATTTAGTCACCGGCTTCACCTCGAGCTTTCATAACGACTGTTTCAAACACCTCATCGATGGTCCTGTCGGTACATCTGTGACAATCTTGACCGTAGTGCTTGCAAGCTTTCCCGATCTCCCACCCAGTCAGCCGTTTCCACGATCAAACGCCTGATCCTGGATGTCTGGCTGATGCACAAAAACCACCTGCTGTGTGGTGAAATTGAACAAGAGACCAATCTGTCCGTGGCAAGGGTGAGCACAGAAGTCTGTCCGACGCTGGTATTGCGACAGCATTCAGATTTTCACTAGCACAGTAGACTCGAATCCTGCGTTGATTTGAAGGAGCGGTTTGGGAAGGAACATCAGGATTGCCGTAGTAAGCGATAATGTGGAAAAATAAACATATTTCTACTTAATAAAGCGTATTTTTTTTCTTAAAATAAACTCAAAAGTTCCTTTTTTATTATGATTATCCAAGAGTGGAACTGGCTGGTGCACATCTGATTTCACCCATTGATTACAATAGGTTAACTACTATTGTCATTGTAAGGATCTGGATGGAGCTTCGAATTCACGACCTGTGGGTTAACAGCTAAATGTTTAAATTTCCAATCCCTGGCTACTGTTGTTGTTATATGGTGTACAACAATTGTTCCAGATTTCACAATCAAGGCCTCTGGAATAGCCTTTGAAGACAATACATTACTCCAACTACCCATTTCGTAGGCCACGTTGATGCACATTTAATTACTGGGTTGGCTTATTCATGTGTTTGATGAATCATGTCTTGAGAGCACATTACTCACAACGTGACAACACAAAGGTGACTTGTAAATTGTCTTTAGCCCTGACAACCATCTGTTATCGACAAGATAAAAGGCTTAGAAAGAAAAAGAATCCATTTGTAATATCATGAAGGACATTCTTGAGCACTCTGAGTATTTCATTCTGTTGATGGCTCACTAACCAATCACCGTCCATCTGGGTTATTGATTTTATCAACTCCTATCAGCTGTTTATTATTGTTCGATCGATTAGAAGAATTCAAAATAAGGCTTGACTCCTTGACTTAAACTTTTCCCAAACTTTCCTCATCATGGTTAGTAGTTACTTGTCACATTACTGAATTCACATTGTTATTATTAATCTCTACCGGAATTTAATTTTTTTTAGCGGGAAGTCATAAGTATTCATATCGGTCAGGGCGGTGTGCAGATGGGCAATGCCTGCTGGGAGCTCTATTGCCTAGAGCATGGTATCCAACCGGACGGTCAGATGCCCAGTGACAAGGTTCTGGGTCACAGTGATGATTCATTCAGCACCTTTTTCAACGAAACCGGAGCTGGCAAACACGTCCCACGTGCTGTGATGGTTGACTTGGAACCAACTGTCGTTGGTGAGTGCGAGTTTAACTATTAAAACAAAAAATCCTAAAAAACTTTCCTTTTCGAATAAATTAATCAATTTTAGATGAAATCCGAACTGGGACATACCGTCAGTTGTTCCATCCAAGTGAATTAGTGACCGGGAAAGAGGATGCAGCTAATAACTATGCGCGTGGACACTATACAGTGGGAAAGGAAATGGTCGACCTAATATTGGACAGAATACGGAAGCTGACCGACTGTTGTAGTGGTCTCCAAGGCTTCTTGATCTTCCACTCCTTCGGTGGTGGAACGGGCTCGGGTTTTACTTCCCTCCTGATGGAACGCATCAGTGTTGACTACGGAAAGAAATCTAAGCTCGAGTTTGCAATCTACCCAGCTCCCCAAGTGTCAACTGCGGTCGTTGAACCCTACAACTGCATCCTCTGTACCCATGCCACTCTAGAACATTCGGATTGCGCTTTCATGGTCGACAACGAGGCAATATATGATGTGTGCAGGTAGTGCTGATGTAAACTTTGTTTTGTTTAAAAGGATATTTGTTTTTCATGCATGTTTTCCATCAAAGGCGGAATTTAGATATTGAACGACCCACCTATACAAATCTGAATCGATTGATAGCTCAAATGGTTAGCTCAATCACCGCGTCTTTGCGTTTCGATGGGGCACTCAATGTCGACTTAACCGAGTTTCAAACCAACTTAGTTCCCTACCCTCGTATTCACTTTCCTCTCGCTTCCTATGCTCCTACCGTGTCTGCAGAAAAGGCCTACCATGAACAGTTGACCGTGATTGAAATTACGAATGCCTGCTTTGAACCAGCCAATCAAATGGTAAAGTGCGACCCACGCCATGGAAAGTATATGGCCTGTTGCATGCTCTATCGAGGAGATGTTGTTCCCAAGGATGTAAACGCAGCAATTGCATCAATCAAGTCCAAGAGAACTATCCAGTTTGTCGATTGGTGTCCCACTGGCTTCAAAGTTGGTATTAACTACCAGCCTCCCACGGTGGTTCCAGGTGGTGACCTGGCAAAAGTTCAGCGAGCCGTCTGCATGATGAGTAACACGACAGCGATTGCAGAGCCATGGGCTCGTCTAGACCACAAATTCGACCTAATGTATGCAAAAAGAGCCTTCGTTCATTGGTACGTTGGTGAAGGCATGGAAGAGGGCGAATTTTCGGAGTCTAGAGAGGACATGGCAGCTCTGGAGAAGGACTATGAAGAGGTCGGAACTGACACCTTGGAAGCTGAAGGCGATGAAGAAGAGGAATACTAGGCATTGTTATAAAATTTTTAGCAATTTCTTTATCTCACATTCACTCGTTTTTCACTTTTTTACACTTTGTTTTATATTTGCCCGTCATTTTAATAAACCTGTTTAACAGAGCCCTTTGGTCCCAGAGCATCCCGACTTGGTTTAGCAAAAGGGGGGCGTCAATAGTATACGGGTTTTTTGAATCAGCTCTACAAGCTGTGGATTTAGTATTTTGCTACTTAGGGGATTTAGGCCGCAATCAAGGTAGCACAGTGTTTTCTAATCAGCCATGCAGAATTTAGTTCTTTATTTGTTCAAATTTGGTTGCATGAACATTACCTCTTTCCGGGAGGTGCCGTTGAGAACCCATTCCCAGAATTGATGACGTAGTTTTGGGAAATTCGATTTCATATTTATCAGTGGTGCAAAAGAATAATCGAAATTATATTTGACTTGCTTTTCTAGTAAAATGGGAGGGGTGCGATCCCCCAAAAAAGCGGTTGCTGTAGGCTAGAGTAATCAAATCGAAAGGGGGTAAGACGATTCCACTTTATACCTTCTACACAAAATCTACATCGAATCTAACAATATTTGCAATTTTTTGATATAAATTCGCTAAATCCCCCCAGTTTTAAAAAAAATTCATCCCGCTTTGTTTAGAATTGCAAAAAGTAGTTCCTATCAAGTAATTCATCAAAAATCAATGATTTACTGTTTACAATTGCAGTTTAAAACCAAAATCAATGTCCCCCAATTCGGGAAAATCGATTTTCCCCAATCGCCTTTAAAAGCCTCTGAATTGCGCCAATCAATACATTTGTGCATTGTACATTTGGCTTACCGGATGGTGAGTATGCGTTTGATAGGATTTTTTTTAATTTATCGGTGAATCAGTTTTTCTACCTTTTTTTCCCTCCTCCAGCGTGAGATAATCAGCATTCACATCGGTCAAGGTGGCGTGCAAATGGGCAATGCCTGCTGGGAGCTCTATTGTCTGGAGCACGGTATTCAGCCAGACGGTCAGATGCCGTGCGAAAAGACCATTGGTGGAGGTGATGACTCATTCCAGACCTTCTTTTGTGAAACTGGAGCTGGGAAACACGTGCCCCGCGCGGTTATGGTTGATCTTGAACCTACAGTAGTCGGTAGGTTGCCGCATATGCTTCAGTGTATCTCGCACGTCATGATGGCAAAATTAGCTTTGCACCTTTTAATTGCTATTTTTAGACGAGGTGAGAACGGGAACCTACCGTCAACTGTTTCATCCGGATCAATTGGTTACTGGGAAGGAAGATGCGGCAAATAATTATGCAAGAGGTCACTATACAGTGGGAAAAGAAATGGTTGATATCATTTTGGACCGAGTGAGGAAAATGTCCGACTGCTGTACCGGAATGCAGGGCTTCCTCGTTTTCCACTCCTTTGGTGGAGGTTCAGGTTCTGGATTTACATCTCTCCTGATGGAACGACTCTCCGTTGACTATGGAAAGAAGTCTAAACTCGAATTTGCCATCTATCCAGCACCACAGATCGCTACAGCCGTTGTAGAGCCTTACAACGCTATTCTCTGCACGCACACAACCCTTGAACATTCGGACTGTTGCTTTATGGTTGACAACGAGGCTATTTATGATATCTGCAGGCAAGTTTTAGTGCTATATTTTGGTCAGATTTTTTTCTGTATTAAGGCTAATTATGATAATGCTCATTTTAGACGAAATTTAGACATTGAAAGACCAACATACACCAATCTGAACCGCCTCATAGCGCAAATTGTCAGTTCCATAACAGCCTCTCTGCGATTTGACGGCGCTTTAAATGTAGATTTGACAGAATTCCAGACTAATCTAGTCCCTTACCCACGAATCCACTTTCCCTTAGCCACCTACGCCCCCACA
Organism: Echinococcus granulosus; assembly: GCF_000524195.1. Classification (NCBI taxonomy): domain Eukaryota; kingdom Metazoa; phylum Platyhelminthes; class Cestoda; order Cyclophyllidea; family Taeniidae; genus Echinococcus; species Echinococcus granulosus. The sequence continues at coordinate 3,132,155 of NW_020170382.1, read as the reverse complement.
GTCTCGGCTGAGAAGGCATATCATGAACAGCTCAGTGTTCCAGAACTCACCAACGCTTGTTTCGAACCCGCTAACCAATTGGTGAAGTGCGACCCACGCCATGGCAAATACATGGCTTGTTGCATGCTCTATCGTGGAGATGTGATTCCCAAAGATGTGAACGCCTCGATAGCTTGCATAAAGACCAAGAGGACTATCCAATTCGTTGACTGGTGTCCTACCGGTTTCAAGGTTGGTATTAATTACCAACCGCCCACTGTGGTTCCAGGGGGTGATCTGGCAAAGGTTCAACGAGCGCTTTGCATGATCTCCAACACTACAGCAATTGCGGAGGCCTGGGCCCGCCTGGATCACAAATTCGACCTAATGTATGCCAAGAGAGCCTTCATTCACTGGTACGTTGGTGAAGGCATGGAGGAGGGTGAATTTTGCGAGGCTAGAGAAGACACAGCTGCCCTTGAAAAGGACTATGATGAAGTGGGACAGGAAACGATGGAAGGCGAAGGTGAGGGTGAGGAGGACGAGTACTAAGAGGGAAAAAGGAGGAGGAGAGAAGGGGAAGAATGCAGTATTGGCAGTGTACAAACGTCAAACTATAACGACTCAATCCTGTAAAGATACCGTGCAATTCGCGGTCAGTCTCCGCTAAATGTGATTCCTGCGAACGAGGATAATTTGCACAGCATTTATACTCTACTCCATTTTCACACTAATACAATAATCTTAGTTAAAATTTTGACCTTTTTACTTTCCTAACAATACAATTATGCGCGCCTAGAATCATGGCTGCCAACTGATTTGACATCGCTGGTGCCGAAGTCAACTGGTGTTACAAAGATGTCATTAGAATTTATTGGAGCGTCTAATTTCAGCAACAGTAATAATAATGGTACTTAGTCCATGAAACATGATTGATTTCTGCCCAAAATTCGTGCATTACTTCAGTCTATAAACCTTAAGTTCATCTTGTGTTCACAGAATTCCACTTTATCATTTCGGCTTGATAAATACTTCAATGCATTACCTTATAGATGTGATTAAATGGCAATAAGTGGTGGGGAAAATCGAAAATATTTTTCAATTCCGTCCATAGTGTTTTATTAGGCAGAATTATTAGTAATTAAACCTTGGTAGAAATGGGGACCGTCGATGTGGGAAGGGGCACATTTCGAATCAAAAAGCTCCCACGCAATTTACACATAATGTAATCTTTTGTCTTCCTCATATAGTATATTAAATGTTTTTCAATAATGAGAAACGCATTCTGAATAAATTCCACCGTGGCGTTACAGGGCTTCATCTCCATTTGTGTTGCTTCATCTCTGATTCAGGTAAGCATGGAATTTATTACAGCTGCCAAGGTTGACCTTCTAGACGTCGTTATCTCAAACAGTTCCATACGAAAATATCCGGTTCAACAGTTCTGAGAAGGCGGGTGAGGTAATTTTTCACTTAAAAGAAAATACGATAATCGCTCAAGTCAAATCAGAACTTCATGCATGACAGACGTGACAATGAACCCACCGTGCCGATACTACACGCAATTGTAAACTGTCAGTATGTTCCATTGGTAGTGCCTGGATGGTCGACGCATGCCGTGGACATATCCAGACACCGATGAGCAGTACGGTAGGCAGGTGATCAGGCAGAGACAGACAGACAATACATACAGCAAATATCAAGGACAAGCTGTGCACCTCATTGACGAAGTATGCTCAAACATTCAGCAGCAAGACTAACCATTTGAGTGGTGCAAACGCCTCATCGATGGTCCTGTCAGTACGTCAGTGACAATCTTGACCGTAGTGTTTGCAAGCTTGCCCAGTCGACAACCTTGTCAGTCAATCCCATGCTCAAACACTAAAAATTCTTCTCATGCCAGCTTTCCAAGCAGTGCAATTTCAGCTGCGGGATCTGGTCTTCTCTCTTATAAATTAAAAGTCTAGACTTGAACTCTCTTCGTAGTGTCAAACGAATCTGTCAAAATTGAATAGTGCAAGTTGGCCTTGGAAGGGGGTTAAGTACTTGAGGTACATCAGATGGAGTTCGCGAAATCTGTGGTATGAAAGAATATGCCACGTGTAGAATGCCATTTTGTGTAATTACGAACCGCACCCATGTGATGGAAGCATGACTTTTACGTGGACGATGCACACAAAACGATCGATAGCATCTGCCGTCCAAAGAAGGTTCTCTAAGGTGGGTCTGTAAAGAAATCGGAGAAAAAGTCCACGTAGAAGTGCATCCCTTTAAAGCTTCCTCACACCGTCAGTACTAGGAGGGGGTTTTCACCAACGCCACAACGCAATGCGTGAATGCATTAGCATCCACATTGGTCAAGGCGGTTGCCAGATCGGAAATGCATGCTGGGAACTCTACTGCCTAGAGCACGGAATTCAACCCGATGGTCAGAAGCCTAGCGACAAAAGCATGGGTTGCGGAGACGACTCTTTTGAGACATTTTTTCTTGAAACCGGTGCAGGCAAACATGTGCCACGAGCAATTTTTGTCGATCTGGAACCGACTGTGGTGGACGAAATTCGCACTGGAACGTACCGCCAACTATTCCATCCAGACGTGCTGATAACAGGAAAGGAGGACGCAGCTAACAACTACGCACGTGGACACTACTCGGTGGGGAAGGAGATTGTCGACTTGGTGTTGGATAGAGCTCGAAAACTGGCCGATCAATGCACTGGCTTACAGGGGTTTTTTGTATTCCATGCCTTTGGTGGTGGCACAGGATCGGGATTCAATGCCCTCATGATGGAACGCTTAAGTGTCGACTACGGAAAAAAGACAAAAGTTGAATTTTCTATCTTTCCTGCTCCTCAGATTTCAACCGCCGTGGTGGAACCCTATAACGCCATCCTTTGCACGCATTCAACCCTGGAGCACTCCGATTGTTCCTTCACATACGATAACGAAGCGATTTATGACATCTGTCGGTAAGATTCAAGCTTTGCTTTTACAAAATCGCGTAATTTCACGCTGATCGCAAAGAAACGCGTGTATATCTCTTCTTTAGAAGAAATCTCGACATTGAACGGCCGACTTACACGAACTTGAATAGACTGTTGGCTCAAGTAGTCAGTTCAATCACCGCCTCCTTGCGTTTCGACGGCGCGTTAAATGTGGACCTGACTGAATTCCAAACGAACCTAGTGCCCTATCCAAGAATTCACTTTCCCCTGGTCACGTATGCACCCACGGTGTCAGCCGAAAAGGCCTATCACGAACAATTAACTGTGATGGAAATAACCTACGCTTCTTTTGATCCAGCTAACCAGATGGTTAAATGCGACCCTCGTCATGGAAAATACATGTCCTGTTGCATGCTCTATCGGGGAGATGTAGCTCCGAAGGATGTTAATGCTTCGATTGCCTCCATAAAGACTAGGCGAACCATCCAGTTTGTCGATTGGTGTCCTACCGGTTTCAAGGTTGGCATCAACTACCAGCCTCCCACCGTGGTTCCAGGGGGTGACCTAGCAAAGGTTCAACGCGCCTTGTGTTCCATTTGCAACACG
>NW_020170382.1:3113189-3128525 GCF_000524195.1 Echinococcus granulosus | reverse complement strand
ACGGCTATCGCTGAGGCCTGGGCTCGTCTAGACCACAAATTTGATCTGATGTACAGCAAACGCTGTTTTGTTCATTGGTTTGTTGGTGAAGGCATGGAAGAAGGCGAGTTTTCCGAGGCCCGAGAGGATTTGGCGGCACTGGAGAAGGACTACGAGGAAGTTGGAACCGACACGGTTACAGAAGAAGGTGAAGATGAGGAGTAAAAAAGTCTAGTGAGCTTTCTGCATGTTCAGATATGCGTGTTCACGACTTCAAAAAAAAAAAGATTCTCATCGCCATTATCATTACCTGATTTGTCGATTTAGTAAGATTTTTGAGTTTCGTCCCTTTTGAAGTTTGTTTGAGAGCAAACCGGCTCCACTAACGTAGACAATGCGCATCACTACTGCCTAAAATTGCCCTCACCTACATAACACCCAAATTTCCAGTCTGATACAACACCAGTTTCTGAATTTGTTGCAAGTTTAGTTGTTGAACACCAAACACCAAACTTTCATTACAATTTAGCTAATTTACAGTCGCAATTTCTCCACAGATCTGCAAAGTTTGCGACCTCCCCGAAAAACCCTACAGACGTGTTTATGCTTGATTTTTGAAGTAGTTTATAGGTTCTCGTGTTTTGGAGTGAAAAGTTAGTACGAAGAGTCCTGTGAATAAAAGTTTTGTATTTTTAAAGAAAGTTACAGACGTACATGCAATCGATTTAGAAAGTCTCTTGAAACAAAATTTCGCTTTCCTGCAAAAAACGCTCCCCTTATGTAAAGTAATGTATTGATACGATACCTATTCGGAAAGTTCATTCCCTTTAAAACACCGGTGGAATTGTGTAGTAATAAATGTTAATGCAATGTTAGCGCCAAAATTACAAACCTTTTGACAAAGTACATAGAGGAGGGCCACTGTACTGGGTAGGGGTGATGAAATAAGCACCCTCCCATGCTATTGGCTGGAAGTGGCCAATCAAAAAGGCAACTGCCGGCTTTCCTTATTGTGTCCTTATTTCTAAGGTTAATGTATTAAGCTACTTCTTAAATGAAAATAAAGTGCTATGGAGGCGTTAGGTTCTAGAACTGAGTATGCTCATTTTCCATGACTTCGCGAATGGTGGAGTCATTACTGTCCAAAATAATTGTCCGCTACTATGTTGACACAATGGACAAAATGAAGTCTGAATCGTGTCAATACTACTGATATTTATATTCCCCTCTCGTTTGCTCCTGATGCATGCAGCAGAGCCTGCTAGAACTGATCTAGTGCCTGAAAGATATGATGGCCTAGACACGCGATGGAGATGATATTCTTGGTACGGATAAGCTTTCACGCCTGATGCTTCAAACTTCGCTCGTTTCCTCATCTACTTTTTTTCCTAGCAGACGGGATGATAACCAATGAATTTACGGGTTCTGAAAAATTAATAAAATGAGTCAGTTTTCACCAATAAACAACCGCCTTCAACCAAGGACCATTCACAAAAAAAATTAGCACTGAAAATGAAGTCATTTTTGACAGCTAGACACTTTTACAGTAAACACGGCATGAATGATGGGGATCAGCGCTAAGTATTCCATTTTTTCTTGTGGAAAAGAAAGAGTAGCAGTGCGATTACAGCGGTCAGGTATGAGTTTATGAAAAAAGGAGAAAAACAGATGGAATTCGTAGGCCCACCCGCTGTTGCAAGCGCTAAACTACTCAATTTTGACGGTTGAGTAGATGGTTCGTACAAACCGATTCGCCGAGAGGTATCCAATGGCGCCTAGGAGGTAAGGGAACCCAAAGATGGACGATCAAGAACAATCACAGATGCTGATCCACAAGTTAGGCGAGACATTAAACTAACCACACATGCATCCCAGGGCGAAGCAAAAGAAGGCCATGTAACTGAAGTAAAAGGCGGTCTGAAATAGTCCAAACATTCTGCAAAAAGGCGAAACAAGAAAGACAATAAGGCCGTCGCAAGACCTGCCTACTTGAAAACAATGTGAGGAGATGAGTTACAACTCACTTTGTTTTAAAGAGGAAGTAGTAAATGGAATAGATGTACACGTAGACAGCCGTGGAGGCGCCAGAGAAGAAACTTATCCATTGCCTGGAAGGAAAAGCGCAGAAGTAGGAATGGGATAGCCCGATGTGGACTAAACGAACCTCATGAATGTAATTCAACCTTTTCGGTTTCACGAATAGAGTTTAACAGAGTTTCAAAGCTGCAGAAACCTCTCGTCAAATGCATATAGCATTTCCAGAACGTACTGCTCAAAAACGGTATTTAAAAACATCGTTTTGGCAACGAAACTCTCTGAGGTAGAAGCGCTACTATTACGAGGATTCTCTATCCTCAACGATAATGAAAAACTACGTGTTGCTGTTGATCAAAGACATATTTGACGTGCGTGATGATGCATTACGTTGACATGTACATTAACTGAAGGCTAGGCAAATGGATCGCATTGACATGCCTTAGCAAATGGTAAAGAGCTTCTTTTACGCACATGCTAAATGCAAACCGTGCACTTGAGAACGATTGCTGACTGATGTGATGGAAGTGGCTTCTACATCCAAACATTGAGCAAATGAACATCAATAATTACGCCAGAACGGTCCAGTCAACACCCACACTCAGAAAACAGTGCTATGTTTGTGTAATGGATTGAAAAGGGAATTGTTCATTTGCCAAAGGCCGAACAACTATGACTGAGATCTATGTAGTGGATACGATACGTCACAACTCAAAAGTGCACAAGAAAACTTTCACTAAGAAAATATCCACAGCTAGTCAATCAGCTGGAAGAAAGCCCTATTTTGAAGTGACAACGCAGGATCAAAATTTAATTGTGGGAAAATTCGTAGCTTAGAATAGGAGGCCAAAACAACCCCTCTCTCCTCTTGGTATTCAACAATCACACGCAAAATAGACGACTGGAAACTGAAATTGAGATAAATTAGGTTGTTCCCTTCTAGGCACAGAAAGCAGAACTCTAAATAATCTTATCTCGATAGGAAAAAATAGCCAATCGTAGAGTGATTATTTTAAAAAACAAAGTATTTTGAAAAGATTCCTAGGCTTATCTACTCATCCCTATAAGGCCAGCACCAACTCATTTGGCTACCGCATAGAGACTAATCGTATCAACAGTGTGAAAGCAATAAGCACAGAACTTGCAAAAATCGCAAGCTGTAGCGGAACCACATTAACTTAATTTGTGGGCCGTACGAAAAGGTTTTCCACCTCCCGCAATTCGACCTCGTGGCAGTGGTATAGAGATCTCCTTGTGCCATCTACGTCCACAGTCTTCCAGCCCTTCCACAAGTTTGCTGATAAAGACACTCTTCAGACTCGTGCAGTTTATAGTGCCTTCATAAGCAAATCAGGTAATAAGGCAGTCCACAACAGAATATGCATTAGGATGGCTTTCGATCGGTATTATACCTCCATATGGAGCTTGACGAGCTCTGTTGGGTCTACCAATTAAAGTAGGCTGATGTCTGGTACACCTGGCTTAAAGGCTAGCCTGCGAACAAGCGCTGGTAGTCCTAGAATATACAGTTTTCAAAAACGCTGTCAAAATTACTTATAACGATTGAACCCGGAAACTTATCCAAACCGTTTCTTACGAACTGTAAGATTGGCATATTTAATGGCCTAACTAGTCGAGACGCAAAACACTGAGTAGTCTAGACAGCGAAAATATCAAAATATCGGCAAAAGGGAACAGCAGCTCACCAGCGGTAGTCCTCGGCATTGAGAAGGAAGTAGGTGCACACGACGGTGGAACAGCCCGTCACAACAATGAGAATGAATATGACGAGGAGGGTAAAACCATACACATAGTAGACCTTGTAGGCCCAGAACGAGGTAAAAATGAAGTACCTGTAACATATAAGTCCATGTCAGACCTTGGGTTAAAGTATCTTGTCTCCAAATAACAATCACCACAATTTAAACAAAAAGGGAAAGTAAACTGACATTAGTCTCGAAAAATAAACTACTGCAGGACTTTTACGGCTATAAAATGATTGGAAATTAGTAGATGTGAGGGCCGTTACCCGTTCCGTCGTTAAAATTAAACTACGCAGGCCTATCCTAGGTATCCTGTCATTCACATACGGCAACACAGGGTGCTGCCCATTCCACTTATGCTACTTGTCTCCTAGCAACTCTCTCAGGGATTGCTCGGACACTACATTGACGGTGGTAGGCGGGCAGAAGGGCCGCCAAGTCACAGAAAAAACACTTTAGGTGAACAAATCTGTGTAAACTTAAAACAGAAGTAACATTAGAAACAACATTAACTTTTGAAAACCACCCCTGCCCGAGTTCCGTGCCATGACCAGTAAGAAAGAGTAGTGAATTGTTAAAGTCATCTAAAAATTTGATGTCTCTACGTGGTGGGAATATGAGATAAACCCAAATACCAAGCAAATGGTAGTAAAGCTGGCTGGAAGAATAAATACAGAGCAAAAACCAGTAAAACTGCTTCAAATTGTGTTCTTTGATAAATTGGTTTCGTCTTAGGGTAAATTTCCCGACAAAAAACTGACATAAGAAATACGCCCGTCCGTCCGCTATAAAATAGTGCCAAAAGTTAAGTCGCTCAACAAATGATCTCTACAATACGATCAGCAGTGTTTGACCGATGGGTCAATCGAAATACACAAAGGGTACCACCAACAATGGAATGGAATCTATTTTCGCTACAATGAAAAACTGACGTATGATATTTAATCCTGGCTTGTGGGTGGTATCAATGCACCCGACTACCTTGAGCTGAATGAAAGAAAAAAGTTACCATAGGAAGCACCAAGAAGGTCAATCAAAAGAAAAGGGGCGCTTCTATATTTTTCACTTAACGTTCGCCTCTTAAAACCTCTTGCCTTGTAAAATCCTCAAGAATAAAATGTGTGGGCCAAACTCTGATAGACGGAGTATCAGAGCACTCAGTAAAGAGGAGAGTCCATTTCAAAAAGACCATTTAGCAGCTGTTCATAAGTTAGCCTTGAGGGCAAGCCTTCCCACACAGTTTACGACTAGAGGCACAGAAAGCCCGAATTATGGGTAGTTACGAGATACGTGAGCATTACACTACCAAAATCCAGGTGATTCAAGGACAAGTTCAAGAGAAACTCGACGATCATACATTTTGATGAGCTAGATTTGAAGACAGGCATCCTCAAATACTTTATAACAAGAAGCATACAAAAATAGCAGATCTGAAATACCGAGAAACAGGAACCAAAGCTCAACATGCACCCCTGCGGATTGAATGATAGTTTAGTGAAATCATTGAGAGTCAGAGTTCCCTCGAGGACAACATACATCTCAATAAAGATTGAACCAAAAGGTAGTACACCGCCGATGAATGAGATGGCCAGAGGTTTGGTGAACCACTTAGAGGCGGGGATAGGTCGGGGGACGGAATTGACGCGACATGGATTGGCCATTCCGCTCGCGCTTGTGCCTATCGACCTACCGACGTTGCGCCCAAGCACAGTGCCCACAAGGTTCAGCGGCAGAATGACGAAGACGATGATGGCAAAGACGGCGAGCATGGTGAGGAAAGGAAGGACACGGGAGGTTTGATAGAAAAGGGCTAGAGTGTTTATTCCCAAGGCGATGATGACAACCAAAGTGGGCATCAGCAAGCTGCCCAGGAAGAGCTGAAGGATCCAGTTCTTACCTGAGAAAGAAGGACAGAAATACTTGTTACAGTGAACAAAGAAATGTGAAGGAGCTAGATGGATGGGCTCCACATTGAGCGACACTACTTATTGTGATGATGAAAAAGAATTCTAGTTAGTTGTTTAGACTAATGATACACACCACCACTAGTGGCGTGGTCGCCCAACCCTTTCGCGTGCTTAAAATAAGGTTGATTTAGGATAGGCTTGCCGCATGACGTCTTCGAGGGTTACATCGATAACAGCATCACCAAACCTCATCGAAAAATACTGCAATCCCAACTTCGGTAGCTGGGTGCTGCGCTAGTGGCAGAGAAGTGATGTGTCGTAGATAGTCGAATCTGCAGAGACTGTCAACAGAGAAGATGTCCACATTCTGGCTTTTTTGGTAACTGATCCTATTTCCAGGTCTGTCTTATGCTCAGCAATAGTGGAAGACCATAGTTAAATGGGGCTGAATCATCCATAAAACCGCTTGTGTTGATAATGAAAATGACCCGTTGTAATCACCAAGGTACTTTTTTAAAATACACATTTCACCATATACTTACATATGAAAAAAACTTCCACAAAGGGCGACCATCACGTGGAACTTGCGCGCTGTAGAACAACTTCATGCATTTAGTAATACTCTCCGAATGGGTTTACCTCCAATGCAATTAACCCTACAGGAGGTTAATATTCAGAAGCCTCATTCGAGTTCACAGGACGAATACCCACATTTCCGATGTGATGTAATTTAATCACCTTATTCCCCTTTGCGTTTCAAAAGTGATTACAATTACAATGGCCAAGGGGGAAGAGTGGTTGCAGGGAGGGTCAGGGAGGGCACTCAAAACAAGGGATCTATGTGGTAAAATTCTACTTGTTTTAATTACAAGTTTGACCACACTTGGTCCATCAACCCTCTACCCTTCTTTACTCTCGTAGTAAAGTTTCGTTTAACTCGCATACTTTAAAAATTCTTCAGTAATAATGCGGACGCTTTAGGCGAACAGATTCCACGGTAATATCTCGCGATACTATTTGTAGCGACGAGTAGTTGAGGAAATATCCACTTCAACGCAATGAGGACAGCATGCAACTAGCCATTGGCAAAAAATGGACGGTAAAAAGCCGTCAATTCACTCCATTCAAATCATTTAAGTGGCCGTAAACGCGAGTATTCACTAACCGCCCAACCGCAAGTAGGTGCGTCCTCCAATGAACCCGTTGACGGGAGAGAAGAGCGCATAGACAAAGATAATGGTAGAGAGGACACCGCCCCTCTCTGTGTACATTTTGCCGATAAGGGCTAGCAGAGCGACGATGAGGGAGACCACTGTGATGTGCACTCCGTTGCCAATGAGACTGGAGAAGTAGAGGATGCCTGCGGGACAACGAAATACGTCTCCGTGTACTTGCTTCCATCCGTACTCGTCTCCCAGCTCTCGCTCCTATGCAGGCGTGTGAGAGAGAGGTGGGTTAGGGATTAGGCGTATTTGGGTATTAAAATCTTGACAGTTCCAAAATATTTCTTCCCAACAACCCATTTACTCACTATTCATAAGTAGCATATTCGTGGCTCCATCACATACGCACTCCTTAGTAAGGAAGCATTGAATCATTTAGTACTGAACGTTCTATTCCATTCAGACAATTCATTTCAGTGTACGGTTGTTGTTTTCGAGTTGTACATATGGTGAATGAACTTAGTTGGTCCAAAGTCATGTTTGGTAAACGGACGAGTCGAATCAACTACTTGGTTGTCTAATGAACACAAGCTGCTGAATAACTTGAGAAGTTTTGTTTTTTGAAAAGCGGCCTTAGTCTGAACTTTGGATGAGCCCACGTAGATGGTGAGGTATACAGTAAGCTAATGGGTTTAATCTCGGTCATGCATGAATCAGGAAAGGTGAGATGTCACAGTTACTAATCCATCAACAATTGAATGAGTTCTGCTTCATGAATCAAAGAATGATAATTGAAGGAGAAGTTATTTTAAAGTCAATGATTTCCTACTACAATGGTATAACGAAGTGTCAAAGCATACAATATCTAATAAGAGTATCACTAAAAGTTGGTTCTCCAGGTGACATTACCCGATACAGCAGCTGCACAAAATCCAGTCAATGAAATCTAAGAAGATATGCATTACAACCTATTTTTTAAAAATAAGGGATTTTCGTCTACTGAACATCCCCAAAAAACTGCTTAAAACGTACACCAAATGTGCCTTTGAAGCATATTAGAATTATTCCAATCAGAAGTCGGCAGGCTGGGAGAGGCAACCCTCATCCCATATAACTAATTCCTATTTAACAAGTTCATCTGATTTTAAGCCTAATATTTTCTGTTACAAAAACAGAATTATTTTAGAAGGGTATCGAAAACTCACCAGATCTTCGAGACTGTCTTCACGATTGTAACGAGCGTAGTCTTTACGAAGTGTGCGCAGGAGGATCATGGATACTAACACGACAAGGAATATTACCATCATGAAGGAATTGAAGATGGAGAACCAGTGAATCTGTAAGAAAAGGAACATCAGAACATTTTAGGAGAGGGCGATGAAGGGTGGATGCGTTCCAAAGGGAGACTAACTCTGTGTTGATAGAAGCTTGCGTCCAAGTAGTAGTCGTAGCGATTTTCAAAGGGCAGTTTCGACTCAATCCAAGTGACCTAGAACATTTTACGAAAAAAGAAAGTCGTGATTATTAGGTTACGGGGATATGCGACTTGACTTCCAGCATTTCAGACCTTCTGCACCCCTACAACAACATAATTTACAGGCACCTGCAGCGTAAAACTTACTCCTAACGAATTACAGACATAAAGTAAACTGTTGCTTCAACTAAACATGCCATCTATGAAAGCAATACGGCATGAAATGATTAAGTAAATAACACAAGATGAGCCGTGGAACCTATCAATTTCACGCTTCACCTCCACCATTATTGTTAGTGGAATAAGGTCAAATTTGAACGATGCATGCAAAAAACGCTAATCTTTTAGAACAACCTTTCGCCGAATTAGAAACCAACGGACCGGGAGAAATCAAGTGAAAAAAATAAATCCTTTCAAGTTTTGACAATTAAATTGTTTTTGACTTAGATGAATAGATTAAAATGTGTCCTAATAGACAGACTTTGCCTTGCAAAAGATAATGTGAAGGATCTCATTGAAATCCATGAGATGGGGCACAGCTTTGTTGCGATATTCTCATCCCCAAAATGGCTTAACAGTGTCAGACTACCATTACAGTGGTCGGTGGAGAAGTGGATTAACAGATGTTTGAAATGTACCAATCAACAAGTGGTAAAAAAGGGTTACAGCAAAAAAAGCTCAAATAAATATGTTACGAGCCTTTCACACAAAGGGCCCAGTTAAGTATTTAACCACATAAGAACCAAAAGCGGTCAGAAATGCGCGGGAATGACGCATTTTCGTTGGTGAATGTAGCCTGGGAGACCTTTTCAAATGGAAGCATGGGAGGTCAAAAGGCACTGGAGGCATGCCCAATTTAGATTTTTTTGAGCTCTTTGGCATGAAGACCCTAGTAGAAATAAAACCCTTTCAGCTACCTGCTGTCTCTAGCGTGACTTGCTTGTGATGAAATTTTTAAAAAATTCACTCAAGAAGGGCTGATCTCATTCACCGATTTATTAAGCACACAAAAGCATTGTTTAAAAGGGCATGATTCAAGGCAAACTGAAAAAGCAATCGGTGCTAAGGGTGTTGAATTGGTTGACACTGAATAACATTATTCGTCTGGACTGATTAAGCCACGTCAAGACGCAGAAATAGAATGGTACTTTCAAATCATATACCTAACTCCGTAAGCATTTACGGGTAATTCCACCGTTGGGGCACTACACTGACAACATGAAGTCGTGTTGTCAGTCTTCCAATCCCTCTACACGTTAAAAAAACGACCTCTGGATCCATATGACCTGCAATGTCTTCAAAGGCAATTCGCGCCCTGCATTGGTACCAGCGTTAAGTAAATTTAATTCAAAAGAAAAACACCAATAGTCCTCATTTTTCTGACGCACACTTCCCTCAAAGACCACGGAAAAAAACTTACTATGGATGGCATAATATACACAAACTCACAATAGAAGTGTTATTAAAACCACATCAATGATTTGCTACCATCTCAAACTCGAGCTTAAAATCATGGCCAGTATTGAAGCGAGGCCAGATCTGAGCGGATTAAAAACGTGTTAAGCAATTGCTTGAAAAAAGCTGCCTATGCCCGTAATTTAAAGATCTGACATCTTCTACCGTTAGCAGACACTGGGGCGGAAGGACGGAATTGATAATGTGAACAAAAGGGGAAAAGGATGAATTTCGACCATAGCTTCACGAAACTGTTTTATTCTGCATCATTGCATTCTAGGTATTTTTGTTAGAAAAAGTAATTGAAGCATAAAGTGCTCTCGGTGTAAAACATCACTCAGCTTTAAGCGATACAGGACAACTGAACTCCTACGATACAATCCATAAAATTATTTTCACCACAAAAGCCTATTCAATGAACGCATGATACTGATTAAACAAGCCTAGCATTCAACACACACCTAAATATCTATTCCTAGAAAAAAACGAAGGCACTGGAATATTAAGAAACTAAACACGTGTGGCAGACATACACCCACAAAGCTAAGAAATCGGACGAACCTCATAGGTGTAGATAACCTCAGCGCCAGCAGCAACTTCAATCGGATCAGAGGTGCCCAGAGAAACACCGACGATTTGGTTGTGGTTGAAGAGAATCTCAAACTTCTTGTGCGTCCACAGCATCGCCTTACCGTCGCGCATTTCGCCCACCACCCCGACCAGGGAGAGCTCATCTAGATACATTTGGTACCAGTAGCGTTCGACGATGGCCGAGATTAATTGGCTGGCCTCGGCTTCTGTCAGGAGTCTGCGGCAAAACTCCGTCTTCTTCACCGACTCTGTTGGTGATCAATAAAACATACTGTTAATTGGGGCAGTACAGAAGCTAGCACATCACCATCACACGTTTGGCACATGGAGATCACAAACCACAGGCATTTCAGCGCTGAACGTTGAAATCTAGATAACCAAAGTGCCACAGTACTGCTTATAGAACCATAACAGCCATAGGTTACTACTGGATACGAACTCCTTCTTTTAGGATTACCCAATCCTTATAATACTAATCAAGGAAGCATCTCAGCGTCCGATACTATCATAAATCAAATATATGGAGTTGATTAATAAAACCTATACCACCGACAAATTCATTTCATGACCCGGCATATTATCCAACCGGTATAAAAACATCGAAAGTTAATCGCCCAGCACTGTAATAGCAAAATTACTCTAAAACGCCAGTCTCAGAGGCCAACTTGAGATTCGCGATGCTACCAATACGACATTTCAGGGTCCGAGGTCCGTGCCTAAGTCACCTCAGACTAAGCGCAAACTGCCGAGGAGACTACTCCAGAGTTAAAAATTCATTGAATTTAATGTAAACTATGTCCCTAAAAGCAGGAAAAATTAAGGCTAATTATATTGCTGAAGCAATTTCAGTGACGAAACTCAACTTTGATAGGCATTACGATTTGGAAATATTTTTCTGAACTGATAACTCAACTAAGCCTCAACCTCCTTGCACATTGGTAAGTAGGTGTAGAACTCACTGCACCAACGCCACATGATAATGCTGAAGGTAGGCATTATAACATGACACAGGTGGGCACTTACACAACTGAGATCGAATATCTGCAAACAACTCAGTGGAGAGAAAACCTAAGTCGTGAAATCCTGGCTTCTAAAGCTGAAAATACTCCCAACAGGTGCAAAGCCATGCAAGCACAGATAAGTCATTTTGATCTGCCACGTTCCCAACTGATGTAAGTGGCAGATAAATACTATTGATGATTTTTACAGCACACAAAATTGGACAGCACTGCAAAGAAAAAAATGCATATAATCAGAAAGTCCTGGACTCCATGCTTATATTGGAAAGGAAAGTAGTTATTTCAAGGTCATTTCACAAAAAAAACGGTCTCAAAAAGAGGGAAGTGAAATCAACTAAAGCAAAACACCGTACAACTATGCATCAACACTGCTTAAGTTGACGTTCCTCCGTTTTCCGAATTAAGATATCAGACTAAGTAACTGAATCAACGCTGTGACAGGAACCATGTCGACAAGATGGATACCATAAAAGATTGATGACCATTTGTCGGTACATTACACTCTCGTGACAAATGACTAAAAGCACTTCTCGCCCTTTGAATGAAATGCTGCTTTGGGCCGATAAACCCGAAGTTTAAGTCAGCAACTTATTCTCGGAATTGCCATTGGGATAATATTACCTTTTCCGATCCTACCGCTAGCTTTAAACTCATAAACAGTTATTTTTCGCAAACCCTCAACGAACCACTAATGAATTTCCCAAAAATTATTTCACTTAAGCATTTAAAGACAGATTTTGCTACCAAAAAGCAATCCAAATATGGAGATCATTAACTGCGTACGATTGTGCAAGTTAATAAAGAAGAACTTACGTTTGAATCGAATGTCCAGACCACTGAAGTCGAGTTCTATTCCCTGTAAAGCCTCAGCAAGCGTTTCATGATAGTGCTCCACGTTTTTAACTTCACCTTTGCAAAAAGGCAGTTTGAAGTAGGCGTAGGTTTCTTGAAGATTATGATAAGGACCCACTGTGTTCATCCAGAGCACTATCTGTTCGCCCTCCTCGTACTGGAGGAATTACAGGTGTAGTTACAGTTAAATGCATTAAAGATAAGGCCTTTTAAATAATCTTAACAATCTACAGGGATTTTTCCCAGCATGGTATTACATTTTAATTAGCCAAAGGTAAAAAACAGTAGAATTCAACAAGTATACGTATCTGTAAACGCCGAAGACAATAATCTGTATGGAATGATACAGACTAAAGTGACCTTATAAGTTCACAAAGGCACCTTTGACTTCGTTGCTTTATGTTAATTCGTGCTACCAGAACAGGGGAAAAATACATTCAAGTATTCCATCAGGATGCATTGGGAAATAAAGCCAAAAATCTGATGCCATGAATAATCCTGAACTATAAGTTCCAAGTCTCATGGGTAACTCGCTTACCACATGTGTGTGTTCATCACTAAAGGCCGAACCAAATAATATAACAAAAATAAAAATCCTCCATAGCCAGCTGTAACGCAACATCACCATGCACGCACTAAAAGTGCAGCACTAGTGTGCTTATCTTTTGATTGGTTAACTTAATTTTGAGCTTGGAAGAGGGCCTAAAAAGATGTGGCACTTTTTTAATAAAATTTGCACATTTTTGACAAATATGTGACAAAATAAATTTTTTAGTCCTGCCACAGTTTATTTCTGCCTAACACGCTAAAATCCTTCACCTACTCACAGTCTTGAAGGTTGGACTTTTGAATAATCTGAACGACGTATTTAATGAAATGGTCGTTTTTATGGCTTTTGAATGTTTGAGTAATAACTTCAGTTAAATTTGCATGTCGCCTAACCCAAGGAAGGCACTAGGCGCATCAGAACTCGTGGACACCAACTATGACTTTTGCAAGAATGTCAAAATTTGCGTGAATATTAAATACATGACATTATTTTCCATTAGCCATACTTTATTTTAGTGAGTGCGCGTGATATTTTTCAAAAGTAAACTAATTTTATTGCATTGAGGCACTACTTGACACATCAAGCTGAAATATTTTTCCCGACAACCTATTCGGTGCGGAACCCGGTACGACAGGAAGTATTTTAGCGTTCCAAGACTTCTCTGAAGACAAAGAAAACCACAGTGCTACAGTTGAATATGTATTATTGACGTACATAGGAGCTGGGTGGGCTGCTGTCATGTCCCAGAGGCTATGCCGCTAGGCGGAAGTACAATGGCCGTCCTTTTAATGCCCGCTATCAAAACAACGAGTTAAGCAAACAGTTAAAGTATTACAGCGTTAAACACGGCATCAACGGTTGCCATAGTTTTTGTGGTCCTCCACATAAATGAACGGAAATCATTTATTCATTTGTTTACTGTCACGCAACAAAGGTTCCGAGCGTTCTACGGAAGCATTGCTGTTGTTAGTTTTGCTGTATGATCTGTCTTAAGCCGACAGTTCGATTGCAACATGCCTCAGTAGAACCCATGAGTTTTTTGAAACAGATTTCACTGCCTTTTCGATTAGCAATAAATATAAATCCAGGTGGTCTATGGCAATCCAAAGGGTTATGTGATCTTTTCAAGGAAATTTATCCGATGCAATTTAGTTTGCCTTTCAAGCCTTTTGTATGCAATGCAGCGAGGATAATTTAAGGACCATAAGTACCTTTATGGATGTACGAAAATAATTTTGGGGAGCGTGGTGGATGGGTAGGTCTTAGGGCCTCTGGGATGGGATGTACGTCGACAGTACATATTTTGTCCTAGTATTACGCCTTCTTTTGGTGCTACAGGTGAGCTCAAATGACGATGTTGGGTTATTTGAAAATAGAGCTTTATACAGGCAAAACCCGCTCAAAGACTTCAAAACATTAACGCTTATCTGCCCTTAAATATGTCAATTATAACTAATGTTTGCAGAACTGCTTAGTGCTTGATGAGCCTTTCAAATAGGTTAGGCAGCCTGTCGTCTTGAACTTGAATGGCTTTCCACTAGCAGATACCCCTGGCTTGTGAGATTTCAAACAAGTGTAAATTAGTGTATTTAGTTGTAGAATGGACTCATATTTATGTCCTTCTGCATCATGTGATGTCATGCTTTTATGGTAATCCGGGATGCCTAATGGTTTCAGCTAAGATCAAAAGCCATGGTGCTGAGTTATTATGAGCCTCCAGCCTTTGCCTCATCATAGTGGAAAAAGCGTCACGTGCTCATAGGGAAGAATTATGCAACTCGACAAATAATGTTGTATAAGTTGAAAATGCTTGCTAAAACGAAGTTTATTTATTTTAACTTATTCTTAGCTGTTAGCTCTTAGAGGAAAATCAACCTCCACAGCCAAGATGTTTTTTGTCCTATTATGGCTTCAACAATTTCATACTATCAAACGGACCAATTCAACTCCTAATCAGTCAATTATCAATATGTAGTCGACCCCTTCAGACCAAGCAAAACCTACATTTATTTTCTCTAATACGTTCAGTTATTGTAAACTACAGGAGAACCCATGTCACATATTTGTGACATGTGAGAGGATTTAAGAAAACTGGGCTGGTGGCTGGTGGCGAATCTTTTCTTCCACTCACTAGACATTTCAGTGCCATCTGACCTCTTGTCATGGTTAATATTATCTACTTTTTGGGTCATTTTTAAACATGAGCACTAATGTTTTCAACAGTCTCGCATCACTGCCATTCTTTAATAAGTTGTGAAAAGCCAAATCTCAAAAGATGTAAGCACTGATCTAATTACATCTATTCGTTTACTCAAACAAGTTACCAACTTCACATATCTATTAATGTCATTAATTTTTTTTCATTTTCGCATAGTTTTCTAATTGATGTTCACCCAAGCTAGCTAATGGTAAAAATTGTTACAGGTACTTTGTCATTTGAATTTGGTGAAATGAGGGGAGAAGTTTGTCAACAGATTGAGTTGACAGACCTTTTTGCGACTCGTCATGCCACATATTCTAGCTTAAATGCGTGACTCTGACAATTGCCG
>NW_020170382.1:3107559-3113089 GCF_000524195.1 Echinococcus granulosus | reverse complement strand
CTGGCACCTCCCTAACCTAAGTGTGGAGCACTCATACTTAACCACTAAGTACGCTAGTAAAACTTACTCATGCTGAAAGTTAAATAAGCGCAAAATAGCTTCCTAAACAGTTTAGTTTGTTAAAATAATAACCAATACAGCTTGTCATCATTCCTTGGCGAGACAGAAGATTGCTTTAACTTTCACTTTTGTGTAGGACTTCGTTCCAAAAAGGAAAAAAAATACAAGACCGGTCACCTCCTTTTCCATCCCACCTGCACTTTCCAGCCGTCTATTTCTTATGGGACTGCTGGGAAAGAGGCCACACCTTCCTCTCATCATGGAATGCAGTATGCGATTTCGTGGAACGGGTAGGCTCGCATCACATCCGTAAGGCTTGTCCAGTCGACATTTGCTGATATGCGAGGGGACAATATTCGGAATGACGCATATCGAAGCATTAAAATACTTCTATGTAAACAATCGTTTGGACTTCAAGTTCTGTACGCTTTGTAGAGAGCTACCGCGGCAAACTAAACCGAAAAGTACGAGATGTTTATGGTCACCCAATACATTGAAAGGTCTTGACTCCTCTCATGTACCTTTTTATTTTACTTAGATGCTGTTACTCGATTCTGAGGAAGCAACTTAAACTTACTGGTTTATCCAGAACGGAGGAGCAGAAATGTCAATTGGGGGACCGCGCTTGTTCAGTTTTTCTTATTTGTCGCGCTTCTAATTGTACACAAATGACAGGTAAGCAGGCTATCCCACAGGAAGCCATTATTGACAGCAATGTAGGGGCAACGAGCGGTATTTGGTGGTTCAGGTAGTAATCCACGGCGACTCAAATTGGTCCACTCAACAATAGAGCCAATAATAATTTAGATAGGGGTGAAAAAAATAGGAAACAAGGAGAAAGGATGGCAAATTAACACAAAGATGAATTGTAACTGCTGTTGGTCACTTTTCAATTGCTTTGCCTGGAATAGGTAGCACTCATTTTACTACTAAAAAAAGTGATAGAAGACGTTATTGCCTCCAAGTGATTAATTCAAGTAGTCCATCCTAGAATATTTAGTGTAAAGTTAAGGGAATTTTGTAATTGCTTTTCTGTTGCCACATTTGATTCCTACAACCTATCCATCTTTGTTTATTAACAGAATGATGATTTTGTCGTTTGTTCATATCAGTCTCCCTCTGCTTGGTCTCCTCATTAACTGCATGGAGTTCTGTCCACGCCGTCTGTCGTATTAGACGCCCCACCCTTCCATATACTCAATGATTTGTTCCTCTCATTCCTACCTTCCTCACAACATCCTCTGGGATAATTCTGACGCAGATTTTCCTTACTACCATTTGACATCTTTGCTGTTAGAGGGGAACCCACTGCAACAAACCGGACGTTTTGTTGTTCTATGGCATCGGTTGGCATTGGTTTTGTTACCAATTTAACTGCCGGTTAACAACCAAAAGAAGTGCGGCTGTCGTCCTCAGACTGTGAACACGATACAGCTACCACTGAAGGTGAGATGCCAATAGCCAGTTGTTTCTTTATCAAAATTATCAGTACCCAAGCCCATTTTACAGGTTCTGTAACTATGGTTAGCTATCAATCCACCTACCTACAGGCACACCTACCTACCTATTATCTATCCCGCCATTTATCTAGCCATTTTTCAAGCTAGCTTTTCTTACCTCCAGTTCATCTTCATGAAACGTGTGCTTTCACTAGTTTTTCCCATGAAGACTGAAGCCGCACCACAAGTCATCAAAGAAAGAAGCCGTGGCGGTGATAGCATAAAGGTGGAATTGGCTTTAGGTTACTGAAGCCAAAGTAATCTGTGGTAGAGTTCCAGATGTTTGACTTATACTGCTACTGTGATTTTTTAAAGAGGCTAAGATTTTTAGATTACTTTTTAATGAACTCCACTTCAATTTTCGGAATATGCTTCGAATTCTTGACGATTTCTGCAAGTTTTGGGTGACCTCTCAGTTCTTTCGTAAACACTCATTAGGAAGAAATTCTTTTTACCTCGTCGTGTTTTGGGCATAATTCACTGCGATGACTTCTTCTAACTTTTAGAGACTTGTGAAATACATCTAAATATTTGCATAAAGCATAGGCTTATGTTGGTCTGTCGGTGCTGCTAGGTACGATAGATTACGGTACTCGCCCGAAATGGGATTCCAGCTTGTCTGCAGCAAAATTCAAATTTTACCTAGGTTCCACTGCTTTAGAAGCCTCTACCGCAGAGAATTTGAAGGAGGTACAGTATGAGGCAATAGAAAGTGTCATAAAGAATTAAATAGCTCAAAAATTTTGGAATCATACGATTTAGGTGCATCATATACAGGAAGACCCTTGTGATCTTGGTAGTAAGGAAAAAGTATGCATCACTTTAAAAAATTGACAAGAGTATTTTTAGTAGGCACTGCTGAAAGTGCATTAGTCCATTGGGTTTTTTTGTCGGATTTGCGCTTCTTCAAGCTGTGGCAGGTGGAGTTTGTTCCCCAGTGGGATTTTTCGTGCTACATAAAGAATGCCAGAGTTTTCTGCTACCATATTTACGGATTTATTCCTCTACCTTCACATAAAGGCGAAGAATACTTCCAGCTTCAAATTCCTAACCAAATTTGCGTTTTGACTGGCAGTGACAGTTGTGAGGGTTGTTTAGCTACCTTAGTCAGACGAACACCACCTATCACATCGGAGTCCGACATATCGCCGAAAAAGTTTGAAAACACAAATTCGGAAGAACCAAGAAACTAGTGTGAGGATTGTCCACGCTAAACCGAGTTTTTCAAACTTGAAACAGATAAGAAAAATTCGGGGAATAGGACTGGGCTCATTTTCCCCCATATTTCCTTTACTAAGCTAGTTCTCTTATCGCAGTAGCATTCAATTAGTTCGCGGAAGGCATTGGCACAGAACAATGAGTTGGTTTGGCTAGACTAATCCAAAATTTTTCGTGAAGGATAGTCTTTTGTGTAATTTCGTCACAGGACAGTTAATGATGCATCAGGCGTCTGGGATGTGGCAGATGTTCCACGTGCTGACTGGGTAATCTTTCGCAGGATGGACTGACGAGGCTAAAAGTCGGGATTAGAACCATCAGCACAGCGATTGTCCACTTTACAATGTTTATTTCTTTCTATTCTGAACTCAAAACCGTTCATGCCTCTCATAGCTCAGCACCATATCACGGTACTGTGCCTTAAATCTTCTGTTGGCATCCCAGAGTTATGTTTTTTTATGCCTTTGTTGGCAAGAAACCTCATTCATCATCCTCCATTTTCCCACCCACCCATTAACATTTTTGCCTGTCTGCCATCTTCATTGGCGGTACACAGACTAACCCACAACTTGTGCGCCGCTCATTGATAAAGCTCGTAGGTCGCGGTTGTTACATTTATACACGAACATCCGTCACGAGGTATACCCGTGAAGTTAAGGTCCGTTTGGACCTAAATATGATAAGCAAAATGAGCAGCACAAGCCTAGAAAAACTTGCCTAGTGATTCAGACCATACCTACAGACTCTCAGCCTTTTGTTCCGCTAGTAATAAATCTTCTTCTATACTTATGTGACTTACCACGACTTCGGGTAAGACATGGAGCTATACATTAACGCCAGCAGTAAACAAACCCAATTCAGGCTGTGAACAGTCCTAGTTACCATATCTATGCCTGCCGAAGGAAGGCATCTTTTAAGAATGGCCAAATCTGCGGAGATTTACCCCATCTTCAGTTCTCAAATAACATTCTCTAAATGAGATACCTCGTTGTGCAGTCCGCTTTGCTTGAGACGCGACAGTCGGAATTTCCCAAAAAAATTGTCCGCCCTCAAATAAGCATTCTTTATAACATTCTCAATTCAGACCCGCGATTGGTTACTTTTCCACTTAGAGTCCGTATAGCTTAAGCAGAAAAATCGTCACAAAGAGCGCCGTAGAGGCCAATTAAGAGAAGAGGGAGGCAGTGTAGTTAACTCGTAAGCAGTACTTTGATTTATTCCAAAAAAGCTTTTATGCAGTAACCATTGCGCCTATGCACTGCCCGAGTGAACAGGAAAGGAAAAACTCCCAGCAAAAGCGTAGTCTGTTTTGAAGCCCTTCCCACACCATGCCGGAGACACGGCGCCTCTATGCAAATTTGGGCGTGGTTAAATTATGCGTCAGTCGTTAATTGGGATCACTTGGCCTTTGGTCTCCATTGCGTTGACTAGAATGCTGGTCGCGGCAAAACGCCCACCATCGCAGTCTGCGGGAGATGCGGCGCAACAGTCGGTGCGTGGATATGTGATGGGCACACACCCGGGTTTTGTAATGAGACCAATAGATTTAAAGTTTCCCTCAAGCACGTATACCAGGAGAAAATCCACCGTGGGAGTCTAATGCGATACCAACTAGCTTCTTCCCTTGGAATGATGTCAAACGTGAAAATGGAGCTATGGCAACATCTTAAAGCCTTTTCAAAAATCCTTGAAGCTGTTCTAAGTACCTTTTATCAAAATTCTGGACCTCACTGTGATTTTTCTTGGTGTAAATTTAGCATATTAAATTAATGTGTAGTTTTCGGTGGCGATTTTTACTTAATGAAGTGTTTGTCACCGAATGGCACACCAGAGGACTAGCGTTTTCATTAGTCAACTTTGCTGTTTTCGAATATGGAATTTCTTTTGCAATTTGTTTTCTTCAAATCGAATGGGTGACCAAAAATAACATTCTTTCCGCAGAGTTTGCCTACTATTCCCGTGATTAAAATAAATAGTGTGATCCTCTGAATACTATTAACATTTGGAAGATGTTCCCGTGGATCTTCCTTTACACGTTTGTATGATGTGTTCAAGCGAATTTAAACGAGATATAAGTGTTACAATAGGATTAAGAAAGAAATCTCCTATTGGAATCTTAAGTCGAACACTTGAAAAGGCAGCCACTTGTCTGATCTACACCTCATTGAACATCATGCTCCTGATCCTCTGTTGGACTGATGTTCCAAGCAGGAAGTCTTTTTTTTCCGGCTTATTGGAAAGATGTGTCCCAGTATTTTCAAATTCCCATTTCACTTTATGGTCATAACATTTTAGCAGGTTTTTAAGTGGGTCATAAACTCACACCGTCTTCAAGTGGGTTGGGCCTGGGATCAATGTAAGCGCCAGGCAAGGAACAGGATGCAAAACACCTAGAGTAATAAGTTTTCTGTCTGGCAGACGACTTATTTGTTGAGAGCCTGTCTTGACTGATATGAACATTACCGAGGGAACTGATTATGATTATAAAGTAGATAACGTCAAGGTAGTATTAAGACGTTAAAATAGCATCCTCTGAATAGAATTCCACAAGTCTTTCCATCAAATTATAAAATACAGATTTTTTGTGCTTTCTACTTTACTACTTATGTAATTGAAAAAAAGACACTATATCGCCTAATTTGGGATGCTTTTTTACCCTAGTGTGAGGAATGGCATGCAGACTGCAAAACTGGCCTTTGGGTAAATCATTCCTCCATCACCTCCATTGCAGTCCCATCAAACACTTTTGCTCC
>NW_020170382.1:3100418-3107459 GCF_000524195.1 Echinococcus granulosus | reverse complement strand
AACTAAGCTTTGTATAGGTCATATAAAAACAAGTGAATACATTCCATAAGACCTTAGAAGTTACAAGAAGTCATTCCGGTGAAGTATGCCAGAAATTGCAAGACCAACTTTTTGTCATTTAACAGCACTATTAACTGTGCACAGCGTTATGTTCTCCTTGAAAACCACCCAAAGTCCAACAATAAATTTCCCGCCTACTTTATGGGTATAAGCATGAAAAAGCTGAGGCAGAAGAGTGCCAAACGGGCAATAATTTCAGCGCGGTGGACTAATAAAGTATTCATGAGTCGGAAGAAAATGGTATTATAATCCTCTTGATTGATGGCGTGCAACAAAAACATGATCTCTTGGGGTTCTTACCTTTATTGGATTATAAATGGCCTAATACTAGGAGTACTTTAGAAAAGAATAGAAAGTCTCTGAACCCATCGTTGTGTCAAATTCGTAATGCATTGCGTTGTAACAAATTCGCTGCCATTGTCACGGAGGAAAGTGAAACACCAGAGTCCTAAATAGAATCGCGCTATTTGAGGTTAAACTGCTCAAAAACAAGAATAATACGACAAGCTTCATGTTGAGAATATGCAACGCCCACTTCGCTGTTGTGAATCCAACCTCGGACCCGCATGATTGAGTGGACTTAAAACGGTAAAGCTGACGTTGAAATTTTCGGTTTGAGGAAAAATGCACCTTAGTGTTTGGTCAAAGGAAGGTCGTAGCAATTGATGTCGTACATCTGGGCTGCGGTACTGGTTGCTTTGCCTCCGAAGTGCCGGGGGCTAACATATATATGACTCACGACGGCATAATTTGAAATTACCAAGCAATGCATGAGGATGATGAAACTAACGAACGTCAAGTGTGATAGCACGCATCGCCCCGACAGACACCTCTGTGGGTCTGGAGACAAGGTGACAATGATGCACAAAAAGAAGTCCCTTGGCTTACCATTGTTGTGCGCTTTTGAGAATGCCCTCTTACACTCTTTACGTTTCACCATGTCCAAAAAATCTACAAATTGTTAACGCTAATCGGTGATTTTATACTGCTCTTCAAGATTGTCTATCGTACTGAAGGTGAAGACGTTCCACCTGTGTCAAGATTTACACCGAGAAAAGTCATTATAGGTGAAATGTTTTAACGAACAATAACTAGCCAAGGAAATGATGGTGAAGTTAGTTATGGGAGAAGAGGAAGGGAGAAAATCCAGTTAAATTACAAAAGCATTTAAAAATTGCTCTTAGATCGCCTGGCCACTGTCTAAGAGGCACCAGACATCAATCGACCAAGAGCCAATGGGAGCCGCGCGTGCATGTACTGGCAAACGCGCACGCAGCCATTCAGGGATGATCGATGTCTCACATCAGCCAATAGGAGAGCTCGACTCTGTTAAAACACGTTGTAGGTACGTGCGTGCGTGCATGCACGTACGTACGCAAGACGTGGAGAGAAACAACGCAAGGGCGTAGAGCGTACCGACTATCGTCGTGGCGATCGACTTGAGAAGCGGAAGGAGTCTTCTTCCAAGGAATTATCATCTCATTCACTGGATATATTTTTTTTGCCCACCTCCAATCCCTCCTTCGCGATCCGTGCTGATTTGCTCATTCGAGTGAGTCACATTTCCGCGTTTTTACTTGCTAGTCCACCGTCAATTTCACTCTTCTATGAATAATTTGAAATACTCCTAGCTAATAACGCTTTTGCTAAAGTGAAAATACGCCAGAAATGAGAGTACTTATCGCAGTGTTAAAGCTCTCTCAAGCTGGCGATTGTATGACTTTACAATGATTTTATTCCTTTGAGGTCTGATTTCCCGTTGACATTTCTAAGGAGTACGCTTCTGACAGACACATCTTGTTGATTAGGGCTGGCTTCTTTTGTGGCGACTTATTCGGTTATTTGGTTTGCGAATGCATTTTCTTTTTTATAAATAACTTTCTAGTCTTGGGTGAACATCCTTCTAAAATCTGTACAACCTTTTCGTTAGCCTGTCTCTTCCTCTCTACATTGTTTATTTTTTGAGGTGGATGCTGGAAATCGTAGTTTTCCACTGCCAAACCCGATGAATGGTATTCGAAGAACGCTCCCATTTTGGGAAATGTCACCATAGGATTTTTACCGCTCTCCAACTAATGACGATTTGTGTCCGCCATTTGGCCAGCTGGATTTTTCGCCATGAGGGAATGTCCGGGTGGATAGACTCCTGTGACTCACCTCATCTTTCTTTCGTCTGTTTAGGCCTGCACACACACTAACACAGGCACACATGCAAACGGTTGTGATTTGATGTGTCCTTTGTCCACCACTTCTGCAGGTGCCTTTGACCTTAATGGGTAGTAGCCTCAGCCCCGGGGTTAACTGATCCTCACTGTGTCGAAGGTTTGGAGGTTTGAAATTGATCTCTTTTCTAACTTGAGTTCGACGTTATAACTACACGGTACTTTATGCAGTGTTTGATAACTGTATTGGCACACTATTGTGTGTCTCAAACAGATTGGTTCAGTCTAAAATGCCAAAAAAGATGTGCTATGACCTTGTTGTTTACATGGTGACCATGGAGGAATAAACAAAACGCACGACGACGCATAGAGGGGTGTTTCTAGATGGGTCTGTGCTTTGCTGATTAAGCGTTGGCTTGCCTAGAGTGCTATTAATTTCTCAAGTGGGGAATTTGCCGTCCTGAACCAAGGCATGTAGGCAAGTTGTGTGTCTAGACTAGCAGTGTTGTGGTTTTACAGTCTACGTCATGATTACTCGTTCGTGCCTTCTGATACCGGAATCCGTATAGCTACTTTAACCTACTAGATCGTAATAAATAGTTCAAAATTGGGGACACGTCGAATCTTGCCAAGATGAATGCATTCACCACTGCGGTACCGGTTCAGCTCTTGTTGGGACATTTTCAAGACTGAAATCTCGTACCGGAGTAAAATTTTTCTGAGTGTCGGTTCGATGTTTCTTCAAGGTATTTGAGTTGTCCACAGTAGTTCATGCCCCAACATGACGTAGATCCTTTACTTACTTCCCGTTTTTTTACGAAACTTTGCTAGAATATGTTAGCAAAGCCAAGCTTGTGTATGAAATAACGGGGATGGTCATGCATCTTCATATAGAAAGCGAACTAATGAAGTCTTGTGCATGTCAGCCCCCAAAACTGACCCAAAATAGATAATCACATTCTGATCAAAGGTAATATTTAACAGGAGGTAGTAAATATGCATTATTCTTACGTCCGCAATTTCTCCAAAATTAGTGCCACATTGACGTGTGTCAAAATACTTCACATCACTCCACTCCACCCCATTCAACTTGTTTGCTCCCCCTTTTTCGTCAAAATGATGATGTTTCCTCCTTCAATTTCAAGTCTACTTGGGCTTGTGTAAGCATTTCATCAGGACAGTTCTCCACAAGTTTTTTTCTCGTGAATGCTTTATGTATTTTTTCAACATTTTTCTATGAAATTTTGGTCTGACGAGTCAAAATTTGGACTGTTTTCGTGTCAGAAATAATGCAAACAGTGCTGACAGCATAAAAACAGCGAAGTATTTGTTCAATGAGCGCACAGGTCATTGTTTGACGGTTTGGGTTGAGGTCTCATTCTGATGGGCACAATGAATACCTCTATCGTAAACAATTCGTGAATTAGTGACAGTAAGGCACGTTGTTATTCCTCTTCCATCAACTGTCAGACCCAAAGATGCAACAGGAAATGGACAAGTCTTCACTTCCCTAAAAGCTGTCCACTTGGATATGGGAAGGAAGGAGATCTTAAATACACATTTGGACGTACATTAGACAACCATAAATGTCTAATTAGCCATTTGTCTGTCACAGGCCTCAATCGGACTGCTTCCCTTCACCCGCCCGAAAAGAAATTTGAACCTGTTAATTAGTGTACATCTCCACACTAATTGGTCACATTGTATAGACCATAAACTAGCTTATCTGACCTTTCTTTCTGATGCGAGAGGAGGAAAGCTATCGCCAATCAACGCAAGTGCTCATATGATGCCTATCTTCCCCTACAGATGAAGAAGTACTATTATTTTCTTAGGCGGCAGAATCACGATTGAATGTGTAGGGCGAGAAGTAAAGGCGGGTTCACCGTGCGAAACTGCGTCCCTCTGCTTCAATTCCCCTCTAAATGGGGACAGTGGAATGCTTTTTTGCTGTTATTTCCCTCATGCTCATGGAGTGCTTATTGGTGCTCACTTCTGGACGTGTTCGTGACTTGCGTTGACTTGACCTACAACGTGGATAAGCGCACCACCCGCATAACTTGTCCGCACTAGAAACCACGTACACGCACACGTATGCGTGTATCCACATACTTTCTTCTTAAATCGCCTCGTTAACCTGTTCTAAGGTACTGAGGACGCCTAGAAGTTGAGGCCCCTTTGGTGCATTTAATCTCTTCAGGATCTTCAACTGATCCACCTTAACCGCTTAATCGGAAGCTAGATAGTTTTCCATTTCCACCAATTTTTTACGTAGTGTAGCATCAGGGTTACCCCCAAAGCATTCGAGGCTGGAAGTAGCAGGGTAGCTGCTGGCATGCCACCGTCGTTGTGACCAAATCGCTGGAGAATGGGAAGATTCGCCTTATCGCATTTCAGCGCAATTCTTGTTTGTATGGTTTCGAAAACGAGTACCTTTGAGACCACCATTCGAGCGCCGATGATAAAGTGGAATGTCCTGTCTTAGGATGTAATTCCGCCGTAATGACAAGCCTTTTTGCGTCGCATTTGCTTATCAGATAGTAGGTAAATAACAGAGAATAAGTTGAAAGTCCCGGTTTGATTTGAATGCCATCTGTAATCAAAAAATAGTCACAGACGCCCTAATGAGTAATACCAACTAAGGAGTTGCCTCAAATGCAACCCGACGCGACACTCTCAAACTCTGTGGTTGATTTTCTTGTCGAACTCTTTTTCTGTGTGGTTAAGGTCAATGTTACTACCGTTGTTGTTGTTGTTGCAGATGCATATCCGAGCTCAGTGCCCGCATGTTACAATTATAGGCCTTCGTGCATAAATTAAAGACACCCTTGAATGTGTGGGGGGAGGAGGGAGTAATGCCATCTTTTTCTGAGACGCAAAACCACTCTTAATCGTTCACACGGATTGCTCCTCGCGTAAAGTTATAAACCACCCATTGCTTGTGTGAAAATTGGAAAGGATAAATCTCATTTCTGAACAATGGGATCATGTTTTTTCTCAAGTTCACTTGTTTCCAAACGCTAAAGTGGAAAACAATAACCCCCATTGTGTTGCAATCACTCCCAGTGATGGGTTGGTCACACAAAGCTAATGTTTCCCCTCGTTACCAGTGTGGCTACTGGAGTAACTTTTACGAGTTTTCGCTGTCCTCTGCTTTAGAACTTAGCTATAGTTTGTGAACTCAGTTTCAACACGAAACTATGTCATTTTTAACAATGACGGCTTTTCATGTCGATCATCAAGGAGGAGTTAATTTAAGGCCTAAGGAATGCGATAGACAGCGTATTTTCATATTTGGTTTGTGATTTTTCGTGGTCTCTATTTGGAAAACCTTAGCTACTTAAGCGTAGGTTTTCTTCTTCATCAGCCTGGCTTTTGCTTACAGAAGATTTTCATCCAGGTTTGTAGAATGAGTCAACTACTGTTAGAATGGTAACCATGTCAAGCATTCTTGCAAAAGTGTGCGAAGATCCGCTTGACTGGGTCGCTCTTGGGATTAAAATTGTTTGTCATGACGGAATTTTCCACCTAATCCATTTATCATCCTTCTTTGGTTAGCCACGCCCTTACTAAAAAGGTTCCAGCATGTTTTAAACTGTCTGCGCGCTGGATTACTTCGAAAACAGTCCATTTAAAGAGTAATGCATGCCTCAGTCGGACATCTCCTACTTAATGACTGCGTCCCAATTCAGTGGGCGCTTTTGCATGAGGCAATTAGGCCATCCATAAGCATCACTGATGGTGTGTAAATAGCCTTGCAAACATCTGAACATGTGAATAGATCCACTTTTTGTTCTCCTCTGTGCCTTGGCGACCGATCACATGACATCGTTTTGCAAAAAGCATCTTAGCTGCCATTTCTTCATTCCCCAACACTCCGGCCCTCCTCCATGCGGGCACCATCCCATTCACTCGCGCCATGACTGGCTTTTCTACACCTCCGCCGCTTCCTTTTCGTCTTCCACACACTTGCACATGCGTCTTCAACCGCAAGTACAACTGCCACATGGTGTGGAGGATCGTGGTATAGAGTAAATTGGAATGGGGTGAGTGGTGTAGAGAGTGGAGCGGTGTGGAGAGGAGAGGAGTGAGTGTAGTGAATTGAAGTGATGCGTAAAAGATGGAAAGGGGATAAAGGAGGTCAGTAACACCGAATATTTATTATTCAATTTACAACATTTGTAGATTTTGGAGGGGTTTTTCTTAGAACTTGTCCAACTTGCCCCATACATTCCTTAACTTACCATAAAAATTACTTTGATTTATGATTTTTCTACTGGGGTAGCTGTTTAGTCGTCTGTGGCACTTTCGTCAATTCGGGTAATTCTCTGACCCCGATTGACCTTACTTTGTGGCCTAGTGGCATCTTAACTCCTATAAAATTGATTCTCTACCGGCTAGTGAATCATCAATTGTGGGTGCAATAAAAACCAAGCCAATTCTTTGGGTTTTATCACATCTCTGATAACGAAGATCTCCAACATAATTAGTACGCGACCGGCCATATAAAAAGAAAAGCCTTCCTATGCATTATTGTGTGGGGGTAACTCATCTGCCAACTGCGTCTCGGAGGCAATTTGACCACCACAGCCCATAAACTATGTATTATAATTAATGCTATACTGTTCGAGAACTGGAAAAGGTAGTCAACTTCAAACTAAGGTTATCCCTCGTCTGTTCCAGTGCAAAATTTCATGCTGGGCCCAATAACATATTATACATATTTGCCGCTAAAAAATCCCCTATGCATTCGAAAAGGCTGATTAGGCAGAATTGATGAAATTTGATATCTGATCTAGCTGACGCGTAAATAATTTCA
>NW_020170382.1:3000620-3100318 GCF_000524195.1 Echinococcus granulosus | reverse complement strand
AGAGCAAAAATGTTTGATGGGGTTGCAGTGGAGGTGATGGAGGAATGATTTACCTAAAGGTTAGTTTTGCAGTCTGCGGGTCGTCTCTCGTGCCATGCTCTTAAGCCCTTAATAAGCAACTGAAGGTGTCTTAAGTATGTACAGAAAGGTGGATGGCGGTCATTTTGCTGCCGTCTTGTATCAAAATAGTGAAAGATCAAATTGTATTGAACTGTTATTTCGGGTCATGCCTCAGAATGTGTTGAGCAAAGGCTGTGTCTGCTCCACCCCATCTGCTTTTAGCATGTCACTATGGTTTGTTTCAAGTTTAGGTCTCTTGCATGGCTGAGCTGCTTTTTGTTCCTCCAAAATCTTTGTTCGTTGATTTTCCCCACTGTTGATTCCACGAGAAACTCACGATGAGAAATAATGCGGGTCAGACTGTAAACAATAAACGAAACACTTTAGGTAAACATTTCGGAACCACCGTTTTCAGATTCCTAGTGAATTCCTTGAACAATTTAATCCTGTTATCGTGCCCTACTTTTTACAGTTCGCTTGCAGCCTCTTAATTTTCTGGTCTTTACAATTTTTACCTAGGGTAACCAAACTTCCCTCCTCAAGATGACAAAAAACTTCCGGGAACTCCACTTTCACAAATCGTTTTGTCTGTGGAGGCAAATGATCTGACTGTTTACGATTTTAATCTCACTTTTATTACCCTACTCTCTGTTCTACCGCACATTTGATCACCTAATTGTCTCATGTCAGTGTCAATAATTGCCTCTTG
Organism: Echinococcus granulosus; assembly: GCF_000524195.1. NCBI lineage: Eukaryota > Metazoa > Platyhelminthes > Cestoda > Cyclophyllidea > Taeniidae > Echinococcus > Echinococcus granulosus. Next base: position 3,099,549 of record NW_020170382.1, on the reverse strand, counting down.
GTGAAGTTAGGAAGAGACGGAGAGGGTGGGGCAGAATTTCTCTCCCTTCCATCCCAAAGCCTAACTATTCTGATCACCAAGTTTTGTCGCATGAGACATTGCATTGTTTTGTAAGAAAGGAACTTTCTCCAGACTAACTCATTATTTCTAGTTGCTTCTCATGAAGGCTTTTGCACACCGCCGAGCTGTCATTGTAATTATTTGACCTTTGGTAAGTGAACAATTCCATCTTTAGTCTATTAGGCGTACAAATCATGTCCTACTAAAGATAAAATGGTGCTGTAGATGTATGCGGTAGTATTAGAATGTTCAGGGATGGTTAGTAATAAGTCCCTTCACTTGAAGCCGGAATGCAAATGTCTAAAGCTATTTCTCACCACAAGCCGGTTAGTCAATTAGTAAGAAAATGCAAAAATACGAGGCATGATTTGTTAGTACTCCATGAATGATATACAGTGGGGTAGCTACCGCCACGACTTCCCCAGCTGATGCATTCACACAAGATTTGTTCCGTCACTCACGCTCTTAAGCACTACCGAAAGTTGCTCCTGACGCCCCCGTCTCCGACCATTCAAGCCATAGCGACATGTAATGCCTACACAGAGTACAAGGACCTTCCTGTACGTGATGCCTCTATTTGGGACTGATTTGTCACCAGATTCCAACTGTTCAAATCACGTCTGCGATGTACGCTTGGCTGCTGCACACATCACTGCTTTCAAATTGCATGCAACCGATTTGGTGAGAGGCTTATGCAGCATTGGAGGTGAGCGGAATGCGCGTCGTGAAGCAGTCAAGCTTGAGTTAGAGGCAGGCATGGGTTTGGTTCAGTCGACATTATAAGATGGGAGATGAGAATGAGGGGAAGGTGGTGGAGAGCAAAATGGAGTGTACGGTACCGATGGACTGACGCATATCTAACCAATTGGATGCATTTCACGGTTCTCCACAGTTCTTAAGAAGACCTTGCAACGAAGTAAATCGAAAACCTTACGAACTTTTTGGATCTCATTACTTTTATAATATGCTAATTTTAGGTTTTGATAACGGAAAGGATAAACCATTATTATCCTCGGATACGGTTGTGGTGACATAGAGGACTTTTCAGAATATGTTCCTGGAAGGTTTTTTGTGCAAGCAGTGCATCACGCCAGGTTGGTCACGACAGAAGTTTACCCAAAGAATAGCTTGGGTTGAATGATGTTCCATCGGAGGGTCAAAGTGATCACCGTGCATAGCTTAATTTATAGTAGTCCTCGATACAGAAGAACTGGAAGGCTAGAATAAGTCGGTGTAATTAGGGCCATGCGCTGCTACTATGGGGAGACCTTAAAGACGGTAATTCTGCCTAAAAGAATAGTATCATCATCTCTTGTCACTGGCTCGTTTGCCCCTTTCATTTGACATTTAGCCAATGAGTCATACGGGTATACCCAAGCGCCCCAACCTGTCCCATTAACAGGGTATTTTTGACGTGTCCTGACGGTTGTCGTTTTCTGTCCAACCAGTCAGGCAGTCTGTCGGTACCTCTGACTTTGAAATGTGACCGTCACTCAATCAGTGCCAACTCATAGCAGCTATGCAAAGCATCACTGGGTGGTTCCATATCCAAAGAAATGTTTTGCAAGCCCACCCAAGAAGCCAGGCCATGAAGTGTTTGAAGGAAGTACGCTGGCCTTTGTACGGTCGTCTAAATATCATCCGACTTCTTCCACTTTTCGTTAATACTTTGCGTGATTCCGATGGGTAGGAAGCAGCGTTATTCCTCCAATAAGGATATTTACTGCTGAAAACTCATGCACACGAAGGTGCCTGCTAAAAGCTTATAGTGTTCCAAATGTCTGTGTTTGTGCATATGCGTTGCTATATGTGTTGCCGGTAGCAACAAGACTCGATCGCAGTTGCCTCACATCGGAAAGTAAACGGCTAGCTCTCTGTCGCACTGTTTCTCCGACCATAATTCCTGCTTAAGTATTCCAGTTTTTAAAGGCAATCAAAAGCACTGGTATAGCAAATTTGATATTGAAATTGTAAGGCGTAATTTTAGAACCTAAAAGTATAACATCTTGTGTTTATGCGCAGCCCTTGAGATGCCTCTTCAGTGAGTTTACATTTTGAAATGATTGGGTATATTTAGTTATGATTCGCTAGCATAGTAAATGAGTTTCCTTAAAATCACCTTTTGGAGGCTCACGTGTATCCTAATGGCTCGGTTGGGACGTGCTACTTAAAAACAAAGCTTGGCTTCCTTTTTCACTCTGTGTGCGTGTGTTCCCACGATCGGGATGTGTGCTTCCTGTATGTTAGATATGTGGTTGTTTTTTATTCTTTTTGCATCAAAAGTACACCGACGACTACGCTTTCCTTGACTGTGAATAAATGCTGTATAGCCGCTGTCAGTCCTACCCCATCACAGCGGGTACTGAAAAATTCTTTGTTCTCAGCGCTCTTAGTTGTCACTATTCTTCACTGAATAAAATAATAGTTACTTGGTAGGTTCCATTTGGCACTGGTTGATCTTGTAAGTAAAGCTTGTGATGTTCTCCAACTGCCCGAGTCGGTGTGGTATTTTCCTTGTGACTTGCCACGATTTCAGCCCTTTGTAAGAGATACAAGATTTCTTTGGGGTGGAGAATGGGTGGTATAGTGGATCGCGTGTGGGTAAGTGGCATCGGGTACGTTTCAATGGATTTTCGCCAATGTGGTGCCTCTACTCCCAAGAGTATGCGCATACCTTCAATTACTTACTAATGAATCAAGGATTTGTGGAAATGGTTGATGAGAATTGGGAACAAATTATGCATAGAGCGCTCTAAAGACATTGAAAAGTATACGCATCTGTAAGTAGCTTCCTTGTGACCGTAAATGAGGGCTAAGAGACCAGCAGTTTACCTTACCGCTACTAGCGGTGATGCACAATCGCGATAGTTATCCACATTTACGTATGGCTTTTTAAGCGTCCTCCTTGATTAGAAGTATTTTCAGCGGTCCTTGATCAGTTATGGGACGGTAACTCGTCATAGTTTTGAATGCTGGCATTCCAAAACAAACTGCTCTGGGCTCAATAATCCCTCTGTTGTGGTACTCCACAGATTTCTTCACCCCTCTTAGAATCCGCCCTTCCATGATACTTTTCCGGTCAGGGAGGTCGGGATCATTATTGGTTATTTTGGTCCCCAAGTTATTTCTGAAGGCGTTATAAGACGTGTGTATCTAAAAGAGCCCCCTATAGTTACCCTTTAGCATCGTACAATGTCACCAATGTGGAGGATGGATCTGCAGGTGATCGGAAATATCTGCGTGGTTCAATTTCCACGTAAAATAGATCTTATTCTCCTGTATCACTTCCGGCTGTGTGCTTACCAGCATAGAAGACAATACCTATATTCTCTTATGTGAATGTGCTAATTCACGGGTCAAATGATAGGGGAACGAGTGGTGGAATGTGCGTGGATACGCAGCTTTCTGACTGATTGACTCGCTCGATTATGACAACTCTCGCAATCACTTTTGACAACCACAATCAGTGGGTGTTTTATTTATTCTTTTTCTCCGTTCTTCGCTATTTAGCAGCGCTCTCTATACGGTATTAAGTGATAAGTTTCTTATTACTGTGACCGTTTAGCACGTTCGCTACCAGGGGCAGTCTAGATGTTTTACCGTTCCAGTGGAATCTATTCGTTAAACATGTGAGTTCCTGTACTCTTGAGACGACGCTTTTTCCACTGAAGGTCTGTCTCACCGAGACCTCGGACACTGGAGTCCAGATCTTTTATTGGTCTAAGGGGGGGGGCGGTTGTGATTAATTATTTTGGTCAATTTTAATGTTTGCCAACTAGCAGGAATGCGATTTCCCATTTCCGACTGGAAACAGGGGAAATCTAGTGTATTATGTGAAATCAAAGCAGTGTGTGTATGCCACGCAACTTTGTGCAACCACAGTTGCTAAAAGAGTCAAAACACGTGTCGCATGTAAGTGACACCGGACTCAGGTAGAAAGAGCGGGGCGGGGCTGTGGTGTATAAACGATTTTTTGCTCTTTAAAAAGTCATTGCATAACCGTGGTGATAAGCTTAGAGGGTAGACTTGTTTCTCCATCCTTTGATGTAAGCGTTGTTGATAGACCCTTTCCCGTTTTTGCTTTATTTTGCACTTCTGATACGCAAGCACATCACGTGCAACATTTGTCAAGAATTCGGCCGGATTTGAAGTCTTCTAATAGCTTCTATGTTTCTCATTTCGCCCTACTTTGATATTTAGTTGCTGCCCGAACATACTTTCCTAACATTAGTTTCTTGCGGTGTGAAGAGGTGCATAATCTTTAAATTCACCACCTTAGACGGAATTACTGTTTTTAACAATACCTAGTTAACTCAACAATCGTGGTGAAATTTTTTAGCTATTCCGTTGTTTTGTGTGACTAACTAGAGACTTGAATTCATGAATCTTTAGGCACTTTAGAATCTGTTAAAACCCTTGGGAATGCAGCATGTAGCTTTTGTAAAATATGTTTTTAGGGATGGGGATGGACCAATGTATACTTTTTTCCATTGGGACACCTGAAGATCGGGTCCACTGAATCAGTTGGTCCGAGCAGTTCTTTTTAATTTAGCATTTAGAAAAGAGACCCTATTTTCCAATGGAGCCTGTTTCCAGTCCAGCCGATGTGCCCGCACAGATGGCGCAGTTGAGTCTCCAAACAAACGGTTCTACTTCTAATGTTACTGCTGCTGCCACTAATCCTGTACCTGCTGCCATTGTTACTCCCATCACTCCGGTCACAGCTGTCAACAATAACAGTAGTTCAACTCCACGTACGCGAACTGGCATTCCACGCTACGCTATTCCCTATCGACGGCCCGACAATAAACCCACCGTGGATGGTGGAATTCAATCTCCAATCAGTCCTCCTGTTTCTGAGAAGGCCTCCAGTTGTCAGCAGGCCATGCCACGGGGTAGGAATGGGTTTCGAACCGAGTCCCTCGGAGATGACAGTCTTTCTTCGGGCTTCGGTCGTGGCACATCGCAAAGATATGGCAGGGCGGCTTCTGTGGGTGAGTTGAGGTTTTTGGAACTTTCTGTAGAACCGCTCCATTATATTCTTGGCATGATATTTTACTTTGTATGAGTTTACGAGAAGCATTCAAGTCGAAGCAGCCTTTTGAAGTTTGTAATAGTGAAGAAAATTCTGAGTGGAGCTGGGCTTTTCTACACGGTCCTCTTCTACATTAGTTCACTTATCCCAATGGCATTCAACTGATTCTCGGATGACTTCGGTGTAGAATGCTGTGTCAGTACATTGCAAACTTTTCGAATGCGTTTGTGAATAATTGTGTTGTGCTTACCAATGCTTACGACTTCCTGACTTGCAGGAATTAGTGTTTTAGTGTATTTTTTTTCTAAACCTCGTGACCACTTTCACCCTGATTGTGTATTTCTTTATGAGAAAGTCATGATATTTCGCTTAAAATCAGCATCAAATGTTCCATTATCTGAATTCAACAGACGAAAAGAGTGTACCCATACAACTGTCATCTGAAGTGGCACCAACTTTCTCTTCTGTCAACATTTGTAGTAAGGATCACTTTTCGCTAAACCGTGGCTTTCAAATCTCATTGCTGTGCCATGGTTGGTACACGAAGTTGGATTTCATTCTGCATGGAATTATGTGTCATTTCTCACCTAGAAATATTCCAGATAGCTGGAATTGGCTACTTCCAAATTGCTCGTCTGCGCGACTCATTCCTGGGACTTTCTGATCACGTAGGCGGTGCGCAGCTGCACTGGCCACAAGTTAGGCATTCCATTCATGTGCTGGTGGGAAGTGGGAGAAAAACGCACCTGATGTTGAAGGCCGCGATGCAGTCGTCCTGTATGTAGTAGTGCGTGCATGTGCGCTTGCGGCATTTGCTTCTGGTGCTGATGGCAACCCATTAACGTTTGTCCCTCATCCTTCCTACTATGGATGCCGCACATACACACGCACAACCATTCATTTCCTTCTCCTTCCGCACGGTAGTAGATTGCATTTCTTCAGTCACAATTTGAAGTTGTAGGATGTTAAGCATACACTCACTGATTTGGAATCGAATATTAACTGGACTCGGGTTCCTTCCGTTGGCATGAGTTGAGAAGTTCGTTGATTGTGGGACTGCTGGCCGTAATATTATGTTTACTTAAAGGTAATATGATCATAATGCATATCCTTAATCTTGTTTTGATGGTCATCCTCGGTGCTACCACCTTTTATTTGTATTCAAATGAAACGAAATCAACTGAGTGGTAGATGGGGGAGCGAATCATGCCTTGATTTGTCACCTTAGTGAGAATGCTTTTGATTTAAAAGTTGGCAGCACTTCCCATACCTGCATCTTGACTTCCAAACCACGTTTGAGAGATTTTCAGCTGCCTTTTTTTCTGAGCGTTTTAATTCAATGTCATTGCAATCTCCTAACATGATGGGGTGTTAGGTCCTAACAGTTGGCAGAAACATTGAAACTCGATCTTCTTAAGGATGCTTTTAATTAATGTGTGGTACCGGATCTACAATCGGATTGGTTGTGGCTCCCTTATCCATTTTTCCGGGAGTTGATGCAGATTTGGGCATTCATAACAGACGATGTTACTTTGCACAGTAAAAGACCAACCAGACTGAATCCGAACCTGTATTATGGGATCGGTAAAAGTGGGTATATTCTTCGCAATTAGTGAAAGACGTCGAAAGTACCCAGTTATCTCTAAAAATGCTATACCTGGTACGAATCTAGGCGTAACGTGAGTAGAGCGCCGCTATTACCCTTCCACCGACACTCACCCTACTGCAATAGCTCATTACCGCGATAACTTATGAACTAAGAAATATGCAAAAGGTGTGTTTCAGAATGAGTTATCCACCCATTCCCCTCAGTTAGTGAATCAGTGATTTTGTGTGAGTTACTCCCCTCTCATTGTTGGAGGTGAGCTTTTCCTATTCCTGTTCCTTTTCCCATGTGTTGTAATCAAAAGGTTTGGCACCATACCCTTCAAAAGGTTGCTGCAAGAAGTTAAAAATCCATTTTTATGCCCATGCCATCCAAACAGACAAAAAGGTCTATTATACCAGTTTTTTGTTCACTACTAGTTGGTTTTTTGATTTTATTCATGAAATTACACGACTTACTTTGCTAGAGAGGCATCTCTATTAGGATTTCCATTCTGTAAGACGAAAAGAACTTTTGCCACCTTGTGACGAGTTTTCACTTACACATTTTCGTAAGTCGGATGCTACAGTGATTGATTTCAGTGAATGCCCCTTAGTTTAAAAGCACACACAGACTTGCATAATTATTGCAGTGGAAAGGGCACGGGCACTCAGTTAAGTTTGTGGATTTCTGTACTCTCGGGATGACCGGATGGAAAGATCTTGACACATTCTCTACCAAAGGTCTATCTCATCGGGAACTCGGACACCAGAGTCCAAGTGTTTTACTGGTCTAATAAGGGGGCAGTTGTGATAGTCTATTTTGACCAATTGAACTTTTATCCAACAGCTAGTAGGAATGCAATTGTCCTGTTCGAATCGGAAATAGATAAAACCTACTGTATTGTTTGAAATCCGTGCAATGTGTTCGTGATAAATGGCTTGGTGCAACCACAGTTGTTATAAACTGATAAGACACATGTGTCACATATCATAAGCAAGTCAGGATGTGTCACAAACCCATTAGTCGATTGTGGAAAGTGTGCGTTGTTCCTTTGGCAGCGTAACTTTGCTTTTGGCGCCCCGAAAATATTCCGGTCTGCCTGTATTTATGCAAACACACTTGCTCGCGAATGTGACTGCTGCGGTGGTGAATGGCACTTACCCGCACATTTACGCAAAACAAAGATTTCGTGAAGCACCTTTTTTATGAAATATAATCTGCCCTCCTATACTCGCGCTTGGAGGTAACGCAATTTTTGGAGGCTAGTGTTTTCGCACAAGTACAGCACTTTGGAATTTTTATCCCAAATAGATGATTTATTCAACAGTTATTTTCGCATCGCAGAAATTGGGGAAATAACCTTGAAAGCTAGTTAAGTTATTGAGATGATGTTTTGAGACCGATGTTTTAGAATTTACGAGGATAAAACGCTATTGCAAGTTGTTTTATGTCAATTTGGCTGCAATTGCCCTCCGTCGTTTTTCACCACCCTTTTCCACTTATTGGATGTTTTATTTGTGTTAGGTTGCTCATTTTAAGACCCTATAATTTTGATTGCGTGAAACGCATTTTTAGCGAAATCCCTGGAAACAGCTGAAGACTAACATTTATTATTTGCTGTAGGCTTACCGGACAAAATGCAGCCTAGCTAGAACGAATTTCGCTGTTCATTATTCTCAGTGGCATTTTATGATCCTATTCCATCATTATTTGGTAAAATTCTTTACTGTTTAGAGGAGAAGAAGGAAATGGGTTTAATTCTTTAAAAAAACAAACAGGTATTTCGTTCTATTAAATTGATATCAGCGAAATTTTCGCAACAGAAACTTATCTGCATTCAAGTACAAATTTACCCACCACTATCGTATCTTCTGTGCCGAACTCGGGATCAACCTTCGATGATTTTGACTTTACCAAATTTCTACTGTTTTTCCTTTTGCAAATTTGACAACCTTTGTTGGATGCCTTCGTGTTATTTCAAAACCCGATGGCTCCTTGCTTGTGATTGGTCACGAATCAACCAATGGTTTGCTTCCTTTCGCTCAAGGACGTTATGGAAATCTAGGAATGGATTGTTTATGGAATTGTGGGGGAGCGCGAATGGCGCAGGCTAATCGAATGTGAAATCCAACGTATTAGATAGGTTCTGCGTTATTATGAGGCAAAAACTTCGTTTCTTCTAGGTGCCAAACATCTACATTGGTGGTAATAACAGTATTTGAGCTGCTGGCAGATTTTTACGAACCGTATGAAACGTTTCCATTTCAACATTCTAGAAGTTTCCCCTTCGAAGTTGAGATTGCCTTTAAATCTCAAACATCTCAAAATGCTTCGCAGGTCGCTCTTTCTGACTCACCTGGTTGGTCAACGTAGCGTGGAGGCCACGTTATATTTACCGATATTTGCTTAGGGTCAGGGTCGTTTAAAATAAACACTCTAAAATGGTGACCGCTCACATCCTCTACTACCTACGTAAAGCGATTGCGCACCTGCACACTGTGCTCAGGATTTACTCAGGTTATAGGCAGTAATAACCTCTGTTCGGAAGTCTTTGTCAACTTGGATCTTCTGATTGGACACGGCCACTGAGTTGTTTATAATGCTAGTGCACTGAAATCACTCCGAGATCACGGAATAAGATGGTATAATGACTTGGGATTCCGGTGGCATAAACGTGTCTGGAAAGTTTCGTTCCATTTCTGCATCGACCACCATAACAGTAGTTTTAGCTGAAACCACATGGAAGACTGAAACAGACCCCCAGTGTCGGTAGGATTGGTGGATTCACTAGGTGCTCATTCGGGGACAAAAAACTGATGGCTGAATGGAATATTTTGCTTACGCTTCCACGTTCTGAAGGAATATGGGGCCAAACTGATACCGCTCAACCGTCTATCTCGATTATCGTTTTCCTCGCTCATTTTCGACCACTTTGACAGAATAAGACTACTTGACTGTTTTGAAATCCTATTTAAGGATGCAACTCAATTTTCCACATCTCTCAATGGTAAAAATATCCCTTTTTTCTAAAGTACACTTTTTACGACAATGCGATACCGTTTGAAGGTACTGAATTGTTCAGCTGCAGGAAATGGTTTGAAAGCAACGCGATTAGGTTAATCCAATAAATTTACCTCCTTTTTGTGTGAAAGAAGGATGAGAAAAGAGGGTCCAAACATGTGATGGCCTTTACGAAATCCAGTTCACATCTGTTTGCTGTGCACGGGAAGCGGTTGTGTGCAGGCAATTCGTATCATTACACAAAATATCTCGTCTTGGTGACCCAACTTTTCTGATTTAACTTATTAGAAATGATCCAGTCTAACCGTTTTGACGAAGCTTAATACATTTCAATCAGAAAAGGAGACTTGTGCAATTCTACTATACCTGCTGTCAATTCACCTTGTAGTCATCCGTCGCTGTCATCCCAGCCTGGATGTTCGGCAATTGTTTCAAATTCAAATAGACTACTGATAGTCTCTTAATTTTTTACGTCTTCAAAGGCACGTATTTTTTTGTATTATTTTGAAAAAATCAAGGAACGCAGCAGTTTTTGAAACAACATTTCACAAGTGCTGAATTTATACATTGCCAGCTTTTTCACTTCTATTGACAAAAGTAGATTTTTGTTATAAAAGGAGACGCACCGGAAACACGACATCTAAGTAGGTAATTAGATTCCAAATGGGATTTAAAAGGAATTGAAATTTGCATGAACGTCTCTAGGTACTTTTTAATCATTGCAAACGTTGCAGCTGTGCCGAACTTACGTGGCTATCAAATACAGTTTCGAGCTTTCCTTCCCTTGAAAGATGTTCTTGAAGTATCGCGGGTTCTATGCAGCAATTCAGCATATGGGACACTGGATCTTTTTAATCGAAGTATCTGTGGAAGATAGCCCAAAGGTTTGGGGACTTATTTATAGTCGGTGTGTCGAAATTTTGTAAATTTATAAGTCGCATTAAGAACCTTCCACAGGCTTGGATTTGAGGAGGAATTTGATTAATCATCATGCACTGTTGTATCCACGGACGTAGGCATCCACTCATTGCCAGTGATGTTGGCTCGTGGTGTTGATGACCGGTGTATGGACTGGGCTGGCGCACGCTGAGAAGAGTAGGCGTAACAGTGGTAGCACAGACTCAGAACTTACTACCACATTTAACTTTGCGGCGGGAGCATTCCATTGCAGGGGTGTGACGAGCGAGAGACGGTGGAGATGGACCGCAAGTCCCGATTTGGCTCAAATGTTCCTTTTTTAATGAACTTTAACTCCATTTAGACAGACAAGTTAAGTTAAAAACTCTACAAATTACTTTCCCCGAATGCACAAAGGCCCATCGAAAACATGTTACACCTATACTTTCCTGTACATTCTGGCACTGGTTGTGAGAACGGGGCGGAGACGAAGGGCACCAGTAGTTGTGTCCCCAGTGGCAGTGGGAAATGTACATAGGATACAGTGTACATTGTCCGAGTAACAATTTGCTCTTTTTTTAGATCCTTTACGTGGCGACAGTGAATCCGAGCACTCTAGTGTAAGTTTTCATGTTTACTTAAAGGAGAAATGCAAATTTAAGGTTTCTTCCGCAAACTTTCTCAGACAAATATTGGGTTAGTAAATATGAAATTCTCGACCAGTGGTAGCTCTTATGCTTCTGTTGTCCAAAAATGTATGTTTGGCTTTTAGAAGCCTCCCTTGGGGCGATTTTTTGTGCACGATGGGGTAAATCATTTGCTTTTTCGAATGAGTTCCGTCTTAGGGGCGACGAAACAGCGCAATGGAAGTGTGACGAAAATTCTACTTCCAGGTAGCTCATTTCTCAAGGGTTTAAATTCTGAGGAAATATTATATTTTTGCTTTTAAGGATCTTTACAATTTCGGGCTATTGTTTGTGCGTACGTACGGTTATCCGTGTCCGTTAAAATTACGTTGGTTACAAGTGTGCTCAACACTAGAGGAAGCGAAGTAAACAACCCAGTCCCGATGCTTTGGTATCCCCACTGTGGCACCATCACTTGTGCTACCGAACTGGTCGACCCAACTGTTGCTCAGAGGCTAGGCAAAATTAAGGTTTCTCTAGCAGGCCAAGAGCATCCTACATCTACTTCTTGTTTTAGCCCCTCTCCCTGTGGAATGGTGGGGCTCTGCGACTTCTCTAAGGCCGCAGTGGGGGCATACTACTAAAGAAATGGAATATAATCTACAAAAACGGAGGAGCTTGAGTATTTGAAGAGACATTTGACAAATATCCTTTTTTGATTCGTGTCTCTAGCCCTCCTCGTGGTCACTTTTCTGCTTCTGCGGTAGGGAGTCTTTCTGGGAACAACAAAAAATCGGATTAAAGCTGAAATGGCAAATTTGCATCTTTGGAGGGAGGAGAATGGTACATATAAGTGCCAGCAGATGCTGCTTTGGTAGGGATTTCCGAATAATACATCCCTCGCAGGCCTGTATCTACTCTGAACGCACTTGGGAGCTATTTCTAGAACTAGCCGATTTTCCACAGCTGGCACAGTTGGATCGTTTCATTCAGGGTCACACGACAAGTATATTGTTGAGTTTAATTGTGATTCGCTGAGACCCGATCCCACTCAATCGGCTGTTATTGTGTAGGAGCTGAAATTTGGGGTGTGTCGTTTTAGCTTTTCTGTGGACTCAACCATCCATGGCACACATCTTCCTTTTACACTGTTTATTTCTAGTAACTTGAAAACCAAAGCAGGTGTGTCTTTTCTTTTGGATTGGGTTTGCTTACTGCTGCCACCGATATAGCACCCAAGGTTTTCCTTGAAGTCATAATGAGGCAAACCAACACGGAAGGTTAATAACTAGCGTGCGGAGGAGCATGACCTCCAGGTCATGCCGCCAAGCAGAAGTACAAGCCGCGAGGGCTAGGGGGCTTGCCTAATTAAACTAGTACCATGGACTGTCCTCACTCATTTTTGACGTATTCCATCCTTCCTTGGTGTTTGTTTCTTTTATTTCCGCAAAAAATATTCTCTTAAAACCAAATTTTGTGGGGCAAGTACTCCGGTTTTCACGAAAAACGTTTCATTTAGTAATGCAATATGAGGCAAAAAGCCATTTCGCGTTATGAGTCCTTCAATCAGCTCATTGTCATAACTCGCGTGAAGGAATTGAGGAACAACAATAAACGAGTATTTTTCTTAAGCTTATTGTCATCCTTTGATGTATGCGGAAAGTATTTTTTCGCTTAGCTTTCACCCTGACTTTCCCCTCCCAGTTGATATAGTTGTTGACGGCTTGTTTCATCACTAACATTGTTTTTGACGCGTCAATCTCATAGGCTATTTTCGATAGTAACATGGAACTCTTGCTATGGAGGGTAGAGTGTCTTCCTGGAAGTGACGGGTCTTTGATTGATTTACCATTTGAAGAAATATTTTAAACAATTTTCGGATGATACGGTCTGTTACCGAATACGGCGTCTTTGTAGTAGATGGGGCGAGCATTGTATCTGTTCCATGCCTGGTCAGAGGTAAAAGCCGAAACTCCCAGCGAAGGTCTAGTCCACTTAGAGTCACTCTCACATGTCAGTCATCTATCTATCCATCTATCCATCCATCCATCCATCCATCCATCCATCCATCCATCCATCCATCCATCCATCCATCCATCCATCCATCCATTCATCCATCTTGTTATCCGTCCATCCCACTTGTTCTATTCGATTCACAAAAAATAACCGTTTCTTCCATACTTTTGCTACCTCTTAATCCGTGGATGTGAAATTAATACTTTTGCCTCTTAGCAAGATGGAACTCATGTTCGAATGTGCCAATAATACTTTTTTTCGTCTTCACATTCACCACAAAGCTTTGCAATAAATGAATAACCTGAAAAATAACCATACCCCAAAACTCCCAGACTTAGTGCCTAGGAGAATTTGGATGGGTTGTCCGTCTTTCCCAAACTGGTCATCAGAAGTCGTAGTCTCGTGGGACAGGTCGTAGCAGTGCCTAATTAGTCACCTTACAGCACAGGAGGATGCCCTGCATTTGGGCTATCAACCCAACCTAGAGCCACTCTAGCCTCTCCCCTTACCAAGCTGGTTATCATTTTTTTGTTATTTTTTGATATTTTAATGCCACTGTGCAGTGTCAAACAAAATCTCATTCCTATGTGAGTCTAGTTTACCCCGCAAAAGATGTGCATCACTTCATGGTTTGCGTGCCTGTCCGAATGTGCGTGTATAATCGGCCATGCCTGTCCAATTAGTCTATCATGTCGTTTCCTCTAGCACAAATTTTAGCTTGTTCTTCACTTTTTAGGCATTCTCCTCATCAGGTAAGAAGGCCGTTTGTTTATTTTTTGATCCCATTAAAATAAAAACTTTCTTTATAAATCAAATTTTGGTCTACTTTGTCATCCAATAGGCCAACCAAGACGAATAACCTCGAAGATAGGCTCCCTCAGAAACGCAGGTTATAAACCGGGTGGAGGAAATGTAATTTCATACCACTATTTCTAGATACTTTGTGTTTCATCTTTCATACCACTGATAAAAATGTGTGCTTAACATTAAAAGGTGAGAATCCTGGACACGAAGGTGGATTTCAGCCATGCCCAGAGCAAGTGCAATTCAAAGGCGAATTTGAATTACAAGCCGGGTGAGTTGGTTTATTGCTGAGCCTCTATAATATTTTTTATCACTTGAAAATAAATAAAGTGCCAGACTTCTTAATGTCATATTAATTTTGAAAAGAGACAAGAAAATGTTTGGATGGATGAATGAGTGCCTGGGTGAAGGAGTAGATAGACCGTTGAATGGGTGAATGGATAATTGGGTGGACCGTTGGAAGGATGGATGGACAAACTGCTGAATACATGGGTGAATGAATGGATTGACAAGTGGGTGAGTGGGTGGGTAGTTAGTTTGACAGATGAAATAACAAGTTACCATGTAGCTAAAGTTTGAGTTAGAAGTTGATCCGTAGCCTTCAGCAAACTCTATTCATCGAATAAGACCGGTCGTGTTGGATCAGTATCTTTACCAATGACCTGCGTCGACCCAACACACTTTGTTTAATCTCAAACAAGAATGGCTAGACAGGGCAGTTGATGGATTGTGGAATCGTTAGATTGCTAGATGGCTGGATAGGGGGCTGCACGGACGGGAGGATGCTGACGGGTAATTGAACTGTTGGATGGATAGACGAGAGGATTTTCAGAAGTAGTGCCAAATATGTGGGTAAATGGATTTTCCAAGAATGGATGTGTTTTTACGGCTTCGAAGAAAGTAACACCTGACTTTTGGTTCATTAAAGTTCAATAAGTTTAACCACTTGGGAACCCTTCTACAAATCCACTTTGTCCAATACCGGCCGAATACTCATGCTTGAGAGGGTATTTTTAAATGTTATCATAGTCAGATAGAAATCCTAGTCCAATTTTTTTTGAAATAATTTCCCACCTTTCATTTTCCCTCGTAGGCGGTGGCGATATCCAAATTGTCGAAAAAAAGCTGAACTTCAAGGAGAATAGCAAGCCCCGTGTCAACTCGTTGGCTAATGCCAGACACACTCCCGGTGGGGGAAATGTTAAGGTGGGCCACTCTTTTTAACATCTGCGATTCTAACAGGTTCGGTGATTATCGTGACATTAGGTGTAGAATGTGGATTTCCTTCGGTTTCCTACTTACCTGGTTTGTTTTCAAATGATCAAATGTCATCGGTGGAATGTTGATTACGTCAAGTTTCGCGGCCAAATCATTCAGTCTTGCTTTCTGAGCTCAGGCCTCCAGCGTGATGTGTTGATGGTCAGGGTTAAACTTCTCAAGTTGTTTTACCGACGCGCTGCCTGTCCATAGGCAGTCGCATTGCCAAATTTTTAGCATTTCGAGTCGTTACAAGCGTGATCCATGTTCGGAGATAAATAGTCAATGCTCAGGATGGAAAAGAAAGAGTTAATCAAGCGATATTTTACAGGACTTCAACTTTCAAACAAGTTTAATATTTAACGAAATTGGACAGTTCAGTTGCTATAAAGGCTCTTTTCCTTCTTGAAAATCGTCTAATAGGTTTAATGCTATGGTGTGTGTGGGGGGGGGGGATCGAAAGAGCTGAGCCATAGAAGGGCTGACTGGAGTCATTGCAAAGCTGGCATGGAGGTCTTAATGCATTAAACTCTATGGTGGAACGATGAATTTGAAATACACTCCTTAATACTAGTGGCGAATCGCATTGATTTTGATGGGATTCATGCATTCAGTCTCCTGGTAGATTACTTACATCGGAGAGAGGTGATTCATTTGAGGGATTCTACTGAAGACTAGAAGATGCCCTGCGGCGATTGCTTCTTGCACATCAATCACTTCATGAGGACACACAAGTTAGGGTTCACTTGCACAAAATTTAAGTCATTTAGGAAGACGATATGAGGGCTTGAGGCACTGCTTTCTACGGTACATTGCTTTTGCCTGGATACTTGAAAACTGAGGTGGTGTGAAGATGTTATTGTAAACAAAAATAGGACCACGGATCTAGTGCCTACTTTAGAAATTCTCGACACCTTGTCATTAGCAATGTGCAGATGGCTCTCAATAAGAACCCAATAGAGGAGGGTCATGATGGACTTACCTAACCCCTCCTCACCCCTACTAATGTAGATAGAGTCCCGCAAGTTGAAATTCAAAGAGGCTGCTACTTCGCGAGTGGGCTCCTTACAAAATGCTTCTCACAAAGCGGGAGGTGGTAACGTCGAGGTTAGTGCCGTCCCATGCCTTGCATGCTAATCCCGTGTTGCTACTCTTGTCGCCACACTGATCCCACTCACCGATCTTCGCGCATCCTACTAACGTTGCTCCCCGAATTCTACTAAAAGTGGAATAACTTTTCCCATCTAGGGGCCATTATTTGGTTTAAGGAGGAAAAAGATAATTATATTACCTAGGGAATAATAGGCTTCCCTTTTCTTTTCTCAGATTTTCAATGAAAAGTTGCCATGGCTGAAGTACAACAAACCAAATCTGCCACCAGAGGAGAAAGCGAAGATTAACAAACACACTCCTTTGGCATCCGATAGCCCCAATGAGCCTATCTACACGTCGCGTCACCCCAGCACAGCAAGCTGATCGGCTGGAGGGGCAATTGAATAATCCGTTGTGCTTTCCATCACAAACATTAGTTTCTCTCACCTTTCACGGCTCCTCTATGTTAGTCATTTTCTCATTGTCTGTGCGCTCCTAACAGTCTCACTTTTCAATGATGATAATGGCTAGGACTCTTGGTTTTCCTTTCTTTCTCTCCCACCGCCATTTGTACATTTTCCTGTTGTCCCCACATTTCTGGGAACCTCACTTATGACTGGGACTTCCCGTCCTGTCCAAACGGAGGTACTTTATGCACTTGTCGACGCATGAATGGACTCGCTCGAAGAGGTGTCATCAGCCATTGAGCTAACTGCTTGGATTTCTGCTTTGGGGCCACGGAATCGTGGGGGTGGGGTTCAGGGTTTGGATGGTCCCAGGGGTCGGTCTTGCTGGTTTCTGCACCTGTGAAGACATCTTATGGCACAGATTTGTGCAGGTTTGAGTACATCAGGTCGTTTCATTGGTTGCTGGTGATGATGTTTTGTGATATGATGAATTCTGGTAGGCAGGTTTCTACTATCAAAGGTCCCCGATTACATCTGTATTTCACTAAAGAACTTTTTTTCGATAAAGCAAAAGGCTTTGTAAAGGCATAGGATGGGGCAAAATTTTTAAAGTTGTTAGAATGTTGGAAAGCAGACTTTAAAATTTTCGTTTTGGGCAGTTTAATCAGTGTACCATACGCCCTTGGCGAATAAAAAGCATCCGAATTTACAATAAATAATCATTGCAAGTGATAAATAAAAATGATTTGATACATTGCTCTTACTTTTGTAGCCCAATTATTGTTCTTCTGTAGCAAATACGAGGCGTTTATTAGATTTTGTTTACGCCCCAAATGATTGGTCATCTGTAATCGAGAACACGTTATTTGCAATCCATCAGGGCTATAATATGTATCACGAGACGACATCTCTTTACGACATACCTTTAAACCATCTCGACTACCAGTATATCACGGATTGCAAAAAATTGAAGGAATTAGAGAAAATACTGAAGGTACTGAGATCAGGCTCCGAAGGTCGATATCCAGATTTGGAAAGACATTGCGAAAAGAAAATACAGTCCATAGACCCAGAAAAGTAAAAAGTCATTATTAGTTTCTTTGAAGTTAAAGCATTATATGGGTTTTTTTCCGACACTAGTACTGAATTTTGAATTTATTCAGCGATCTTGTAAATAATTGGCCAGGAAAACCAAAATTGTACCGTAAATGAACCATCTCTGACTTCTACAGAAGTCGAGACTTCTATGTCCTTATGTGTTGGCTTCATTGCCTTTCAAAATGTTGTTCGTCTGCACATTCATGAACGAGAATTTTGGTAATGATATATTGAATTTGACATAAATCTTACTTTCAAAATAAAAGCCATATGTTTTTGATGCCAGATGCCTTCACGATAAAGTCACTGCTAAATCTTAAAACAATATATATTCCAGTCGTTTACTTCGAAAACCCGGAAAACTGCTGAGTGCCAGGCAATTACCCAACGACGAAAGGGAAGAGCTTGAGAGCAACTTTAAGGTAACGTGCCTTTGTGAAGCAAAAAACAACATAATGAAAAGGAGTGGCTTAATGAAACCAAACGTCAAGAGTGCTTATCAAATGCGTGCGGTTTATATGATATTAATGAAGATGAAGAGGACGAAACCCTTCCAAAAGTCAGGCTTTGGGGATCAATAAACCCCGATACTGGAAAAGGCACTAGAGTAAGTCCTACCTAACACCGATTTCTGCTTACAAAATGAAATCTTAATCCACATGGCTGCGAAGCTGATGGAGTTGCTCCGAAACCATTGTTTGCAAAGAAGGTTGGTTTATAAAAAGCGGAATGGTAATAAGGTGGTATTTCATTTAGTATCACTATTATATCGACTTTTGGAAAAGAGCAAAATTAAGGTGATAGATTTGAATTCTTAGTAGTGCACTTCAACACAAATGTAATGCATTTTGACTTAGAAAGCGAGTTTAAAATCTGAAAGTTATTAAGGAAATTAGTAGTCATGAGTTTATGCTTTGGTAAGTAGATTATTCTCTGCAAATAGGTGAAATCTTTGAAAACAAAGTCTGGGAAACTGAGATCCTACGAAGAATGGGATAAGTAAGCACTCTAAATGGCTTTATTAAGAACTTCCTAGCAATTTTTATGTATAATCGGTGGAACAAATCAGCTTTCCCACAAATTTTGACCTTAAAGTAAAAAGTGTTATCAGGCGTCAGAGTTATGCAGTTTTTGGATAGCTTACTACAAATGCTCCTAATAACTTGCAGAGACTTGCATGATGCAGGAAATTCATGGTGTGTTGATACTATAAATTAATTGGGAGGAAACTATCAAAAAAATATGGAGGATCAGAAGAATCGTTAAATTCAAGAATTTCAAGCATCCGTAGTAAAACAGTTTGAATTGCTGACCCATATAGTTGTTTTTTCCTACTTTAAGAACGTCATTTTATTGTATATTCGATTAAAGAATAGGGAAGGAGATCGAAAAGGAGCTGGAGATGGACGAGCGGGATGGAGAAAAGAGCAACGAAATCGCAGCTGTTGGTGCTGAGAAGGGCGAGGAAAGGAAGAACAATGACAATGAAAAGGCAGTGAAATCAGTTTGTAGGGACCTTTCTAAGCGGATACACAACATGCCCCGACAAATTCGAGTTGTGCACGCTCAACGGGAGAAGGAGAAGGGAAACGAGGTTTGTTGAAGTTGGCATGTATTGATAAATTCCACCCATGAGTATTGAATGACCAAAACAAAAGTAACGGTTTACTCCTTAATTTGAGACTTACTACTATCCCAGTCGCTGCACTTTGCATACGCTCCATCTTTTTGCGTCATTGGGAAGGTGTGTTGCCCACTGGGCATTTAATTATTCTTTGTCTGAGTGTCTTTCAATAGCAATTCCGATTCTGTAGATGTGTAGTGAAAGCCGCCATGGTTTTGACAAGCACCTTGTAACAATCCTGATTTTGAAAAGTATTTTAGTAGCTTAGCATTAGCATTGACCTTTACAGCTTCATACGACCTGATCAACCGATTACAGCTGTCAAATTGCAGCTTCAAATCGTGGGACCTTAAGTGCTCCCCAAAACTGCAACAAGCTATACTAATGTGCAATTTTTATTGAAGACGTACAAAAGAGCTGGGAACCTATAAGCTTAGCGGGAGCAACAGGCCATCTATGGGAAGTAAGGCCTACTCACACTGAAGAGTCTGTGTAGTTAAGTGTATAACCAAACAAAACATTAAGTATAGCGACAAAGTGGGTCCCAACAAATCAGGAATATCTTGTGATTTCCTAAAAATGCCTTAAATAATACCCGATTCTACATTTTTTATCTATCTGAATGATCTAATCCTGCATTCCATCAATACAGGCACTGATTGCAGGTGACTACAACGAGGCATTGGGTTACTATTGTCGAAGTCTCGTTTTTGAACCAACCACCGCCGTTTACAACAATCGAGCTTTGCTGTGTAAGTGCTTGAGAAAGTACAAAAATGTTAGCCAGCCTAAAAGGACAATAAAATGTCTTCAGTCTTTTGCTTACAGACTTGAAACAGAAGAAGTGGAAGCTCTCGGTGGAGGATTGCAATCGTGTTTTGGAGAAGGAACCAGAGAATATTAAAGGTGAGTAAAACTCAATTACTACTTATAATGTGGAGGCATTATAATCCACTATCCTTTCCCAACGAGACACGAGTTTTATAACATGTTTCGTATCTGGAGGCCAGGGAGTAGCTAAGCGCTAACCTCTAGAATCTCCGTTTCCATCTTAAGTTCATTGAGCAAATGATCATTTTATTGGCGGATGTCATTGCCAAGGTTGGGTGATAATAACTCGAAGAGGGAGTGTGCGACGAATTTGAAAGATGAGGAAGAGGCACGACAAAAAATTCTGTTCTGGCAGTCCATTTCAGTTTTGGAAATTAGCCATGCACTAGCTGGGCGATCTGAGTTAAGAGTTATGTGCTGGTGGTGGTTAGCCGTGGTGAAGGTGGCTGCAAACTATGTAGCGCCCCAAGGCCTTTCTGAAGATGAAAGAAGACATAACACTTGAGCAGAATATGCGTTGACGTACAGAAGGAGCCACCTAGCATGGTCTGGAGGCCAGTTTGCTCGGTGAAGGTACAATGACGAAGCCCCTCAATGGCCCATTACCAAAACCGGGAGTTATACAAACCATTAACGTATTAGAACCACACTTGTATTGATATCAAAATTTAACATCGCTAGCCCATCAGAGGTGCTAACCCATGTGAGGCACAAAAATAAGTTATAGAAGCCAAAGTAACGCCACGATCAAGTTATGAGAAATGTCAAACTTGCTTCAAGTCCAGAGTTAAAAAGCAACAATTTATAATCGTTGGTGGGACTTATATGTTAAGGAATTGCTGAATTGCATCTCATTTGTAGCATCGATATTGGGTAGACTTAGCTTGACCTAACAAAAACCTCTTTTGCCATATTAGCTCTACTGCGAAGGGCACAAGCCTTTTACGAATTGCATAGTCTGGTGAAAGCACAGAAAGATTTAGAACTTGTTCTCGTATTGGAACCCAAAAACTCTCGAGCTACTGTAAGTAACCCTTTCATCTCATGTTGATATGCAAGCCAAAGGTGAAGCCTTTACATGAAACAAAAGTGAAATCGATATACAGCTATCAAATCTTAAAAAAATAACTTTTATTTGACCGCATTCGAAGTTAAGTGGACTAAATCTTAAGGATAAATTCACCACTATCTCCTGAGTAGTCAGGATGAATGTGGCTGTAATGCATAAAACGCAACACCTATTTAATTTATCACTTTCAAAAGCATCATTCCTAAAATTACGAGTTGTATCACAATTAAATTCTTTGATTTAGTAAACTCGTGTAGTTTGTCACCTTAAATCATCTCTGTAATCGTAATAAAGCATACCAACATGGATGAATGGTTTGTTATTATTTCAAAGAAAGGCTGGAAGACTACGGTCGTGCTCGGGAGGCCGAAAATGCAGACCGTGGAAATAGAAAAGCCCACGTAGTTAAGTGTATAATTAATAGCTACTAGAATAATGCTTGTTAAGTCGTTTAGTCATGTCTTAACCAGCCTTTTAAAGTAGTATCGTGATTAGGTTTCACATACTGTTATATCACAATTGTTACCGAAAATGTGGTTAGCCATTGGGGCAGAATGTGACTTTACTGGGGTATTGCAGAACAGCTAATAGGCTAGAGGGGCGATAATTTTTTGAGCAGCCTGTTTTGCTGAGACTGTTCAAAAGACAATAGCAGTAATAATTGCATTACAAAGAAAAGTTTTCTACCTTAATTTGGGGTGATGCTTTTGGCTGATTCAAACAGGGTTATTTTACGAAGTTCTCTCCAGCAAACTTTACTTAAGCATTGGTGTCGCAAGTCGGGCGCTAGTCTTCGGTGGCAACATTTCAAAGGTTGACCTTGTTGAAAAGAAAAAGTTGCTTGGGGCAAAACGCGTGAATTTGTTTTTGTGGCCTAGTTATTTACTTTATTCCCAATTACTACTCTCTGACTACTTTTAGCTTTTAGTACTATGGCAAGAATCTAGTTGCCCGCATTTATCAGCTATTTTTATAAGGTATGGAAATTCTAAAATATGTAAGGCAGCGAAAGAAACATGCAGTCCACCTGGAACTCTAAGTACTGCAATTTATATATTGTCGTCTTAAAACACAAAGAATGGGGCTGCGTGACATTTTTAGAGCTCACCAACTATCAAAAAATCGCTTGTAATCTCAAATCCCATCTTTTAATGGCCCCACTAATTTATCGTTAAAGCTCAACGCTACCATTAATTGTTCGTTTTTAGGTGTGGAAAATGAGAAAACTTTGTTGTTTTGATGTGACCCTTCCCATTGGTTATATTTCGATACCTTAGCCGATCCTTATCAGCTCTTTTGTTGTAAAAAACGAATGATTGAAGGCCATTTCCTAGTGCTGCAGAAAATTCCTCTTAAAGGAAGGAAAGGGAAAGGTTTTTTGTGATGCAGTCAACATGCAAATCCGAATGGGGACTACACTTGACCTCATTTGGTTGAAATAAAGACAATTTTAGCATTATCATCAAATATTCCAAAAAAAAAAACTGTTTCTAATTACAAAGAAGTTGCAATACAGCGGCTTAAATCAGCTAATAAGAAGGCTCAAGTTATCTCAATATCAAAAGTTTACAAGAATTCCATGATCCAAAGATAATTGTATGCCCAAGGCCGTGTCTTTTCCATCCCAGGCGCTACTGAGAAGAATAATTCAGGGTTTTAAATGTGAAATTCAAGCACTATATCGGGAGACTCATTTCTTAGCTTTCCTTGTATTTCCCAGTTACAGGGGATGTAGTTCAAAATTAATGGAAAAAGATAATTCTGAAGTTTAGTGTCCAACACAAACGAACCCAAATGATAGCCATCTGTGTTAAAAGAAGTTGATGCCAGGAGCTATATGGGAATTCTTCATCTTAGACACTCTTGAGGAAGGTTAGAGAAGATCATGCCAGCCGACAGCGCAGTAACCTCGAGGGTGGCCGCCGGATGGTCATTGATGAGGTGGATGAGGATGAATTTGAGTGTGACGACAACGGGGAAGATGAGGAGGAGGAGGAAGAGAAAAGAGCTAGTAATGAAGATGCTACTCAAAGACGGCCAGTTCCACTGCATCAAGGCGTTGAAATTGAGGAGGTGCTTGATGAAAATGAAGAGGAGTCGAGCAAATCTAAGGTACGTAGAAACTTTCGTGCTACTTAGTGGCATTGGTTAGATGAAAAATATAACATAGAGAATTTCCTAGTGAGGATTTGTTAATTTTATGATCGTGAATGCACGATGTGAGGATTTGATCAAATGTTTTAATACTAATCCGTCCTGAGGAGTCTTAAAATAATTATTCACCCGGGAGGAAATTAATGATGACAAAGATTACAGGGAACAATGGATGTTTCTCTGGTTTAAATCAAGTATTAGACTAGGATACATTTCGTTTGTTTGTTAGAACGGTAATTCCACTAATGGAAGGGACCTGTAATTTTAGAAGAAGGCGAAGTATTTATTCGTGAGTACACTCACGATTGACAGGTCCCGTCACTTTTCATCAATGCATTTTCGTACTAAAAATCGTTATTTAGCAAAGCTGTGTTCTTTTTACAGAAAACTAAAAATTGCGTTGGAATTTTTAAATTACCAGACCGATATTTCTTATCTGACTGATCATGTAAGGCAAGCGAATGAGGGGGTGTGGCTTTTCGTGATAAAATTGAGTAACTGTGCTATTCTACTCAGAATATTTAATTCATTAAAAGAATTTATACTACTAGCCATCATTCTTTCCCAACGAGACGGTACCTTGCTCCAAATTCTACCGTTACCTCATATTCCATTCGTCTATTCTACCTAGCACATGATCATTTGATTGGCTAATGCTCTTAGGAAAGAAAAGTTGATTACTTGGGGGAGAAGCATGTAAGAATTCCAATGAGGATGTTGATGATAAAACAGTACTGCTGACAATTCCTAGTTACTTCAGGTTTGGTACGAACGTGGTTCCCTTTTTGAGTTATTCACCATCGGAACCCAATTTTGCAAGCTATGTCCGGATAGTACTTTCAGCTGTTGCAAGACTCTGAAACCGTGGAACCCGGTTGGCCTAAGTTTGCGAGGTAGACAGGCTTAAAGTTACATATATCAAGCTTCTTTTGAATGCATTTGGTGAGAATCTAAAGTGGCAGCAGAATAGCAGTGAACGCAGCAAAGGCTGCTGTACCGATAGGTGGACGCAATTTTATTCTTTTAACTATCTCTACAAGTCACAACAAACTATTGCAGCTAGGTATATCAAAAACAGCAAGAACCTTTATGGTCACCCGGTGGGGCTCTTGAAATTAAAGGTGACAGATTATTTCTAAAAAAATATAAACCACTTCAAATACTACCTGAGATGGATTAGGTTTTTTGACTAGGTGCTAGGACTGTCTCTAATTTCTTGAAGCATATTTAATTCAATTTTCTGGAAGTTTTCTTTTATTGGAAAATTTTCAGGCATTCTGGAATATCTTTAAACTCCCACTCACGTTCAACCTCCTAGTTGGCTAATATCCCAGGCAGATAGGCTTAAAATGGGCTAGTAATCACTATAGGGTCAAAGCTAATCAAAGTATCGTAAATCCGCCGCAATAGAACCAGTCACTCATGGTTGTCAACACCTAAAGCCATTCGTATTGAAGGTTTTGTCTCCTGGATATTCTGATTGAACAGATTTTATAGTTTGTAGCATATACTACATGCGATAGTCCGCGAAGGAATTGACGAACTTGTTCCCTCAAAAGCTCAATTCCATGTGGTAAGGAGTGTAGCACCTATAACGCTGTTAGGATGGTGGGACGCCTTCTCCCATGCTAAGTGCCGCCATCAATGTCTGAGACATTCGAAAGAAGGTCAACGATTGTCGTAGGCAGAAGTGACGACATTGTGGGAAGGAATATTTAAACAGACTGTCTTCAGCAGGTGCTCTGACTTCTTCCTCCGGAAGGACATTATGGGGGCACAACGGTCACTCCTTCACTACGATGTAACTAGGAACGTTAGGCAAAACCGTTGACAGGTAGTAAAAGTTGTATATTTGTTGATATTACAGAAAGAAATCACACCCAATGCCAAGGGTGACACCCAAAATGACGCGAACAGTGGAGTTAAGGTGGGTTCTAATTCTTTTCCAGATGATACTTCAGTTACCTTTCAAGAGTAAATTAGGTATATTCATATGTAATGATGATGACAATACATTACTTCATTTGAAGCACAAATGTGATATGATAAAGTCATCAGCGGAATATACGGGTAGGGACAAAGATAATATTACCATTTTTTCTCTTTGTCTATGACTCTGCAAAATAACTATTAAAAATTGTAGATATAAGGGCCAGAAATTAAGAGGCTATTGGCCAGTGAACCCTGTTTGTTTACGAATTCTAGCAACTGGAATTGGAACAAATTGGGAAGGAGGCGTTCCGTTCTACCACAGGTATGTCTAAATTTAGGAGTGGAGTCGGACACGTAATTAAAACAGGCGATTTTGTCGCTTCGTCAATTCCAAGACTTGTGTCAAGTGATCAAAAGAGCTCGTGGTGCTTTCGATGGACTTTGCTGCAATGATTTGCTGGATGCAATTTTAGATATGCCTGCGTTAGAAAGCGCCGAGGTCAACCGTCTCATCAGACAGGTTCACAGTGACCTTAATGGTTGCAAATTGAACGTGTTTGCCTGACGAACTCAGCTTAACTCAGATTTTTTAAGTGACAAAATCTCCCTAGTAAATGTGCAGAGTATTTGAGGAGGTTGGGACATGCGACAGCGAAAAGCACTGCCGTGAAATGGTTTAACCCATCCCGTTATAATAGGCGACCACACTCCATGATACATCTTTTTCACAAGGCCTCATTATTTTAACGACAAGAAAAACTTGAAGTTAAGGTGTCAAAAACCTCCAGTATTTAGCACGAGTGATGCAGCAATTGGTTTACGTCAACATTAACTGGGAAGGGGAAGTCGTGAAAGAGGAGCTAAGCAAATGGGTGTTATAGGCCATGAAATAACAAATAACAGGTAATGAGCTCCATCAGCTATCATTTGTTGGAAGAGCATTATTTGCTGACTAACTAATTAGGAATGAAAAGTTGCTTTTATATTTTATTCCAATATTATGCAGACGAACTTATTACAAGTTAGCTCAAAACTATCCACTTACTACCCACATCACCCAACCAGCATTACGCTTTGTAAATGGGGGTGTGTGGAGTAGCTTGCAGACGGAAATGACCTCCTTGAAGGTGTGCGTGCACAACTCCTTCATGAGAAACAGTTTGATCTAGTGAATCACATGGACGAGATAATACAGGACCTCGCACCTTGTACCGCTACAAAGCTTTATTTTGAGAGGAAGAGAAGGAGTTACTATCTCATCCTCTTGCCACCAGCAATAGAAAAGCACGTAAATCGCCTGCGAAATGGAATAATTGGTTGTAAAATTCAAGTGAGATAGAGAGGCTGCAGCTAGGCTTTTTCTTGTCTGCTAGGAAGAAAGCACTTGAAAAGGTAATTCACATTGGGCGTTTCAAAAGGATTTTAATGGTGCTCACATTAGTAAAATATTTCAAGAAACTGTCTCCATCATTTCAAAGTTTGTCCACAATAACTGCGCGATATTTTTGGCTACTGTGAACATTTCTATTTCCTGGTGCCTTGTCGAAGGTATGAGGTGCTAGAAGCGCATGCGGCATGAGTATGCGCCACTTACAACCTGTGAAAATGCCATAGCATAGTAGAACCAATGTTTGGTGTTACAAACTGCTGTGTATTTGTGATCATGGGTACTGTCAAGATGCCAACAAGAATAACCAAGAGGAAGAGACTTCAGAACACTGGGTGCTCGCCTATTGGATGGAGCACTGAAGTCCTGCGTTAATTTGTCTTGACCTCGCAGTGGATACTGGTAAATTTAACGTATCTTTATATGATATTGACACATCAGAGGGGAAATGAACGTGAGGACGAACAGTATAACCTCCCAGATTGTTAAGGGAAAGGGAAATACCGGAAACTTCTAGTAACATCGGAATAGAAGCCAGTTACAAGCATTCCCAGCATTTACGTGACGTCGTACTCCATTTAAATTAAAATCATTGTTATGCGTGCCATCTTCAACCATCTCCGATTTTACGCCTTGTCAGAGCTTATGACAGAAATCCAATTCATTGAAACCGCATACAAAACAGGATTATTTTCGTGTCAGCTGTGCTAATCGCAAATTCTGAAGCGGTTTAACTCATTCACTTCTTAGTTGAACGACCTGCATTACATAGATCTCATTTGAAAGAGTCAAAACAAATGTCTAAAATGGGTTTGCACTAACTCATTTTGCATTATGAAACGCTTGCCTGCCAATAAAACCAACGTCACATATATGTGACATTCTACTTCTTGTATACCGCAAACAGATCGGCTGATAACAGATCTTCCTCGATCTGAGGGGGATCAGATCAGGTGATGTGATGAGTTCGGCAACCTAGTATCCAGATCGTATTGAGGCAATAAGGGCAACACATCTTGATTATGAATTTGTTAAGCTTAAAGGGTTTCCTGTTAAGTCACAATTAATCAAAAAAGATGAATATTTGACTCCAGTTGATTAAAGCATATTGTCTCATTTTTTTACCCTTATCAGTCTTAAAAATTTTCTTTTATTTTGTGAAGAAGATATTGAAAGAAAACGCGTGGAACTCATACAAGGGCTTAAAGGAACCGATCCAATCAAATTGAAATCAGGTACTATCTAACGCTTCTACAAAATGCTTAACTATCTCTTTCAACTTCTAGCTCTCG
Organism: Echinococcus granulosus; assembly: GCF_000524195.1. NCBI lineage: Eukaryota > Metazoa > Platyhelminthes > Cestoda > Cyclophyllidea > Taeniidae > Echinococcus > Echinococcus granulosus. Next base: position 3,071,359 of record NW_020170382.1, on the reverse strand, counting down.
ACATTAAACTTGATGCGGAAATGTTGGAGCAGTATATATTTGCCCTCGAGACAATCAGCTTACCTCAAGGTGGGCGCTTAAAATTTGCTTCTATTTATTTATTTATTTTTTTACTTGCTGTATTCGCATAGTGAATAAATAGGTCTGGATAATTGTGCTGTTATTCAATCGTCCATCAAACATTTTAATTTTTAAGTGCACCACTTGATTTTTTTCTCATCGGATAAAAAACGGTTTATTACTAGGCGAATACGAATTTGTCTACAATGCATTGGATAGAATCAGCAAGAGTGCTAGATTCAACGTCGCAGTCCTGATGTTGGACGGTGCCGTGACGAAAGGTAATTGAAGTGGTTAACTGGGTGGAATTAGCGTAGTAGCACCAACTTTCAGACTTAATTTATCTATAGTTAAGTTCGCCTTCAAGTCATCCTTAAAATAAACACTTTTTGATATGTGATTTGAAAGACTTTGTACACATCCTCCGAACCCTATCGATGTGGGCGAAAGATGTCAATAAGCAACCACGCCATTATATTTCACCTGAATCGTACTAATATTGACAATTTTGTCTTATAATTCTCTTTGCTCGTATCAGTTTGTGCATTTTTCAATTATACAGTTTAAATCATTGGGAGAAGATCCGTGAAACCATTTATTCATCGAAATAATCACGATTGGAAGATATGAAGCCTACTTCCTCTTATCTCCTCGTAAGATCTAGGATAAGACCTTCTCTTAACTAGTTCATTAGGCCAGGCTTTTTCTCAGCAAGAAGTTGCTTCTCTACACTCGACTTATATCTGTATAACTGCTTTGGCTTTCAGCCGAAAATCCACTGTACGCGTTTCTGCCTGAGGTCTACCACACCCACAAGCCAAGTCAGCGTGGTTTTGTAAAGACAAAGTGATGCGAGCCTCAGAAGTGCTCCCTTGGGAGTTTTTCGTGCAGGGTCACGTAGTCTTAAAGACGCCATACGTTGCTTCAGAGAAATAGGCTTTGCCGACACTTCAAATTTTACTTCAGGAATGCACATTGTGTCAGTAGCCTTCGAGCACATTGGCACCAACTGTTTCAAAGCAATCCATCATCAGGGTTTTGTCAGCACGCGGTTTGAATTTGTAGTTTCGTTTCACCATTGAATTTTGAATAGCAAATATGTTGAAACAAAAACGAGTTCATTTGCCTTCCTCACGTCTTTTACACTCTCACATTGCTCACATGTGCTTCGAATAGTCTGCAATCTTTCACTAATAAGGTTGAAGAGCTTCCGTTGAACATTTTGCATCTTGCTGATCTTGTAGTTGATCTCCCAATTGGAGGCCAGTCGTTATTAACAGCATGCATCTGCAACTGGTGCAAAAAGCCACGAATAGATGGATTAGCAAACCGGGATTTTCGCGTTCGGACAGGGCGTATCCGAGTGTCTTGAAATGCTGTAAAAGAAGCTTCTTGAATACATTATACGTCTTTGCATCTATCCCAACCAAGTGCAAGAAGTAGGGTACTTTGAGAATGAGGACGCAAAATTAGCGTCAATTGTGCCCACCAGGACAGAAGATTAAAGTCGTACCTCATCAGAAGTCATTCAGTTTGAAGCCGGGCTCGTTCCGAAAGTGTTTTTATAACTTTTTGTCCCTTGTATGCAGATATAAACCAATTGCTTAATCAATCGCCCCCAATCTTACTGAAGGGTTATTGGTACGTTAGTTAGTGGTAGTGGGTGGGAGAGTTTTCCCAATCCCGATTTGTCTGTCTTTGAGTGGGCTGAAGCGTTTGAAATTTTCAAGTCATCACTGTATCGCCTACCACCCACTGAATCCTCTGCATCACCTGAACGACACAATTTTCTTGTCTTCCGTTGCTTCTCATCAATGATTGTCTTCAAAATTAACATACGACATCTCTTTCTTTAGGTTATTTAATCAAAAAAGAGTTAAATGCCTCGTGATTACTTAATTGCGATAAGTGGTGTGAATTGGTTGATAGGCCCCTATGAAGGTGATAGTAAATTCACACTTTACTACTTCGTAACCTATTTCAGCTGTCCAGGAGATCTTCGACAAACTACACTCTTCTGCCGTATCCGCTGACTACAACATAGCGGAACTACAAAGTAGATTCGCAGCTTAAACAATCAACCGTGCTTGGCGCATCAGCTTTTCTAACGTAGCTTGCTGTTCAGTTGAGTGATGTCTTTTTCCATTTTTATGGTTACATTGCTGAACATGTAATGTTTTGTATTTACCAGTGGAGAAGGAATATAATTCCTGAGTAATCTTAACAAACCCCCGTTAGATCCCTAAAAATTGCTTTTGTGTAGCAACTCCAGACCTAACTGTTGGTGGACGTTTCGTATTTCTTACACCGGTACGGGTAACTCCTAACCTTGAAGTCTATAACTAGATAGCTATAAAAGGGAAAACAGTTACCACGACATCCACATTTTGACAACAATATCCAATGTGTGGTGAGGCCGTTCTTCACCTCCTGGTTGAAATTTGCGTATGCGTTCCACAGCAATTTATGTGCCAAGTCATCACGGATACAAAGTCGATCTATTGCACGATCCGCTGCTCCCTGGTAACATTTGCTTTTTTGCTAACTGAGACGGTGGAATCAGTGATGCTGTTGTGTCCGAAATCCCCATGCAGGTATCGCAACAATTAAAATTCTACAAATCGTTTTGCTTTAGTGTCACGGAAAGACTTGGATAGTAGACTAGATAGTATAGCGCGAACGGGAAAGGGTAGCACTTGTAGCCTTAGAGTCCTCAACCAGAGAACCTAAAGCTTCCAGCGAAGGTGTACTCTGTTTGAGGCGCTTCTGACATTATCCCAGACACAGAACTTGCATACGGCCGTTTATTGAAATCACTTCAATCGCTGCTCTTCCATACAACTGCCGTTGATCTCCATCCCGACGTCTCGAACTTCAGTAACGGCAAAGCACGCACATCCATTCATACTACCACGCTGTCTGCGGCAGTACGTTCCATTAGTTGACGTAGGTTTGTGATGTGTACCGCAGCGTCTCGCATAATTTTGTACAGAATCGAAAGAGACATGCGCAGACTGCATCCGGGCATTTTATTCAGCGAAACCTGCATTAACAGAGAGTCCAGATGCACCAGGCTCACACTCGCGGACGACTACATGGAACGTTCTAGCAGGACTGGGATATTTAATTTCAATCCTATAAAACGGGACGCTATCATGGTGGTAGCAACTCCGTCCTCTTACCGAGAGTCACACTCTTCCCCATGTATTGATAGGGCGCAGAGTAATCGGCAAGCGATGAATGGAGACATCAAATCCGACCCTGAGAATTGCTACGCATGCCTACAGAAAACTTCAACCGCAGTCTGTCCAGTAACTGGACGCTTATCAATAGGGCATGTAAGTGGTTCTAATGTAAAAATTTAAGTGATGATCGCGGTTAAATCAACTGTAAAAATATCGGTTCCCACCCACAAACCCCAACGTCCCGGTACGGCTTTAACAAACGTCAGGTCAGTGACAAAACCTCTCCAAGACAAAACTAAACTACACACTCTGACAAACATACCGTAAGCAATTATTTCTTTGCAATTACAAATCAATCAGAATAAACTCTAAAATAATTTCTCTTCTTTGAAAGAGCATAGGATACATTCCCCGTGGAAGCATCAAATTTTACGCAATGAGGAGATTGGATTGTCATTATGCCGAACAAACCTATTTCTCAACTAAAAAATGGGAATTCAGTAACTTTTCTTTCATTTTGGTATATATCACAAGAGGTGGGGCTCCAGAAATGGTATGAGGTACACATAAGGAGGGTGGGCGGTTCAATATTCGGTTAGCCGGTTGTGTGATAGTCGATCCTAGGACAATATTTTCTTTAAAAATAAGAATGGGGCTTTAGTAATGACAAGCTGCATCACAGGGGCTCCTTGATGATCGAGTAGGTCAGAACCAATTCTCCTGGTTGTTTCCAGTAGAAATGACGCACTGTTCTCAGATTCATTTCGGGATCCAGTAGCTAAACATTAAAGAATTCTCCTGTACAAACAATCATAATAAAGTCATTTGACGGGTTTGTTGCTAAGATTACAAAGAAGAACCGAATACCCCATTCTAGACGCTTTTTGGTGTTCCGACACGACAAAGAGCCAAACCGACCAATGTAAATTATGCTCCTCATTCCAAGAACATTCTACATCCATTTGATTGTCTTAGAATCGACTCAAATATCTACCGCATGAAAAAAAAAACATTTAGCATAAAGTCATGAAGAACAGTTTTGCCTTGTTTTTGACATGCAGGATCACGTAAGTGAACAACCAGGGAGTCAAATGTAAAATAAAAATAGAGAATTCTGTCCGCTGTCGAACATCATTGTTTTGTGGATTCATTTAAGTTGTTGGCAAACTTAGGTGTGAATTATATCAAAGAGGAACAGCGTTCTTTCATAGGCCGGGTTATCTTGAAGCAAAAAATTCATCTCCACCATGGTTCGTGCTTAGCATGGTAATCAATTTACCTCCTTTGTAGATTCGTTTATGAGTGGAAAGAAAAACCTAAAGTAGCCAGAAAGATCCAAAGCGCTTCAAACGTTCATTAAACTACAAATAGGCATCTGAGATCGCAAGAGATAAGGGGGAAAAATAAAGGTGGTTGATCAAGGTAGACTCACGTGATCGCCACACCAGACTTGGATAATGTCCTCCGGTGTGGAAGTGGCTTTGAAAGCGGCGTTAGCAACGGCTGTGAGGTCAGCCAATGTGGTGCCGGGTGGCGCCTGAGCGGGCACGAAAGTGACGTTGGTGGCCATAAGCTGGGTCGGATTTTCACCACCGCCTCCAGTTCCAGCACCACCATTGCCAGCTTGCGTAGAACCCGCCTGTCCATTCGAATGCGGCGATTCTAGAAAAGAAGCAGAGGAAAGTTGGTTATTTCTCCGTCGGTAAATAGCTGCAGACTACAGTCACTTTTCTGATAGTATGGGGTCGTTCAGCATAGTTTCTTTAAAATTCCGAGCTATTTTGCAGCTTTTTTATCAGGTAATTGGAGTGGAGTAGTTCCATACTCAACCATCAAAATACGATCAGAAGTTTAAAAAAACACGATAAATTAAATTCAATCACCATTATACCAAGCCATTTTTGATCTGACGGCAGCAAGGTCATTCATTACCTTCAGAGTTGGCGGTAGTGTTTGTGGGATTCTGCGAACCGTTGGACATCTGATCGACAGGAACTGAGGTGGCAGACTCGACCAGTTCGAGCATTCGCCGAAACTCGTATTCCATCACTTTTCGGATGGTCAGTGTTTCATTGGCCGACAAACGCTCCCGATTGGTTATTGTTACACCTGCAGCAGTTGCTGGTGCGTTGGCTGGTGTTGGCAAGCTAAAATTGCAGGAGATAATAGGTATGGAAGATTTTATACCTCTCACTCTGTCCTTGCTTAACTAGACTCTAGGTAAGACGAATACTTTAAAAGTGACGCTACTGGTGCGGGGGATAGACGGTACTGAACGTCCAGCTGACTATAAATAAGACTAAGAAGAATGGGGAAGGAGCTCTAGAAATGGCTGCGAAGAGAACTAACAACTAAAGAGGTAGCAGGAGAGTTGAGTGAGAGTATTCAATGTGCATTAAATACAACTAAGGCTAGGTTTTCATTCTCTACACTTCACCTATCACCGACACGGGAAAATTGGAGGTATAAATGAACAACAATTTCAAATGCTACCTAAATCTGAACCAAATTCGATAAAATACTTCAAAAAGGAAGTCAAATCTTACGTCTTTGATTTGGGATTGGTGATTTTGAGATCTTGTGTAAGACAGAACGGTATCTTTGCTGCTTTGATGGCTTTGTGCTGTAAGGAAAGGAGAGCATTAGGAGACGTCTACCCAAAGTGTTGAGGATGGAAACTTCAAATCTGGTTGGGACGATGAAGTAGAAGCATTACTCCCAATACAACCATCGTCAAACCATGGATTTGGAGAATTGGTCGAGAGGGGTCTAATGCGTTTCAATAACAGTCTTCCTTAATACACCTGAGAGAATCCAGGAATGAAGAATTGAAAACTTCTGCGGCTAATAAGTTCCCTCCTACCTGTAAAGGTCAAAACGCCTATTACTATGGAATTTGCTACTGTCGTCTGCACAGCGATGACTCTATACTCATGGTTTTACATGGGATAACCAATGAAGAACCATGGCCAGAAAGCAGGGTGCAGATTTGAAGCGTTGACAATAACGCAGACACTTGAAATGCCACTTACGGCGATAACGACATCAGTAATCCACTCTGGCACGTGCTCGCACAAGAGTCGTTGCTCCTTTGAGAGTGCCGTGTCGTGGATAATGAAACGAGCCAGAGCGCGTCCACGACTGTCGCTGAAACAGTGAAAAGAAAACAATGCTGCCATAATCAGGTCACTTGTTAAGTCTGGACGACAATCACCTACTCAATATAACCACAGCAGTGTGAAAATAGAAAAGACAAAGTTGGCTGCTCACCTTAAAATGATGGGAATGTGGTCGGGTAGTGAGACGCATCCTTTCGTCAAATTTGGTGCGTCTTCAAGGAAAGAAAAGAAAAGTAGTGGAAAGAGCAACGCGCAAGCTCGTTCCTTCAATCTCTCCACATGAAACTTACTATCGCCTTCACCACATAGCTGAGCCTTTGGCCAGCTTTCGAAAATCGCTTGCAGTAGCAGTTGACCATAGTTGACTGAAATAGAAACACATAAAAGTCCAGAGATGTTACAATTAACTTTGACCGTATCTTCAGTCTTCCAGGCTTTCATATTTAAGCCTCCAAAGGGAAGAGGGAAGGAAACAGACACACGTTTGTGCCAAATCAAGCAGTTTTATGGTAGTAGGGCGCTCACCCGGTTGAATGGGAAGATGATCAGTGATCGATCTCGGTCATGACAGTATTGCTCAAGGAGGTCAAAACTTACTTTTTTGATCGGAAGAGTCTTCAGAACTTGCAAATCCAGCGTCCTTGAGGGTTATGTGCGCAGAAAGGGCGTCCGAACTGTCCAGATGAATGATAGGAAACTGTGTAGAGAGGAGGCGAGAAAAGGAATCAAATAACTTGGGCTATTAAGCCTGATTACCATTAAAGAGTACTTAACAGGGCAAAGACACTCACACCACACCGCAGATCAACTGAGAACCAACTGGGCACATAGATAAACTTCTCGCGTTCCTTCACCACGGCATCGAAATCGACGGGTCCAAGGTCTTGCACAATTTTGGCCTTCAAAATGCATAATGCCACTGTTTGAAACATTCCTTTTCGTCAAAAAATCCTAGAAGACTAATTCCCATGTTTAATTGGAGTACCACCTAACCCAAATTAAAGCATGACTCTATCTAGGGGATTTCCAAATCCTCTTTGAATAAATAACCATTGACAATGATGGAGAAACCCAGACGCTCAACCACTGCTTTAAAACACACAACTTTTGCAAGATATTGGGTGCAATATCCACGCAAACCATATTAATAATTGCCTTGATGAAACAATTTCCTGAAAGTGCTCACTGGAAGGGGCAATCAAGCTTAAATTAAAATTATTGCACAGGAACTTTTTCAAGAGTCTAGCTAATGACGAAGCAGTACCGGCATTCACGTAAGTTTTGACCGGTTTCAAATCTTGCTTTTTGGATAAATAAATAATTATTACTTTGAAATGTTTCGACTGCCGCATCTTTTCAATTTCGCAATGGCATTAGCCCCACCTAAAAAACACAAAATTTACAAGAACCATTCCTGATGCCAATTCTGTTACAAAATGGCGTTTATGTGGTTAAGTCCAAGCCCTGTCAAGGTCCAGAGTAAAGTAGGCAGGAGGCGAAGATTTCAACGCGACATGTGGGTACTTGAATGCCGAAGACAGAGACAAGAACGCGAGTCTCGAGACGCTCCAGAACTTTCGAAAACTAGCCATGAAAAAGAGTACTCCGGGAAAATCGAAACAGACTTTTCCGAGGGTTTCATTGAAGCAGCGGCTGAACAGATGGGCAAGGAAGTTGAACATACGCACAAATTCCACTACACGGAATCAAGGCGAGGGTAGCCAAATGCATAGGGAAATTTCCAGTCAGTCTGAAATAGCGAATGATGCCTAACTGGCACCACTGTTGCCAGATGACGCGCCATCATAAACTCCCCGAAACTATTTCATTTGCTGAAATGGTCGGCATTTCAATCCATCCTCCTTTCCCAACGAGACAGTGGCTTACTCCGAATCCAACATTTTTTCTGTAGAAGCAAACAACATCGTCCCAAGTGTCTCCGTTTCTCAACTATTTATTCTCCATGTGATCACGTGATTATCTAATAGTAATGCCAAGAATAGGTGAGGAAATGTGATATTTGAGGAGAGTGTGGCGAATAAAGTTGAGGCGGCATCGCTCTCTCTTCCCCCCATTTCAAAGTGTAAGTCTTTTCACGGCTAAATTTTTGTCGTATAAGAAATGGCAACTGACTGACTGACTAGGCTTGACTTTTTCCCGAGGTATTTTATCGGATAGATCTCAGATACAATTGTTTGGCTCCAAGCAAGCAATCCGTGCACCACACACACAAAGCAAACAGCCTTTTGGGGATGAAATGAGGCGTGATTTTGGAGTTTGGAATAGATGTTGAGTGGGTCGTTTGGGAGTAAACAATGATGCTTGCTCCCCTCCTCCCACCTCTCAGTACAGGTCATTGATGCATGGCATAAGATACCCGTTTACTTAGCACTTAGCAAATAAGATACATATTTCCTCGGCTTTTGTTGATTGAAATCACAAATTAGAATATAGGTTTCAGAGAAATAGGCCTAAAGAGTAGTTTTTTGGACTTGACAGATAACAACTCTATAGATAAGTCCACTCAACTTGCCATATTATTACAATTGTTAGATGGAAATGTAAAAACAAAGGTCCAAAAACGGGCCACAAACATTTCATGAAATGGACTCGAACAACCGAAAGAAAGCCAATTGAATAATCCCGGGATGTCACGCAGCAAAAGTGAAATATCTGTCAAGGTGCACGACTGAGGCCAATTTCGCTTTAACTACGTTACCCTCTTGATCTTTCAATCTCCAGGTAAACATTGTGGGATTAAAGTAATCGAGAAACTAATGAGTACCTGTAAAACGTCGTAAATTGCAACGTGGTTGTTGGCATCACGAGTAACGATGAAGCGCTTTTCACTGCAAATATGGTACTGCACGATTGGAGCGCCACCTAGAAGGAAATAAGAGATGAGTGGCTTCAGCTATGTTGGATTTACAGGGGGTTAGATACAGTAATGAAATTGTGTCCGTCAAGTGAATGAAAAATGCTAATGTTCATTTTGGTAACGACTTGCAGCTTGTGAGAACTTGGGACGTGCCTGAGATGTGTGTCAACCTATCGATGTGGTACTCCTTAATTGCGCCCTCAAATCTTTTCTTTCTATCCAGAACTCTCTTCGACAAAGTGGCTATTGAACCTGAGAGGTGCGATTTGAGCTTGTCTGCTTCCAAAGATGTAGGACACTGTATGATTTTTGGTATAATATGCCCCATACAATGCATTCACAGATGTTACTTATTTCAACTATGTTATAAAAATGCGACGTTTTTGGATTATTATAGAATGCGGTTCTTTTAGCGTTCCAAACTTTAGGCGAAGGAACATATGACGCTATAAAACAAATTTTAGAAGAAGCTACTACAACTTTGGGGCCAAGTTTGAATTCGCAAAGGATAGATAGTACCGCACTGATAGACTGAAGCATATCAATGTTCTATAATGCTACAAATAAACAAAACAATTCACAAATCCAAAGAATACACGACTTTTATCGGTCTCCCGATAAGGTTGTACAGATCTTTTGAGTCTCTCACGATTCGACCCCCAAGGCGAAGGACCAAAACTCATTCATGTAATATAAGCTACTAGCCTTCCAGCCTTCTCGTACGTTTGCAAAATACGTAACCTCCAGCTCACTCAGAGCTATTTATTCAATTGAAATGAAATCACAGACCTTTGATGATGAAGGTGGGAACAGAGGTGGGCACGGTGAGGTGGAGCTGCCGTTGCTCCATCGGCGTTTCTGACGTCTCGTGTGTCCAGGGTGAAGTGTTCAGCGTATCAGCTTCCACGGAATGACCGCCACTTCGACGCATGGAGCCACGTGGAGCTTTACGCAGAGGTGAGTTAATTGGCTGAATAAAGGGAATGCAAAAGAACAAATCTGAATCCCCGTCTAGGGAGACAAATTCAGTCCTCTGTTGCATCGCTTGTGATCCTCAGTGTAGGCCACGTAGTTTATAAAAAGAAGGCTGCAACCGAGAGCTGCTTAAATGTCACCACTTAATTTTCCATTTCATCTATGTTTTCAGGGTAATTACTTTACGCAACTTTGAGTCAGCCACTTCCAAAAAAAAACAGTCCTTAACCCTCAGAAAGGTTATTTTACAGAAAATATTAAAAATGCATTGTTTGGGTTCAATCAAAGAGCATTCAGCAGGACTTAAGAGAAATAAAAGACGCCCAACTTCTGCCATTTAAAAAAAATAGGATTTCTGATTTGTTCTACATTATCAGTCAAAATAATACAGTAAAGCGTAAGAAGGGAGAAATCGCACTAAAAGTTCAATTTCCACTACTTCTTTTTAGGAAAGGAACTCAAAGCACCTTAACAGTAAAATAAATGCTTTGTAATAATACTGCTTAGTTGGTTATCAAACTACTTACAAAGTACTTATTGAAAAAGGGAATAATTTCCTATCATCACCTTGATTCACGGCATGAACAATGTTAAAATGAACATTGGGAAAGAAAAATCAAATTAAATTTTTTTTCCTCATTCGGTTCCTTTGGGCTAAAGATCAACAAAATAATACTATGCAAAACTTCGCCATTCAACAGAGAGTCCAGGTACCCCAGATGGACTGTCCATTTTAGCTCAATGAACCGGATCACGTTCTACTTAATCCCTTCTCATTTAACAAAAAACGAATTAAAGTCACCAAATTGCAGTCGAGCAGTACAGTGTATTTTTTTATGAAGTGAACGTTGTCCTAACGTCGAATTAAACAATTTCTTTACATCAACAATAAATAATTCCAAGGAGAAACGCCTCAAAAGATGAACAAAATTCTTCTCACAGACAATGTCTGCTTTTTAGTAGTCACGCATATATGACATTGGCAACGTGAGTGTCATCAATTACGTTTGCCGGTTTTATCTACCCAAGTTCCCAATATTTTCTGATCAGACAAGTTTGCAAGGAAAAAGCTTAAGTGCTAGACAAAACTTCCTAGAAAGAAAATTGTCAGACAAATTCTTCCGTCTCTAAAAGTATGTAAAGGCCAGAATTATTTCAAAATGATAAGTGGAATTCGGTCGATTTCATTCCACGCGACTTTTCCAATGCAAAAAAGTATTGCAATAGCAACAAAGAAACATACCCAACATTTCACATCGGTTCCGCTAGTAGAGGCCCAAAGATGGGGACCATCAGAATTCTCCACATAGAGGAGCTATTGAAAAAAGGTGAAGTAAGAAAGAACCGAATATTGACTTAAAGGGTTGCAAAGAAGTCAGTTCACAAGCACCTTAAGAACAGGGTTTGATTCCCAACCAATAAGAAATGAATCATCAGTATTGCGAAGCGTCGTTGCAAAGATATTCTTATCCCGTCCCGAGGAGTAGACCTCTGTCCAAGCAGGATTAGTCTACAGAGATTAGTTAAATTGCAGTAACTAGTGGAAATAGGCCATACCTGCAACGTCCACACCCCTTCTGAATGTCGATGGATAGTCTCCGTGCATCGACGCATTCCCACTGACCAGAGTTTGATGGTTCCGTCCGAACTGCCCGATAGGATCTCCTGCGTATCGGGACGAATCAGAAGGGCTCGCACGTTGTCCGTATGGCCGCGTAATTGACCAATCGGCTGGCAGGTTCGGGGGTCCCACATCCGGATGAGTTTATCGGGGCTACCGGCAACGAGAATCGATCCTGCCGGGTCCATGGCCAAACTGTAAATGCTATCCTTCTCATCGGAGAAAGAAGATGCTAAGAGATAATTGAAAACGCGGGAAAATTACTTGTAACTGTATTGTTTTTAGGCGTTAGATTGCGAAGTGTGTTAACATCCCAAAGAAATATAGCATGGTCCAAACCGGCACTGGCAACTTCTTCTTTGTGTTGCGCGTAAGCCAGCACGAGAACATAATCTTTGTGTGTTGGGAGGGTGGACATACAAAAACCTGTCCGTGCATTCCAAACTTTGACTGTAGTGTCATTTGATGCGGATATCACTGTAAAATAAAGGAGAGTTACCATTTTGAAGAGGTAATAGCAGGAAAAATAGCTTACGATACTCGCCGTCACAACACAAAACGATATCATTAACCCAATCAGCATGGTGTTCCATGCTTTGCAAATATGGGTCCTAATGAGTAAACAAGGAAAGAATATAACCTTACTGATTGGCGTTTTATGTCCCAAACACGAATCACGGAGTCTCGACCGGCTGTGTATAATCTTTTCTGATATGGGTCGTAATCCAAAGAATTGACACCGAACCGGTTGCGACGTTCTTCTTTGGCCCTCAATACCATTGAAAGGCATATTTTCTTTCGAGAGTAATTCATTAGGGATAGAGAAAAGGGATATTCAGGTAAAAATTACAGCTAAAGTGACTTGGTACATATAAGAATTAGTAGGAGGGGAAATTCACACCATACTGCAAACAGCGAGACATTTTACTGGTAGGGTAAAAAATACAAGTTCCCACTTTCGCCCTTGGTTAAGACAAAGTAAGAGTGAGTAGGCTCCTCAATAAAATTAAAAACCTTAGATGTTACGAAAATGCCATTAAAGCCCCCGAGAGAAAAATTTGTATATGCTTGGAAAATCGGCCGCGAATTTCGGTCCTTGCTATTGGCCTTTGTAGTTGAAAACGGTGCACAACATTCTCATATAGAATTACTAAACATTGTGTTCATAAGCTACTTGTGCCTTGATTTGCATTCCCAAATATCCAAATTTCTTAATCACTGTGGGACGTGATATCGCCGGCTCAAAACACATAAGAGCACATACTTGAAAAGCATGCTACTCCTCGACTTGATATTAGGCGAAGCTGTATGTACTGTAATACTTATGCTATTTTAATGTACATTTAAGAAAAGAGGCAAGGTAACAATTTGGATCTGGTGACAGAATCGGCGTCTCCCAAGCCTGAGAACGATTGCGGTTCCTCCCCTCTCCAAACTTTGTACTTTTTTCCCGATCCACTTCCCTTGAATAAGTATATCGAAATTAAATCAACCGGGTTGTTCTAGGCGCACTAAGAACAGGGAAGAGGAGACCTGCGAGTTTCCCTCTGCAGTACTGAGGTCAAATGCGTAGAGTCATAAGTTGGCCTTTCTGCAACACTTGCCTTAACACTTTCTATTTAAAAGTTGACCATGAAAATAAGAGTATAATACGTAAATAATCTATAAAATACCGAGATGTCGCAGTCACCATTTCGTTGTGCATTTAGAATAACTCCTGGAATCTACTAGATGCCCTATATACCAAGATATTGGCATACTTCAACAAATAAATCCAACAATATAATTTTTGCAGCAATAAAACTGCCTTTTTTACCACGTACTAGTTGTGGAATCATGGTTCCACCTACAAGATTGCACTGTGGGGCTACGACTCCGGTGTCCACATTTCAGGAAAAAATCCATTCTAACTCTTTGTTACTTCTGACCCAAGTGTATCCCTCGAAGCCAAAAAGTTAATTTAAACCCTAACTTTGGATGAAATTGTTCTTGGGTCTAGTAGGTTTCATTTGTACGCGTTCGCTTACATAGCACGCATTCCCCTGTGAGTGGAACAGCCGAAGAGGCATATCCGTCTTTCCTCCTAATTATTCTCTTTATTGAAGTCCACAAATGCAGCATCCCAAGTCTTCGCTAAAGTAGTGGCAAACCGAAGCAGTGTAGAAGAGCATATGTAATACTTATGTTGTTTTAATGTGCCTTTCAGGGAGGAGGCAAGCAAAAAATTCGAACCTGGGAACGGGATCGCCCTCTCCCTTACCTAGTGACTGCGCTCCCCTCCTTCTTGAATATTGTATTTTCCCTATACATCTTGTCGTCTTTAATAAAGATGTCCAAAGTAAACCAACCGGGCTTGTCTAGGAACGCTAGGAATCGGGAAGCGGAGACCGAGGAGTCTCGCTCCAAAATACATTAAAATAAAGCCCTACTTACTTTGATAACCCCAAATGTAGTTAATTATAAACTTTACATCATTTATTTCATGACTAACCATGGAATAAATGAAATGTAAATAAAACCGCAGCGAATCAGCTTACTAGGCTTAATTAAAGCCTTTTATTTCACATTTGGGCTATATTTACATTTTTGAAAGTAAACTTAATGCCGCAAATAAAGCTAAAACAAAACAAGATTAGCATGTTATGCATTAACCGAAGTGTAAAGTGTCGAATGCTATTTTAATAATGCACGAGGAGAGTTTCCCGTATCGTAAAACTTATCGCAAGCTGCCCACGTGTCTTAGATTTTGTAATTCAAAAAAGACCTTTGTCGTGGCTTTGCTGGTGCAGCGCGTCAACTGGTTATTTAACTCTGCGTTCGGCTACGTGGGCACGTAAGTCGCCACGGATTGTACTTTTACTTGCCGGCTTAGCTCCTCAAGCATCCTAAGCGTCGGCAATACATTCTTCACCATAGAAGCATGACTGTTGACTACTTCAGAAAATCGTTGAAGCAATATATTCATGTTACTTCATCCATTCAAAATAACCTCATCTCAGTATCAGTAAACAAGTGCTGGTAATTTCGGTGCTAGAGTCATTCATACAAAGCCTTTCTTAAAAAAATCAAATGCAAACATCTTTTATTGTTGACCACCGTTATGGACTGGAGTGTAACTCTTAGTGTGACTATTTCCGAACCTAGGTAGGGTTGTAGTACCAAGAGCCTTTTCAGGGGTTATAATAAGCTAAAGTAGAAAGCAAGGACGCATTTTACGAGCCCAAAAAGAGCTAAGAGCTATTAGGTTATCCAGAAGTGTAAATCACGGGCTGATATGGCCGCGTAGTTAGATAAACAACAGATCAGAACACTGCGGATAGCTAGTAGCAGCTAACATGAATAATCCGTCAAACACTATTACTACCATAATTGCGGTTTGAGATGCCTAGTAAATGCTGTGGTCTACGAAAAACAATTGCATAGCAGAGCACAAAGCATTAATATGGCCATTATTTAACCCCTGAGACGAAAAATTTTGGAAATTTTTATAAGTTATCTATTTAGTAGGAAACGTTCATAATGAGCATGCACAGATAAATAAATACTGGTAACATTGCCACAGAATAATACATATTCCACTTAAAATATAGCTTAACGTAGTTAGATCGTACCCATTTATTTTAATTAGCTACTTCTGGGTGTGGTCGCTTGAGGTTTGGTGTACTGAAATCGACCCATGGATAGCGAGCCGACAATTGTTGACGAGTATGATCACTATGACTACGATCGGGAAAAAGTGGTGCCTTCTAAGAGTGGGAGGAATCGTGCGAAAAACGAGATGAAGCACAATTTCAGTACAAATCGTTCTGACCGCATTCACATTGATAACCAAAATAATAACCGCGATAAGCAGATGGAAGCTGCTCGCAAGAAGTTGGAGGCCGACAATTAATACTCTGGGATATTAGTTTCTTGCTGTTACTCACATTTTGTTCATTTGAATCAATAGACTTTTACGCTTCCAGTTTTTTGTTAAGGCTTGCTGATGGAGCTCAAAGTATCTGCATGTCCGTTGAAGTAACCGGGTAATCTGAATTGATTGTTGTCGCTTTTCCTGTCTCGACATGTACCTGATGATATTCAACTTCGAAACTGGAAAAATTGAGTACGTGGGTGATTATCGGAGTCCTCTTCAGGGTGTCCACTGAGGGACCAAATGTAATGGTAGCAGTTACGGAGGCCCAGATCAAAGTATTTTCAGTTGCGTTTGTATTTCTATTTTAGTTAGCGCCCAAACGAGTGATTTGAAGGCGATTGGGTATGGTGCCGAGCTTGGAGGTGGTGAGCGGTAGATTAGGCTCCTCGGTACGTTTTAATTTATCATCAAGGTAAACTCTCCGTGCTTTTGTGGTAGTTATAGACTGACAGCCCCGGGATGCGTTTTGACCTACACGAGTAATTCTGTCTTCCTTATAAGGGGTTTGGTGTGCGGTGGTTTCGTAAGCAAAGTAGCGTCTTGGCACGCTCCTACGCACTGGGGTGGGTTAACCACATCATCTCCTAATCTCAAGTATCAAGTAAGGACCCAGTTTCCCACCGTTTGACGCTACTAGCGCATCTATTCTCACTTAAAGTCTTCATCTGGCAAGCTACGACTGTACGAGGCCGAACCAACGCGAGCAAGACCGCGGAGCTCTGACCGGTCCGTCCGTTGACATCAATGAAGCCCTACCTTATAGTCGCCAACCATTTCACTGTAGTTGCCAGGACCACGTTGGCTTTACCGGCTCATCATCCATGACTGAGGTGGTACGCTCCTTATTTCAGTCTACTTTCGCCTGACTTTACCAATAACGATTCAAAAAGTCGGCACAATGGTACACGACCTCTGAGAATCGGCAGTTAGCAATTAGCACTATCGCAAATTAATCTGTTTTATCAGAAGGTAGGCATTCTAATGACCTAACCTAGCTTCCAGATCGATCTGCTTCCACAAGCGTGACCAAACACCTATACACAAGTTTGCAATGCCTAGGTTGCACTAACTAAACACACTAAATAGATTATATGGAAGACACTTCCGTTTAAAAAAGGGAGAAACGCGGGCGCGTCAACAGCAGATTATAATAAAAAGCAGTGGTAAAAGAATAGCATGACAAGGAGGGATAGTTCATAACCTTCGAGCCCTCAAGCGCATACACATTTGCCTTAATCCTCGGATTCCATCCCCTCATCACCCTTCTCTGCATCCGCCATCGCCAGCACCACGGGGTCGACAATCTCCCTGCGGTTCTTCGGCACTGATGCGGGTGTCACTGGACTACGCCTTAACAGTTTTCCCCCCACCTCTTCTGCATACGGTGAGGCGTCCATGGGTGTCAACGCCGGTGATGTCAACGAAGAAGAGGATGACAGGGGAGAGAGAGCTGAATTCAACGTCAGCTCATGCATCGTCACCATCATCGCAGTGGTATCCCTTGACGTTTCGTCGCCAGCAGCGGCACCGCCCACCGTCGTGGTGGTGGTGGTAGGAGGCGGTGGCGTAGGGCGCGGCTGTGGCACCGAGGAGTCGAGACTGGCGCAGTGACAGCAGCACCCGTTGACGGGGCACTCGATGAGATTGGGCGAAAGAGCACTGGCGCCACCACCGCCGTAGAACCAATCAAAGATGTGGCTTGCATGACCACCGTGACGACAGGCCTGGCACCAAACAAACCAACTGGCCAGACGCAGCGGACCACCGCGACTGGCGTCATCGCTGCCACCTACTACTTCCGGCTTTTTGCTTCTGCGCAGAGGCGGAAAGAGGGAGAAAAAGTAACCGTTAATAAATCATACGATTACAATCCTTTTCCTACTTTTCGTGCTTTCAAACACAAAAGTCTACCATCAAAAACTCGCAGGATTTTTGGTTTCGTAGTTATCTGTAAAGGAGAAAGGAATATCTACTATGACTAAAATCCTATCCCGCGAATTTTCGGGATTTATGTTTTTTCCCATCCCGGAGGAGGACAACCAATGCGTCGGAGTAGTAACCACTCTGTCACCTCCAGGTTAGTGTAGGAGAATTTTTGCACCGTTGCTGTCCTGTAGGAAGCACAAATTCCAGCTAATTGGTCGAATTGTCAGCGGAGAACTGCATTGTTTGTAACATGGCGTTTGACACCAAGAAATCAACGGTACTGTCTAGCTCACGTGACTTACAAAGTCACTTGATCTTTAAGCACAGGAGTTTCCCCACCTGACGGTTCTATTCATTTTTTATTTCAATTTTTGCGTTTTCAGATAATGAATTTTAATGAATACATTCAAGTTAAGTCACCGACGCTACAATCATATCTTTATGCTGTTTAGTTCTTCAGTTTTGTTGAATCACCATTATGCAGCCCCATGATTAAACATCTTCATAATGAAGAACAAGTAACTAAACCAAATTTAGAATAGAATCGAATGTTGACATCGCTAAAGGTGGAAATCGCCCTTTCAAATATCGACAAATTCCACTTAGTTGTCTGGTATGGATTACCACAGACTAAAATGAGTCGGAGGAATGATCTGCGCAGTCTGGAGAACTATCCGCCGATTCTCACCCAATCCACATTTAAATTGAAGAAAACCAATACGGAAAGCAGAGACCGTGGGACATTCACAAATGACACCTCACGCCAAAAAATAAGTCGCCTAAAATACAGCTTGGGTGTTAAAGGAAAATAACGCAGGAGGTGCCATTGAAAACCCTATTTATGCAAATCAAAATTGTGTATTTGGAAACATTAATCATTTTCGACTTGAAATTTTCAACTTAGATGAACTCATCGTGTTCATTAAGTCAATAGGTGTCGGTTTTTTATTTCAAAATACGGAAACTTTATATGTAAAATTAAAAGAATTTAATGCTGAGTGACCCATCGATTGAAGAAAAATCGACATTGACCGGTTCAAAGCTCAAACATAGGAAGCATACATCCGTGTATCATAAGAAAAGCTCACAACGGGATGTTTATCTTCGCCGATTTTTTCTCCTCAGCTGTTTTCGAACTAATGGCGATTTTTAACGATGCAGCACCAGCAGGCGCCTCTAATTGAGTCACTCCGGTGGCGTCTGACACACTGCCCTTGATGGACGAAGTGGCGGTTTTACCAGCAGCGGGAGCTGCGGTCTTTTTGCGGCTAGTCTTCATCTTTGCCTCGGTCAGATCACTCACCTCGGAGCCCATGTGCATGAGGCAGATGGAGCAACGCGGAAGGGGCTTGAGGCAGTGCCAACAGATTGTCTGCTTACCACCACCTGCGTGCATCGAAGTACGGCAACCAGCGCCCGCTCCTGACGCAACGGCAGCTACGGCTACTGCAGGGGCGGCAGTGGGAGTGGCAGCGGGGGAGGGAACGGGCGTAGATGTAGGTTCCTCCACAGTCCCTCGCACCACACCGCCCAGGCGCCAACCACAGTAGATGCACGAGGCGAATATCTGACGGCGTTTAACAGACTTGAATGTAACAGCTCAAAAATAAGGATAGTTAAGGAAGATAAAGTGGATGTAAAAAATAAGAGAATATAATACGATTTTATCGACCCACTGGCAAGAAGTAGAGCATACTAACCTCGTTAAAATCCCTTTAAAAAAAATAATTATCTTGAAATATGGAGAGAAGGAAGATTGCGTCGGCTTTATTATCAAGTCAAGGGGATTTTAAAACCCATCGTGCAGGAGCTTTTTTTATTTAAAAAGATAAAAATAAAACTGGAATTAAAAACTCAATATCTGGGTCAGGTGAGTAAAAGATACGGTTGCTTCCAGCACAGCCTCAACGTTGTTAACATTCACCAGAAGTCAAAGGCATGACCCGACACAGATTGGACCAGTTGAACGCATAAATGCTAAAAAGATTTGGAATCCATACCATTGGAGATGTGTGGCTCTAAGATGAAAGAAATTAACTTGAAATCTCACTAATTTGCGAACACGTGTAAGGATATCGGACACGTTTTTTGTGATCGCCAAAGACATCAAGTGACTCAAAACTTTGTACTTCCATGAAATTGGGTTTCATTCGCTAAATACAATCATATCGTTCAAGCGGCAGAAAGAAAAGAACTCTCACTTTAAAAATTAATTCAAAGATGAGTCCTGGCAATATGTGCAAGTTTTTGGGGAGAGCTATATTTAATCATGTGGTCATGGAAAAAGGGGTCTAAATCGCCTTGATATTCTCTAAATACAAATTTGGCTTTGGGAAGCGATTGCTCCAATTTTTCAACCATTAGCGTGGTTTCGAAAGCATGGCTCCCCTTAAAGACGAGAATTAAAGATTTTGTGGACCAAGAGGCCATCTCGCTAAATTCAATAAGAAATTATTTGATGCTTTGGTGAAAAAACAAGGTTAGCTGCAGCATCTAGGGCGTTCTGAGAAGAAAGAAAGTAATTCAGTATAGAAGTGAGATATGATCAAATATACTGCTTAGCTAGTCGCCTAAAGAAAGATATTAGATTCGATCAAGGCTAACAGACAGACAAAAATAAAGTTTACATTAAAAAAAGGGAATAACTTTACTTTACCTGACTAGCAGCAGCAGGCAGACCAATCCCGCGAACAGGCGTGATCGGTGGTAGGGGTTTGGCAGCGCTTTGGAGGGAGGTCTCCCTTGACGAGTTGCCGCTGAGGCTGCTACTAACAGCACCACTACTGGCTCTGGATTGAACGCTAGCGTAGAAGAAGGGAGTGACGAGACGGGTGGCGTAGTAGTTATCAAAGTCTACCCGATAGAACCACATTCTCCATCGGTCCAGCATGTCACGGTAGCTGGAAGGATGAAAGCAATGACAAATTTGACTCCTCGCCAAAAAGGAAAGGTGCTAAGAGCAGTACACTAAAAAAACTGATGTCAACTTCGGATCTTCGGAAAATTTACAGAATTTGTGTCTAGCACATGGGTAGACGAGGCGTCCAGACGCATACTTAGGTAAGCAGTGAATATAACAGAGGTGAATTATTTCAACTTTGCACTTCTATTTTTCCGCAACTGCCTTTAATTCAAAATGTTAATAACGGCGAGAGGTAAACTGCTTTTCACCTTGTTTTAGGTTTAGCTTGATGTGATTAACATGCGGACGATGGGGAACACAAACGAGTAAGAAGGCCACAAAACCCAACTTTTGGGCAATTTGCTTCGTTGGATGGCTCAGGGTTTGGGGTCGTAAGCAAACAGTGGTGAATTTAGATAGTGTTTGCTTCAACTATTTGAGCAAGTGTGCAAAATGAATAGGATAATAACCAAGAAAACTTGTATCTTAGGGGATAAAAGACGTCGTGTTGAATGAAAGCGTTTCCACACTATGGCAATTAACAAAAATCTAGTTTTTGATAGTATAAACTGATGAATAGAACAGAATAACAGAGATCTTTAGAAAAATGCAAGTTACTTTAGTGAGTTTCATGTCTTGAATCGTTAGAGCTTTGCGTGCCAGTCAAAGACGGAAAATGCCTATCAACATTGCAGTGTTAGAAAATTATTTTGTGGACTTGACTTGGACACATTTAAGCGGTATCACTTTCCTTGAAAAAACTATTTGCTCTTCTGTCCTCCCACAGTTCAAGAAAGCTCAAAATCAGCGAGGGTATGAACGAGAAATTAGCAGAGCTCACGAGCTTCATAAATTACTTTGACCGGCCCAACTACACAAATCTTCAACCCATGGCGTCATCGCCACGACCTCACAAACAAAGATGCATCAACAGCGATGGATCAGTGACCGACGTCTCAGTCGCACTTCAGTTTCACTATCCAGTCGATTTAGAATGTTTGCACGAACGATTGATCGGCTCAATTAACCATCAGTCGTACAGGCCCCCACCTTGGCCAATGGCTAATAGACACCTATCCGTTCGCCCTGATATTCTCGCCGCCTCAAAGATTCGGTCCTGTGCAGATCTGTGTTTCACTAAAAACCCCGTTGTTTACGGCTAGAAGTTTAGTCTAAGAAATCAGGATCACATACTATGACGGTGAAACTACCCGATCCGCCAACTTGATGGAGGACTCGTAGAAATATACATACAGTATATAGAACTAAAAAGTTAGAAGCCGCTAAATTACGGCGCAATTGGTTAGAATGAAAACTATAGTTTTTCAAAGTATTTAAGTTCGAAATGTGGAGTCGGCCAAATTTCGCCAGTAGATTCCTTTTAATAATCGTATCACTTATATAAGTCGCATAGAATGGTTTCCATCATGATCTCTGTATTAGCTATGTGCAGCTCTTTAAACGTCATCTAGAATTCGGTCCCTAGACAATTCTTAGACTTACCCAATAATTTTACACAGCACCAGGAAATGTAACGTCTAACGCCACCCTTGGCTAAAAACGTGCCAAACTCAACATCAATTGGGGGATGGAATGAGGTGGCTACTTCTCAGTACATTCACGATTGCAATCAGTTACTCAGTGATTTTTCATGAAGTGATAATAGTCGATTCAGAAGGAATAAGTGCGACTGTTTCTGTGAATTTCATTCATTCACGGCATTATCTTCTCAAACTATGAAAGATTGCAGCAGGGATTCCCTGTCCATCGCATCATAGTCACAGTAAATTATGAATGATTCCGAAAGTGCCATCGATACCGTTATTGTTGATTACTTCTGCAAATTTTGGGCAGTTATTAAGACTCTTGACAGCGATGACATCTTGGATACCACAGCATTACTTTGAAAAAAAAGAAAACTTCAGCGCTCAGCAGACGATGGGGTTCGCCTTTTGGTGCAGTGGTCTTCTACATCTCTAAGAGAGCTGCTTACTCTCTAATGGCATGCCATCCGATTTTAACAAATAAAAAAGTCAAACGCCCGTTAGATAACAAAATGAAACACTTACGTTTCTACCCAGTTAGCCAGTTGCCTACCACCCAGTTTGGCAACCATTTTATCAGCCGACGGTGATGCCGCATTGGCCAGCCCTGTAGCAGACAGAAGAGACGACCTGTCGGCCCCATTTCTGTAACCTCGCAAACGCATTCGGCTTTGGCCAGTGCCAACGACGCGAGCTGCTGCGGGCGTAGAGGTGGTAAGGGTAGTGGTGGTGGCGGCAGTGGCAGCGGTGGAAGTGGGAGGAGCGGCGCGACGACAGAGGTAGCAGGCGTGGAGTCCAAGGATGGCCGCAGTCTGCACGTCGAATGTGAGGTCCACGTAGTGCTGCAGTAGGTCGAAGAAATGGCCCGAGGAGAGGCCTGTCAGCAGTACTGCCTCCAGACGACCGTCACCAAGCATCCGGTGGAAGGTTGAGAGCACATACTCACTCAACTGTAGTGTGGGAAGGAGGAGACAGAAAATATCATAGGCATAGCGGCAAAATGGAGTTCTATTATGTGGAAAGTGGATGGAATTACTTACTATGAGATGTCCAAATTTCAGAAGCAATAACTCCACTGTGTCTATTCTTGCATTTCTTGACGATGCTGCTAATACAAACTTTGGAGTAATTCGTGGATAAAATTAGCAGCTATTTGTGATTACCTTTTTCTGTTTTAAAATAAGGGTAAAGCGGATGCCTGTATCCAATAAAATCGAATGATGTGATATGAGAAAAGGGCAGACGCTCTTGACATGCAACGTTAATAATTTCTGACCCCAACAATTTCCAATATAGACACATTAAATGTTGACCAAACAGCTTCATGCGACAATAATAATTCAGCAACCATCCCTCCAAGTTTCGAATTTATGCGCTTACCAAAGACAGTAGCGGTTACTTGGGTTCAATGTGTAACGTACAAAAGAAAAAAGGCATGGAAATGCGGCAAATAAGTGAGAAATGGAACAATTATGAGAAACTTACCTTATCATCGTTGAGGTAGAGGCACGCAAAGGCCAGACGGTCGATGAGAGAGAGACTTTCGTTTTCCTGAAAGCACAGTAGGATTGAGTTAAAAATCTGTTAAGAATTAAACGTTGAAGATTAAGGTAATTCAGAATTGAAGCTATTCAGCCGATTCTGACTGAAAATCTAAAAATACCAGGCAGAGTATAGTCTTTAAACTTGGCTGAAAAAAAAGGAAAAATCCGTCCGAAACCAAGACAATTTACAAAGATAGAATTGATTCCGGATGATACAAAAAGAATGCATCTCATTTGTAGAAAAATGGCCCAGATTTGATTTTTTCCGGTTGTTATAAAAATACTCAGAGTTGGACGATTTCTCAAATCAGTAAAGTGTCTACTGGAGTCTCTGGTTAATCATAGTCAAGCTTCAAATTAGAGATGAAGCAAACAGGTAAGAATGTTGACAAAGTATAGCAATTGCACAAGTCTATAAGGCACCTAGCATGAGGTAATCTTCAGATCCAACCCGATTAGTTGAGGCTGGCCAAACCCATCAGGAGATGCATAAACAACTCTTCCCTTAAAGAGCATTGAAAAGAAATGGGTTTGGAGGATTCGTGAACGAAGATGAAATCATTGAAGAAAATGATGAAAGCGCGCCATTCAAAGAAGAGTGGAAGATTTTAAACACAAATGTACAATTCTAGCCCAGAGAACTTAGAAATTTATGAAGCCCAAGCTACTGAAAATACGAACGATTATGGGATAAACAACGGGATCGGGGAACCACTGGGCGAATTTGCAATTAAAAATGCTTCAAGAAACAGGAATAAGAGGACTTCCTTTCAAAAAAATCTAAGTGACAAGAGCTAACAAAGATCAAAATGCAAGTTATGAAGCTCTCTTGCCAGTAGAAAAAGATATGAAATTCCATCAAAAATAATGTAAGACTCCTTTGAGAAAAGACTTCACCAAAGAACATATTAATGAAGCTGCAACTATTTTGGGATTCGTGATTTACGTTCGACATGATACCCACCTGTGGTTTTCAGAAACGCCACATATTTTTTAACTTAACACGCATATTTACAAATTTAGTTGACAAGCGAACGCTATATGAATGGGTAAAAATTCATTGGAAAAGAATCTGCTTGAAATAATACAATATGGGAACCAATCTCATCGGAGCATATGTTTAAAGCATAATGGTTGGCAGTTTTAGCTAACCGGAAGAACATGTACATCGAAGTAATTCTTCAAAATCGTGCATTGGGGGATATTTGAGAAAAAAAGAACGGATTCGGGATGGTGCAAAAGGTCAAAGGGAATACGTAAAAAGGATAAACATCATTATGTATTTCTTAAATATCGCTATTACTACTGGGTCAAAATAACATCTCAATTATGATGGCCTCATTTTCTAAGTCAACTGTGAAATTCGCAAAAGATACTTAAATACCAAAAGTACAACCGACTCAAGTAGGTCAGAATAAAACACCGTCTTCCATATCACATTATAGATTAAAGAAAGTACGTGGAATAGTAATAAAGCCGGAAACGATTTAAAAAAGTCATGCCATTACCAAAAGGGCGGAAAGTTACTGAAAAAAAGTTGGTTATAGACAAACGGTGTAGCAGCAAAACCAATCTCGGAACAGCTGAGGTTAGTAAAGATAAGAGGCGTGTGAAGTAAATTGGCAACAAACTGGCTAAAGTGCAAATAAAGTGGATACACTTATTGGTACAATTTCTTAAAATGTTAAGCTACTAATATCCATCAATTCTCTGAAACCAGTTCCATTAATCGAACAAGTGCCAATATGAAGGATAGCAACCAATTCACAAACAAAAGATAGGGATGGCTTCTCACAAGTATTTCCATGAAGTCGACATCGCTGGAAAAGTCGCCACGAGCGACGGTGAGGAATTTAAACATAAGGCGAAGGTAGGGGTTGTGCAGCCGGCCCAGTACGTCAGCGCAGGCGTTGCGCCAGAGGTGATTGCGAGAGTCGGAGAAACCTGATAGCGCCAGCCCGATCAAGTCGGTTTCTGAGGCAGTGAGCGCGGTGGCGCTCGTGGAGACAGCCGAGGCGCCAACCACCTGGTCCAACTCAGTCTCAATCTCTTTCGTACGACGATCTGTAAAAAAGCTTTTCCCAAATAATAAAGTTATTTCCATTTATTACCATTTGAATGGAATGAAAACTCCAAGTATCCAAATGAAAAAAATGAGTTGCAAAAATGACTGACATTTTTTTTTTGAAAAGGGTTAATCAATAATTTGCGGGATATTTTTAAATATAACATTGCGAAAAAGCGTTTTAAAAAAATATCTGGAAGTTTAGGATTACACCCGATTAATTCACCCGATTTTTCCAAGTATGTAGGATCTTTGTTTTTGCACACAAAAAGTAACATGAATGGAAGAGAAATACCAACAACATAGAAATACATTTCAAATTAATTGCAGATTTGACAGATAACCATCTTCATGAAGGGGACCAGAGTTATTTGTGAAGTGGAATTAAATTAATCAAAAGTGGTCTGTGATTTAACCTAGAAAACCTGGAAAATTATCGCTGACAAGAAGTCGCACTAGGTTGAATTAAAATAATCAGTTTTTAAGGTCTGGGATACATAATCATAAAGTATGCCATAAAACAACTTCAATCTATTTGTGTGAAAACTTTTAAATGTAATATATTAGCCCTCGGATCTAAAAAACGCAACAAATTTAGACTAAAGGAAATCAGTAGGAAGTGTCGCAATGATAGGAGACATTTTGTAGAACCACTTTCTTGAAAGCTTTCACAATAATCATAAAGGTGATGCTGGATACGCGAGGGGAATTATCTACTCTTATGACGGAAAAATAATTATAATAAAGCGAAATTTAATGGCAAATCTTTTTCTCAAACCTTATTTTCAGTTTGTTACACCAAAGAAAATTTGACAAACTAAACGAAATTGAAAATGACAGCCTATCTTTCCGCCAAAGGTAACCGACGACGGAGGCATAAAGGAAAAAACTCCTTCGATTACCTCAGGTAAGACAAATCACTTACACTCCGAAGCACGTGAAAGAAAACTGAGAGCCCAATCGAATTGGAGGTTGATAAGAGCCATTGCGGCGGCCCGCTCGAACTCCAGATTAGAGCAAACGCTGAAATCGGGGAAAGGAAGCAGGCCGACGGTCAGGTGGATAAAGTAATATTCGTGAGTAGGGAAAAGTGCAGAAAAAAAATAAACCTTTCGAAGACCCGACGCTGTACATCTGCCGGGGCGTCCAGTGGCCACATGCACATTCGCAGAACTCGCGATCTAGAGGGATACAAAGTTGTCTCCAGCTTCTTCAAAGTTATAAGGAAATTTGAAATGATGAGAATCATTGAAGCACCCAGTTTCAAAAGAAGACATGTTGAAAGTGAAAAGACAAGAAGAGAACCCAACTATCTTGAAAATAATTTTGGAACAGGAATCATTGCTATTGCATAAAACTTAAAACCCTTGTAACAGGTGTTAATTTCGGTCTTACCAGCAACAAAAGTGTTTTAAATAAATATTATAATGACGCTCAAAGAATGAAAATGTAGTCCTCGTAGCTATTTAGCCTATGACACTACTCTGTCCTTTTGTGTGATTCAATTTTTAACACAAATCATCTCCCGTACGTTTCAAAAATTCCGGGAGTTCATAGAGCAATACGTGTATATCTGATTATCGGTAAGTCTCAAGCAATATTTTTGAATAAGAATATGTCCTCAAGTATAATTTCGGGGAAAAAAACCGGAAAAAGGCATACGAGTTGTAGATTAGGAAAATCGTAATCCAACATAAACACGTAGAAAGGAAAAAACAAAGAAATCGCATTTCGAAATCTCTGCCTTCATATCAAGTATTTATGTATGTCCAAATAATAAATGCAGAAATTACATTTAACACAGTTGCAGCAATAACTTTTGACGAAAAAAGTATTTTTTATATGGCAAAATGAAAATCCGGTCAGTAGAAAAAGTGAAATTATCAAGACCAATCTCCTGCATTAAGGAGTTGAAGATACACGTACCAAGACTTGGTTGATACCAGACTAAGTGGAATTCAAAAAAAAAAATAATTGAAAAAGAGGCTGAGAGATTCTTCAAAGTCAGGGGAAGTGAGGATATGCGATTACCGCTTGGAACTGCTGTATCGCGGGAAAGGTAAATGCGCGTCAATTCCTTGCCAGTCAGCCCCGTCAATGGCTTTGGAGGCCGTCGGCTCGTCGCCACAGAGGATCGCCAAGGCGCCCTGACAGCGCAAACCCGTGGTGATGCCAGTACGACCACGTACCCCACCCCAGGTAGGATCCTGGCCTTTAAGGGATAGCAGAAGGAAGTAGGGGGCAATTCGGAATTCCTAAGTCATCGACTACCATTACACCGTTCAGTCACTCGAGTGACAAATTAACAAATGATGAAAATAAGTAAAAATGACCATGTAATTTGACAACGTTCAGAGCCAAGGTCTCGCAACCGAATAAGCATCAGGAATAGAAACTAGCAATACGGCCAGCTCAATGTTAAGGAAGGATCACCTGATTTTTTGGCCAGAAAAAATAAACACTACGATCCACTAACAAGTTATAACTTTTATTCCAAGGTGAGGAAAAAACATTTAGGAAAAGCTAGGAAAACTCCAAGGTCAAAATTCCATGCGGATCTACTAGGATTAGATGGCCCAAACCTGAATATCTTTAAAGTGCTTTGCAACATTTCAAGGAATTTCCAGCAAGGAGTCTTTCAAATGGTAGTGACCATGGGGAAAGTATATCCGATTGATTTACTTAAGAAGCTTTCAATTAAACAAAAAACGCCACACTAGGATGGTAAGAATGGGAGAGTACAAACTCATAAAATGTTCCGCCACTGTCGAAACCAATACCACTGAGACACCATGAATTTCTAAACACGTGATCTGATAAACAGCATGTTCTTACAAGAAATTACAATAGACCAACAACAAACTGGCCATGTAGGCATAAATAATTTCTATCACGAGAGAAGGAAACAAATTTCACAAATGATCAATTAAAAGTTGCGTGTCTATGGCACTATTGTGTTATTTTTATGAATGTTAATATTCACTTGTATGGATTTGACGACCATCACTTTTAATTAGTTTATACCAAATGACCGAAAATATGTGAGGGAGCAGCATTTTGCGTTTGGTTTAAATTTGGGTTCGAAATACCAAGTACTTCCATGGAATAAAGAAATATGACAAATAAAACCTCACGGCAGAGAAATAACCTAAATAATCGAGTTGCTCATTTTTGCCTAATGTTTAGGACCGTGATTCGTAGTATAGGACAAGCATTTAATAACTTGTTTCTTACGGCATACTCAAAGCAATACTCTGCGTCATTTGCAAGGATATCCAAAGGCCATAATTTTTTTTCAAATTAACGCATCAGCAATTTTTAAAATGAAGGTAGAGCATAGAGAAGATAGGCGGAAAAACCAGTCTATGCGTCATTTGGAGAGTACAGGTTTCATTGCAACAGTCGAATGTAAAAAAATTAAAGACAGATTAACGATAAGTGAAGATTTATTAACATAGATCCAGTCAATGAAATTGATCCACTGACATTTAAACAGCTTGTGTAGATCCATTTGCAAGCAATGATGAGCTTTCTATGCATTTTAAACACTACAAACGGCCGCTACTAAGCTAAATCAAATTAGCAAACAAGAATAAAGACCCTAAACGTGATACTTGATAGGAAATGAGCTAAAACAGAAAAATTCATTTATTGAGACCTAATATAAATCCAAATACGGAATCGAAAACCTCTTAACTAACGGAATGCCAGCTTTTAGAAACAAAATAGCATCATTTAATTTTCCTGTCAAAAAAAATATGGGCAGCGTATCTCTTGCAATTGCTGTAACCAAAATGTCAGTATCGATGGAAAATATGCGCCCATTCATAAACAACTATGGTATTTCGTAACTCAGTGGTCTACGCAGAATTATTCATGGTAAACTCCCAAATGACATAGGAATTGAGTTCAAAACATGATTAATAACTTCTTCCGGGGGAGAAGCACCAAGAGCAACGCTCACTTTTTCCATAGGGTGCCCAATCCTCAACGCATTCCTGAAGATCTGTCAGAGCGCGGATTTAAGGAGAAATACGCACACGGAAGGTGGGAGGAAAGACAAGCTAACACAAAAAAATATTCCATCCCAAAGAATACACTCAATCAGGATCCAAAGGCTCCTGAGTTGGGGATCGTCCGCCACTATCTCCGAATACGGTGTCTCCACGACCTAAATAGGTATCAATGAAGTGTGAAATTGAACGCGTATGCCAGATATAATTTGGTTAGCAATTAAAAAGACCACTACATCGAAATAGAGAAAAAAACACGTCCGCTTCTAAAGCAAAACCTTTACAATTAACTACCAACACTGTCTAACCATTTCAGAGTTGATGCGTTTGGGCAATGGATAACGCAAAAGTCCTAGGTAGATGTAAGGCGATAAAATAGCGACGAAAGACGGACAGTTTCCAGGCTCGAATCCCGTAGTTTGAATAACTCTACTTGCATGAAATGCAAACTATCAGACATTGTCTCCCGAAGAGACCAAATTGTCCGTCTGTTGGCAAATCCTAACAGGCCCCGCCAACTAGGTGCCCAACTTTGTAGCAGAAGTCCACTATGATTAAATTACCAATGTGAACAAAGGGCACAATAGCACGGTAATGAAAATAATCGAACAGTATGAAAATGGCTGTGCCAGGATTGCCAACAAGGCCAAAATTTAGAAGCATTTCCTTACTTGAGCTTGTCTAATTCTCATAGAACCCATTTATAATGTCATCACCGTTTCTAAGTGGACAAATACTGTTGAAGTGGTGGGTTAAGTATGCACAAATTAGAACCTACCAGTTTCCAACGAAACCTTTGAACGATCATAAATCAAATGCTTGTTTATTACCTCTAATTGTTTGCACTACCGCATTACTTCTGTGAAGTAAGTTACATTACAAAAATAGAACGATTTTTACAGGCCAACTAAAACAACCCCAGAGTAGTGTGAAGGATAAATACAAACCATAGATACCCATAAGAAAAAAAAGAATGTTATGGATGAACTGCCAAAAACATCGAAAGAGAATGGACCACTACCGAAGCGATCCAATAAGTAGACTAAAACCACATTGCCGAAGAAACGGACCTCAAGACCATAGCCAGCATCGGCACGTTTCTGCATTGCCGAGTCGAGGTTGGCATTGAACTTGGCAGCCAACTGCGCGATGCCATTTGCGAAGCGCTCAGATAGACAACTACGGCGGTAGAAGTGGCGGTGACGAAGAGATGGTGCCGAGGGGGAGGAGGGCGGCACCACCGCTCCTTCCTGTTCCACTGCACAAATGCCGGAATGCTCGAAGGTGTAGCCACGAGGGCCAAAGAGACCTGTGCGGTCAAGTCCCAGCCAAGCGGAACTGACTGTCCACAATAGTGTGTGGTTGGGCGACCAAGTCTATGAATCGAGGATTATAAGACCTGTTGCATTAGACGTATCCATATTCTTAAAGCAGCAAGAAGCAAGGGAATTGAGACCAAAAAATTGGTTGGATGTAATGTAATGGTTTGAGGTCAACAGCACGTTTACAAGGAGTGCACGCTGACACGCAAAAATCCTTCAAGCTATAGTTTTTAAATCCATATTTACACTACTTTACTTTATGAGTCTATGCGAGGGATCAACAAGTAACCTGTAATTAAGTAGTTCCATGTGTTTAAGAATACGGACATGAAGAACAAAGTGTACAATTCAATACATATCCAAACTGTTTACTACAATGATACAACAGAAGTTCAAAATAAAAGAGGACTTCTCTAGAGCTCTGGAAAACAAGTTCTGCGCTACACCATAGGGTGGTCTAAGCATCGTTAAGTAGATTCACGAGATTTTGGGAAGACCTGCCTTTATGGACAAAGGTAGCAAGTCTTCCATAGTAACATCAATTGGTATTGGTGAGGGCATAGCTATAAGAAAACTTTAGGTATAGTTTTCTGAATGAATTTAGATTTGAGTGAATCAGACCATTCATGGAGTGGAATGAGGGCATAGCTCTGCATTAGAGAGGAGGAGTTAGAAGCACAGATACGCAATTATGTTAGTCATTGTCCTTATTCAGAGATGATAGATCACGTGCCAACTCACAAGAGCGGTCATTTCGTTGACCTTGGCGACGTTAAGACAACCCATATGATCGATGGTGATAATGCAATTTACAATGGAGCCGTGCCACGCGAAAGAGACAAAGGGGGCAATAGTCCCGGTCACGGCACTTCCGTTGTCGTCTATCCTTGCTGCACAAAAAGGGGTACTGTTACAGTGTAAATGGCATTTTTTATAAAGTGCAGAATCACAATATTCTGAATAAAAGAAAGGTTCAAAATAACTAACGTTGAAACGGAATATGCAATTTTTCTATTCAGAGGTAGCCCGAAAACACCGCAGACGCTTCTTTTTTACTACGAAATCAATACAAAGGTTTTCAGCCTTCTCTTAGTAAAGAAATCGCAATTTCAAATCATGATTAATGATTAACAAACCTTTAGAAAATTACTGAATTTTAAAACCGGCTAACATGATCCGAACCATAATTTTACTGTGATTTTACTAATTTAGACAAAGATATACCTGTCTTTTTGACATAATCGCGATCTAAAAATCAAATTTGTGAAAACTAGTCTAAACTGAAGGGCAAATTTTTAGAAAAAAAGAGGTAAGTCCCAGTCTTTAAAGTAAAATAGACCGTGAACCACCTATAACACCAAAATTAAGTCTCGAAAACCTCCAACTTTTTGAAATATTCTTTCAATATTGTAATCTATCGAAAAAAGAAAGCCACACTTCAATTCGAACCCGTTGGTTTCATCGAAATTCACTCCAAAAGGATTTCATTCTCCTAATCGTTTAAGCTCATTGTTTCGATACATGGACTCCAAAAAGTTTTACTGAACCTTAACAAGAACACCGTGGAGGGCACATGTAATGAAATCTCAACTATCCTATGAGTTACTTCTTGAATGGCAAGAAGTGACATTATCTAATAAAGGTGAATATAAGCGACCTGCCTTTTCAAAATTATTAATTACTATTGGTGCTTCCCAGTGCCTTCAACATACTGAGACTGATGGAACACCATCGGCGATGAGATCTGAACGGAAAAGCAGAGCACTTACAGGTGGTAGCACGTAGTTCAGAGAGAAATTGTTCACACTCTTCCATGGGACGTGAGAAAGTGAGAAGAGCGTTGTAGACTCTAATGTCCACAGAGTCAGCCAGCAGGACGCCCAGCCAGCCCTCTCTGAAAAGGTAACAAGAAGGAAGAGTTGGGTTTAAACTAACAGCATTAGCATAGGTTGTTCACAGTTGTTTACGGAGTAATGTCAAGATAAGGAAATATACCATTCCAAAGTGGGGACTTGGGACGAAATTTGGGAAACCTTACCGACAGAATTTGTTGTCTAAACAAGATAATCTGATTGCATCAATGTAAACTATTTCAAGACTAATCGTAAACGTAAAAAGGATGAGTTAGAACAGAACTGAGTAAATCTCACCGTTACTAGAAATTTAAAGTTGGGGAATCTTTCAAGCTCAGAGTCGTCATGTCCAAAAGTGCAAAATTCAGAAATCAAAAAAAAAAAAAAAAAACAAAGACAGTTTCAAATGCATCCGGTTTATTGTAAAAAGATGCTTTCCTATTAAAATTTTACGGAACAGAACTATGGGGGGCATTTACGGACAGAGCGTGATATGTTCAATATAACGAAACTAATTGCGTACGGCAAACACATGGAGTGGAATTGAGGGTAATTTACAGTTACACGAGGTTGAGAGATGCGGAATATTTACACTCTGAAATTGGCATAAAGCTAACTTGTTACGCGCTCATTAGAATGCAAGAGAAAGAAGAGCGCCGTTTACTTACAGCCACTCAAGTGTGGCAGGGTAAAGCTGTCGCTACCGAGTGGACATCCATAAACATGGGCATTGTAGTCTGATAAAATTACCAAAGTTTGTAAAGATTCGCAAAATGACGGTCGTAATAACATCCAGTTAGCAATGATGAACACCAAGTATTTGTTACCAACTAGACATCGCAAGTTTAATCGCCTTTTCTAAATTTGGTAAACCACTCTTCATTAGAACCTGTGGTACAAGCAGAATATGTACAAAAAAATAAACGGAATGTTGCTGCCTCAAAGTACGAACAGTATTTTCGCGAAGTATTAGATTAAACAGAAAATTGGCACTGCTTTCCATGAACGATCGGCAATCGCTACAGCTATCACCTCTAATCAGTCACATGCGACATTGAAAAATCATGACACTGACCAATTTGCCTCAAACCTGGCAAAAAGCGATTGGCATTGCAAAAAGCAATAGTAGTCATCACTCAACATACCAACACCCACCTCAATGGACTCCATTTCATACAGACAACCTCCTTTCGTTCCGAGAAAATATAAATCTACAAAGACGAAAGACGGCGTCAATGGGACAGGTAGTGGAGAGGGGTGAATCATGCATAAAACAACAAAGTAGAGAATGGTTACCGGTTTTTCAAGGTTTTCTGAAGTCCAAAGACCGATTTGGTTCTGGCCAAAGTGTTAAAAAAGCGTGTGGTTGACGAGATTGGCAAAGAAAGTTGCAATGCTTAAAACGAAAGTACCATGCAGGTAACAATTGCCAAAATAAAAAATTTCGGAATTTAGTACTTCGTGAAGCATTCTATGGCCTCTGATCCCTGTATTGTTTTTTGAATTCGATTTGATAATATGCGATAAAATGCAAATAAACAGAACTGTTTTATTTCATAATATTTCAACTAATTTCGACAAAATACAGGAGAATAATTCTATATGCGTGAAAAAAATGAAACGCAACACAGTTTTTAAAAAAAACGACCCCTTGAGGCAGGTACATGTGCTAATAATAAGAAAATGCAATCAATCGGCCGCGCAAAAAAACTATTCCAAATAACCAGAACTGAATTTGCAAAAAGTGGCCCTTGATTTACCTGACAGAAAGAGGCAAATCTGGTTGGCAAGAGAGGATCTGAAGTTAGCCCATTGACAAGTCGCGTCTGAGTCATTTGGATGGTCTTTGCAGTGTCTGAAAATCCAAAAGCCCACAGATTTTTATCCATAATCCTTATACATACTTGACTGCAGGAAACAGGGCATTGGGCGCAAAACTGGATGGAGAGAAGAGGTCAGAAGTCGCAAATGAATTGCACAACGCTAAATAGCAACCAGTAAAAAAAACAGGAACAATGAACAGCAAGAACACACTGGTTTAAAAGTAGTTTTGAACATAACTTACCGGAAATATCATAGAGTTTTATGTGACGACTAGCAAGACCAACAACAAAGGAGTTCTTCGAGACCCATGCAAACGAAACCACACTTTCATTTTGGCCTAAAATTAGGAAGAGGAACATCCAAAGCAAGAGAAGAAGGCGAAGCAGAGCTGAAATAAATACGAGGTTGTGGCATAAGAAGTAAGCATACAAGCATCACAGAGTGGACGATCACAAAACGAATGCATTCGCCTGTCTTTGACATAGGTGTCACCGGCGAATTTGTCCATGTTGTAGAGAGAATCAGCTGGGAGTCCACTGGAGAATTCAGAGTTAGCGTTTGTAGCAAACTGTTGCTTAGCCCCCGTTTCTCGAATGACATCCCATACCAGAACGGACGAAGCACGATTGTGCTTTCCACGGTCCAAACCCTGGGCCAACTGAAATTGAAAGCGTTCAACACCGCACATAAAACAAGTGTGTCAACAAGACAATTATGAAACGAGACGAACAAGACTTGTCCTCCATGGGTTCCAGTGTAAAAATGCGCTAAATCGACTTGCGTGAGAAACTAGGAGAGCTCGTACTAAGCTGGCGCTTACTCAATTCCTTATTGTTTAGGCAGAAGTGATCCTGGCGCGGATCAACACGTTGAAGGCTAAGGGTGGCAAATAAAGAAATTAACAATACCTTGTAAGCTTGACACTTCCTGAAGAAAGGCCAACTGCTACGAGATAGGATGGGATTATTGGACCCTCGATTTTTATGTCTAAACTTGGCCTCCAAGCAAAAGCCTAAGTGTCAGCGGAGAACTGGCCAACATTTACCTTAATGCTGCTGTGCCCAGTGTTTGTATTTAAAAGAGTCAACTTAAACTTATATCTGTCGCCGATAACCTTAACTGTTATTAAAATATCAAATGAACTAAAATGCTCACATTTTCGTCCAGATTCTGAAAGAGATCCATCAAAATCGGTGATTCTTAGCAAAAAGATAATATTTTGAAAAATAACACAGAAACGATCTTCATGGTTAGGAGACCAGACGATATCAGTAAGACCCGTCATAGCCTAAATGAGAACAAATCCGACGACTGTGCACTCAGGTCATAAATTTTTCAGAATTCTCGGCTTTTACTGGATCTGTGAAGGCCAGACAGCTCTTTCGGTCGGTGACTGTGCTTTCTAACCACGTTGCCCAACATCTACTGCCTGGTAATGTTATTCAAAAACCCAAGTTTATTCAAAATTTGGCTTAAGCCTAAAGTTTATTTGCCTAAAACTTGCTAACAGGAAAGTTGCATTAAAACCACCAACTTTAAATGTCTTTTTTAGAAAAATTAAATAAACGTGCATTGTGCACAGAGTCATATAAAATCAGCCGAATCTAAGACAAACTTGGCACATATCGAAGGGCGGACAGAGCACGTATCCACGCATACTCCTCAGCTACTTGACAGTTCTTTAAAGCAAGACAAACATTTAACAATGTGACACATGTTATTCTGCGGAACGCGAATTTTGTGGATCAAGATCTTGCCTTTGCCTTCTTTGCTACTTCTACTAGGATTATTTTGCTGCAGTAATGTATGCCATTTTGGGTAAGTAAATTGCGTAACTTCCATACTAAGTGCCTTAAAACTGTTTAGGAATACTACGAAAATATTTCCTCCCTGCTTTTTTTTACATATGCTTACAATTATCCAAAGTTTGACCTTAGAGGGTAAAGCAAAAAAATCTAATGACAAAAGCTTGCAATGAATTAAGGTTGGTTTTATCCTTTTTTTTCTAAAAATCAGTGAGCAATCTAAATGAGTTTTGATATATCGTACTAATCTTACTGGTGTAGGCAGCCTACAGTTCTGCTACACTGGTCCACATATACATTGAGCGTCGTAGATTTGCACACATGATCCGAGTTTTGCAGGATACTAGTGCAAAGTCCGCAGTATAGGCGATTCTGAGAAATCTGACTGCTATTTAACACAAACTTTTTCCTTCTAGCCCACTAATTTCAATGTTTCTGGTCCTACTATGAAATGGAAGACATTCATCAACAGGTCAATATTTTTGAAGTAATCATTGCGTTTGTAGATCGAATCAATCATGAACAAGGTTGCAATCTTACCTGCAACCGAACGTCAGTTGCTTCTTGATAAAATAAAACGTTCCGTCGACCAGACGGAGGCAATATGTTCTGGCAAACAACTTGACATAATTCCCAATTTATCGGACCATAACCCAGCTCCCATCGGTCCTCCTCAGGTAGACTTTAATATTTTACACCTATTACGTTCCTTATTCAGGCGAAGATACCACCACAGTCCAAGACACCTGCAGTAACGTTCCAGAGAAAAATCAGCCCTTCAGCTAGGAGACGTCTAGACACCATCGGCACTGTCACCTCCGTCACAAGCGCGGTACCGGGTAAACCGCAATTGACACTTGCCTGTCCCGTGTGCGATCTGAAGGCTACTAGCTGGCAGAAGTTCTCTCACCATCTCCACACTGGTCACAATCAGTCATCAGTAACTTCGGTGTGCCGGCGCTGCCATGGTATGTTCCGGAACCACGCTCTCCTTCTGGCACACGAATGTTTTCGCTGGGGACGCACAAACCTTCCCTGTGCCGCTGTCTATTCCTCCATTGAGGATTCGCCTATCCTCAACGACTTCGGCTTCCCCCGCGAAGGTGTCTATCTTGAACGGCGTTGTGGGCTTTGTCTCACCTCAGATGTAGTTTACTCGAATTTTGAGCAGTACGAAAGGTAGGTTAGGTATTTCTATTTTAATATAACCTAGTTTTCCATGCTTTAAGTCGTTATTTGTGTATGTTGTTTCTGAAACATCCAGAATAAACTGCATTAAAACACTAGTTGCCAGCGTCTGTGATGCGTTGCAAGCATCTTTGGGGAGTCTGAAATGGAAGCTTAATGTACATGTAGCAAATATCTAAATCATGGTCATTGTGATGCAGCTAAATAGTCACCATTTTCGAAGACAGCAAATGTTTTGCAATGGAACGCATTGAAAGACCTCGACGGCATAAACTTAAGGAACTGAGGTAGATTCTTTCGGCAGAGTATGGTACAGTGAAAGTATAGGACTTCGAAATATGAATGGGAACTCATGAAAGCATGTAATTGGAATCGGCTATTCATAGAAGTGGTACGGAGCGTATTAAATCCAATCGAATTTATAGTTTTGAAAGTAGTATGACTTGACTTCAATGAAACAATTCATACGTCTGAGTGGGTTGCTTCCTAGTCAAATGAATGAAAGCAATTTAATTAACAATGAAAGCGACTTACGAAAATTCGAGTGGCGAAGTTAATCTGCCCTCGTCCAACCATTCAAAAGCAGTCTCTTCACCTCACAAGCGTTGATTGCTTTTTCGTTGTAGCAAAGGGATTTGCCGTATTTTGACCTCTTTGGTCATTGATGAGCCATAATCCAACTAGAAGTACATTCACTGATGCAGAGTTATTGTTGCCTGGTATCTAGGCTTTCTAAAATTCGCTTCGAAACCTTCTTAGCGTGAAACATTGCATCTCGCATTGTTATTTGAATTCCTAACATCACTTGAAGTTAATAAGAGTAAGAATTAATGGAAGGCTCTGATGAAACACAGTTACTTTAATTCATCGAAGTCGTTTATGCACTGAAGTGTTTTTTCGTGAAAGGGTTATTATTTGTAAAACGCAATGTATGAAGTGGAATCTGCATGCTTGCTGCCTGATATTAGTTTCTCCTCTTTAGGCATAAGTACGAAGAGCACGCGGAATCTGGTTCAAGGGCCCCGATTTGTGATATTCAGCGCCCTCAAAATAAGAGTTTTCAGGTATGCTTCCTTTAGCTTTTTAGGTATTCGTGGGTGCTACCTCTATCAACGACAGCGCATCAGTAGACGTCTTCTTATTATTCTACTTTAAAAAATAAGTAGGCACTATTGGTTACTAAGTGCTTTTCAAGTTTAGTAAAAATTAGCCATTTTCTTCATTTACGATAACCGTTGTGTTTCGCTTTAATAGGCTCCAGCTAGTGCTCTGCTTGCGAGCAAACCTCGTCGAAGGGCTAAAAAATCGAAATTGGAAAAATTGGCCACCTTCCAGAAAGATGGGAATCACAGTTCCCCAGACCCTGTTGGGGAGGTAATTGAATTCTTTATGGCTTTTGTTGTTAGTGCTACGCCTTTTCTATCAGTGCTGGTTCTAAACATTTATTGTTAAATTTTAATCGTCCGATTGCATTCATACTCTCCTAAGTCCAATCGCTTTCCCAAGTGGCGGTGAAGTTCGTTATGAGTCGTATTTGTACTTTGAATTTAGATTTGATAAGGCCATTTTCCAGTGGTACACCTTGTAACCACAGCGTTATTTTCAAAACTGTTCTATATTTAACCTTAGAGGCTTAATATATGGTTATTATCGCCCCCAAAATCCATTTTATTTACGATGACTTCCATTTGACTATCGTTTTTCACAAAGTTCCCACTTCATCCTCCCATCATTTCTGGTAGGCAAGGCCTTTAATGCTTCTGCTATAAGTTTTCTTTGATCCTCAAAAGCAGTGCACAATCACGGTGATAAAAAACTGGTTGTTTTGAGGACTGCAAGGTACGACTGGTTAATGCATGAAATCGTTCCCTTATCTCTTAGTTGCTATGGTGGCGCAATGTTTTTTGAACTCCCTCACCTCTATTGACTTGAATTTGATTGGATTTGAAAGTTGTTTGTCCTCCCACAGTGCAGCTTTCATTATGATCCGTGCGGAATCGTATGTGTCTCATAGAGAAGGAATTTCGCTTAATTTTTTCTTCCACAGCATAATAAGGGACAATTTTGCCAAATGGAATAGCACGAGATTTGGGACATAGGTAGTTAAGATCCGCATTTGTGTAGAAGTCAGTTACTTCATTGTATTGTGAATTATGAAAACTAGTGTGCGGTATATTAGCGGATTTATTTGAAAAGCGTACAATCGGATTTCACTTAGTGGCACAAGAACGTCTGACTGTTAGAGGATCCAGGTGGTTGCTAAGGCATTTGAAATTCATCATAAAATTTTACGATTTGACCTGTCACTCGGGTTACATGCAATCACAAACGATGTCGCGATGGAATAAAAATCTTATGACCATTTAGGTCTATGTCATTCAATAAGTTGATGGTAGTACTGACACCCACCAAAGCCCAGGAGCTGTCATTAGTTTAGATAATTATATCTTAAAGGCTCAAGGCAATTTTTGCTGCTGCTGACGCATATTTTGAGACGGTTTCTGCAAAGAACATCTTCGTAATAATTAATGACAATTTAATATACGGAAACTAACTGAGATATG
The DNA here is from genome assembly GCF_000524195.1 of Echinococcus granulosus. Classification (NCBI taxonomy): domain Eukaryota; kingdom Metazoa; phylum Platyhelminthes; class Cestoda; order Cyclophyllidea; family Taeniidae; genus Echinococcus; species Echinococcus granulosus. The sequence goes on along the minus strand of NW_020170382.1, from coordinate 3,031,055 downwards.
TCGCATTTCATACAAGTAACTATCATGGAAAGCTCATAGATGATAGGACATATGCTAACGAGATTTGTACCACCTGGATAATTGTATATGTAATTGATATTTTTGAGATCAAAATGTGTACAAAATGTGAGCTTTGAATTAAAAGATGTATGTTCGAAATAGTGCTATTTGTACACTTCGCAATTGTCACAAATAGCAATGAGGGCTAAATTAGGATGTCTGAGGCTGTGTTCTCAAATGTTATGCATGTGAAACTCGATTGCTTCATCGCTACTCAATCATTTTCTTACAGTCAGCGCCAATTGCTGCAGAGGAACGCGGTACGCCCTCCGTTCAAGTTATGATGGCACCCGCCCCCACCATTTCCACCACCCGTGTCTTCTCCTGCCGTGTCTGTAAACTCTTCTTTCGGACACGTGATCGCCTCCTTCGACATGAGAAGACCTCTATTGTACATGATCGCAGAGTACGTTCACTATCTCAATTTCCGATTGGCGATTGTCATGGTCTAGTGCATTTGGTAGCCAATGCACCAAACTCGATTTGTATATTTCCCTATGCATAATTGTAATGTGAGAATATTCTGGCCCACTTAATTTGGATTTGACAACAAAGGCATTTTGCTAACAATCCTACTTTTAGTTTTTCACTGTGTGTCGTGAGTTCATTGTTGAGTGTAGTAAATTCAATAACAGTTCTCGACTCTTATTTTTTTATCCTCATTTCAGAATCTCATTGCAAAGGTTTCCGGTAGCCTTTTTTTCTCAAACTTTATTTGCTCTATAAAACTCTGACTCGTCCATCGCGAACAACGTTGTTTTCTCTAGCTAATTCTGTCGCTATAAGCAAACAACCCCACGATGTTTCGTTAACCAACTCCGCAAATATTCTCAAACAAGACACTGCTTTTGTGCTCACTTGTGCTCATCGTTTGTCTTTGAATGACATCTAATGGTGCTGAAAACATGCTAAGAAGTCATTTACTTTGTTAGAAGAAATAAAAGGTGGTTGTAATTAACATTTCGTATGATTCGTGGAAAAAATTAGTGATAAACCCACACAGTAATGTACAATAAGAAAAAAACTTGGAACAGCTCATGGAATTGTCAACTTTTAGAATAGTTTTAGTGATGAAATTAGTTTCCGAGACAGGTTGAATAGAACGTCTTAAACTCACTTCGCTATTTGAAAATCTGAGTCGGTGATTTTAAGAAAAATAGCTTTTTGAATCTCATTTCCTTTTAAATAAATTGTTTATAAATTCCAGTGATTTTCTACAGAGCGGAATACTGGAGACTGCTGAATACTGAAGTTATTCTCATTGATAATTACCACATGATAATTTATTGTGGTTTGACCTTATCAATGCTTCCCGTGGCTACAAGACGGCTGGTGTCAAAAATGATTAATCAAGATGAGGGAAATCCGAGATTTGCTTAAACCTTTAAAGACCTACCGGATCACTTTCGTTTGAATCATTCTATGCAGGTGCAAATTTCTTGCTTTCGCAGCACGGAACGATCCTTTCCACCGAATAGCGTAACTGCAAAATGCGCAAAAGACCATCCAAAAAGGACATTTCATGCAGATTTGTTGATGACCACTACAGTGTATGAGGGTTATTCGGTGAATGCATCGAGTTATATCAATTCGGGTTATTATTAAGCTTCTAAGAGACTTTGCAAACGTTTTATGTCAATCAGGCAAGCAAAATGGCATCATTTACGCTGATGAATGATTGAATCAATTCCTTTTTGCGTTCACCCTATTTTAACCGAGAGAAAACACGTTTAGTGTTTCAAAATGGAATAAAGTATCTCATTGAATAGCTGGCCCTTTACTTCAACGCTTGATATATTCGTAAAACGTGTTCCACTGCTGTTGGCCCTTGGGATTCCCTAAAGACGGAACTCCCCATTACATTACTCCTCTTTTGTCGCAGTGTATTGCCAATTTGATCCTTAAAGCAATTATTTAAAACTAATAGCAAAACTTCCCATGTATTGTAAAGAGAAAGTTGCGTTTTGTATTCTGTTACATTTTGACTGCGGTCAGTTGTCTTTGGTGATGAAAAGTTCGAAATTTTGTTCTTTACCGGAACTTGCATTTGAACAGGGAGCAATTTCATTTTGAAAGTGGTTTGCACCAAAATAAAATATTCATCAAAAGGTTGGGTTTCTTCTTTTGATAAGGCTAGCTCTTTGGAAATGTTGCAACACTGAAAGAAAACAAAATTGTTTATCGTCTCATCCTCTTATGCATATTCTATATCTTAGTGATTGTGCCATAAAAGAGCAAATAATGTTCCTAATTAGTAAAAGATAACTAAAAAATTGACAACTGAATGAAATGAAACAAGCAAGTCTAGGTAAACTTGCATATATTCGCAAAATTCGCAGCTTTCTAAATGCTTTTACGTTTTTGAAAGAAAAATTTCGGCTCATTTTGTCAGTGTTCCTGGTTGAATGAAAAGTACTAATGTTGCAATGTAATTTTGATCGTAAACCTGTTGGCGCTGTTCTGAAAGTTTGGCTGGGATGCAACGTCCTATCCAATTGTCGGGTTATGCACAATGCCTGCTGGCATTACCGTCAAATTGATTCTCGGTAAGGTAACTGAACATTTGAATTTGAGTTCGGATAGCGTGGATGAGTTTGTGATCGCGTGGAATCCGGATTATTCTTGAAGACATTAAGGTTTGCTGTTCTGGTAGCATTTCTATTATGGCTGGTAAAGGTGGTGGAGGGTCGATTGCGTAAATGAAGTGAAAAAGGTTCCATATCAATGGTGTGCAGGTCAAATTATAGAAGACTTTTCATTCTGTTACATAACCCCTCCCCTCTTTGTTTAAGTGGCATCCTCGGTGTTTCCATTGATCGTTCTTTTCTGTGGTTGAACGTATTGAAATCGCTCTTGGAACACGGAAGGTCGTACAATCATTTCCCACATTCATTCCATCTTTTCACTTTTTTCCAATTTAGTGCTGTTTCATCGGCTTTCCGATCTTTTTTACACCTTGGGTGGGCATCAGGTCTTCTGATAACACTCATAACTCAATATTGTCCCACAAATATTTGGTCCTACGTTTTTAAACCTTCTTCTTTTGCCTCATCACTGGTTTGTACTATTTCGTTGAGCTTAATAATCCTTCGAAGGTCCAGCTATCTAAAATAGATGCCTTCCTGCTATGACATCTTCACGCAGTGTAGTGCCTTGAAGAAATCGTAATGTGTACGCGTTTGGAAGTAGCTTTATTATAAAAGCATAGGTTGTCGGAGTTGAGAGATTGGTAGCACAGAGCACCTTATCGTGAGGGAATATTAGGTCGTGCTTAATTTATTTTAAATTGCAACAAATTTAATTTTTAATGACGTAAATAGTGAATCCTCTGTCCTGTTGACTAATGGGGTCGGCATTATTTAAGGGCGTAGCGTTTTAATTCAGATTTCCTTTACTTGTTATGCAAATAAGGTGGAGGTTTAAACTAGCCCATATTTTTCTCGCAGCTGAGTCGGTCGAAACGCTTTAAACTGGCGCCGGTGCCGGAGAGCGCGTTGGGTCGCCCTTTCGAGTGCGCGGAGTGTGGTCTAGTGTATACACGGAAACACGCTTTAGAGCGGCACGTTGCGTTTGCGCACAATGGTGAGACAGCCTTCAGGTGCGAGTTCTGTAGCTTCCACGCCCTTGATCGGGCCAACTTTCGCCAGCACATGTCCCGTCATTTCCATCTGAAGAACTTTGCTTGTGAGGTAAGCTGCAGCCTTTTCCTCGTCTTTTCTGTGGTGTGTCTGAATCGTCTATTTTTATCGTTACTACCATCAAAGAGCTAGTTCGTTTGACTTTCTTGTGAATAAGGATACATTGAATATAAGGAGAACTTTTCTTCCATAGACAAAGTTGGAATTCGGAATTTCATCCAATCTTTGAGATTAACTCTTAACGCAGCCTTTGTGAAATACATTTGAGACTCGATAAATTTTGTTGAAAAGGTATCCGCAGCTGTTCATTTCATTCGTACCTGCCGCGTAAATTACATTCTAGCCACACGGAAGGAAATCATGATAGATTGAAATGCATAATTAGCATTACAAGACAAAAGTACGCAGAATAGCCACTTTGACAAACGGAAACAGACTATTAACAAAAATGGTTGTGAAATGTCGAGTTTAGAAAATTTGCCATTTATCATCCTAGATGATAAATGTGGTATAATTTGTTTTAGATACGATTCTAAGGACGCGTCTTCGTTGAAAATTAAACTAATTCCGATTCGTAATTTTAAGCTTGACGCGACTCCGTCTTAATTTGCAGCTATGATGGTCTGCAAGAACAAAAAATGCTTGATTGTTTCGCTTTGCATATGCCAAACCCAAATCAGGTGATCTTAAGGCCTTGCTATTTGTCCCATTCAGGCAAGTGAGATGCGTCGTACTTGGAAAATCCGTGGCCTATGTTCATGCTATTTTAAACTGCTGTAATACATTTTTATCTTCGACTAATAATGACGGCAACGGTATTAATGTCACTCTCATTTGGCAACAGTTTTTGCACAAGCGCCGGAATCTCCTAGGTGTGACACTTTGTCTGTTTATGAAAAAGTTCTCACACTCCGTTTACGTGATTATACCATGCAACTCGGATTGTTACCTCCGCTATAGATTTTTTTTTTTAAAAGCGCTCAAAAGTTTAAAAACGTTTTGCTCATATGATCATTGAAAAGTGACGCCTTTACGAACGATGTTAACAGACTTTTATCTGATTCTCGTCTATCTACTGTTGGAATGAATTCAGATGAATGCCGAAGTTTCTGTGATGAATTGTGCACTCTCTGAACGGGTAATTGCTTGTGCAGTCTACCTAGGATAATGTATGCGTTTTTTGAAGAAATACTCGCATTGTGTGATGATAAATTCTTTTTAAAAATCGTCCCTTTTTTCAGTTCATATTCATTTGGCAAATTAATTCAGCAAAAGTTCCAACATTGCTCATTACTCCGCAGGTTACAAATTACACCTTTTTCGGGTGAATCCCATAAATATGCTAATTTCTTATTGAGTGACGAAATTGCAAATCAGAATTTAGTTGCATGCGTTAATTCCTAACAGCATTTCGGCAATAATTGGCGGTTTGATAATGCCGGAATGTCTAACTGGCCGTTGTATCTGACAGTGTATGCACAATCATTTTGTCGCTGTCAAATTGTGAACCTTCAGTGTTGAACACTATTTAGTACGCTGTCCCACTAATTTGCCACCCTTTTGCGTTTGCTTTCTAGTTTTGTTTTTTTTCTCCTCTAAAAATAAACTTTAAATTTGTCTTGATTGCGGTGTTGATTTTAGGTAGAATAATCAATTCTCCTTCGTCACACCTTATATTTTCCTTTCTTTTGATTGGGTAGGTTCGATGAATTTCTCCCTGCGTGAGTACTTACGAGGTCACCCTTTTGAATTTCAAACTAAATTCTAAAAGCCAGTCAAGTTAATCTTTTTTTACCAAATGATTATCAATAACAGTAATCCTCAAATATGTGGTCATTGTTGTTGATTTAAGGTTACATTTAATTTTTGTAAAGCAAATTCAGTAGGGTAACCTTTCTCTCGCGTCATCTTTCTAATGATATTTACGAAAACGCTTACGGTGCCATGGTTTTGTAGAATAGCACTAATTGAAGCAAAAAAGTATCAGCAGTAGTGAAAACACTTTGGGAATTCGTTTAATCATTCATAGCTGTTTTCCATGTTCCAAAGTACATGCTTTTTGCATGCCCCCTCCTTCATCAACATTGAAAGTGTATAAATGTTGCTTGACGCCAATTTTCACTTAATTTGATTTCTGTCACCTACGCCCACGTCTCAGCCTTTGGCCATTGTAGTCTCTGAGATGTGCTGCAAGGAGTTTATAAATAACTCTTTTAACGATGCAAAACATGAAAGTTGGACAGCACCATCGGAGGCGTGCGTAACCAGTATGAAGATTGGAATAGAGCGAGAATAACTGTTATTGTGTCTTTTGAATCTTTACTCGCTGTATACATAAAGGGGAATAATTTATGCTTTTACTGAGAATGGATATGCTGAAAGCGGATTCATGTTTTTACTCGATCCTCGAATTGTAGCCATAACTACGTGGAGGCATGCTTTTAATTCTATTAATATCTCAGCCTAAGTTTCTCTCCATTGATAGCAATTTGTTTGATCAAATAAGTATGAATCGGACAATTAATAGACACTGATGTTACCCGTTTGAACATGGGAAAATCTCAATATGTACCAAGAAATCCTTCATCTTGCCCCTTTTCTAAACATCGTGTCATTTATGAAGTAAATTCAATCATCTAGGGGTAAGCTATTTTCTGGTGACATCTCGTAAATGGCGGCTCGAAATCCTACAGGACAAAGTCCCAACGGTAACGGTATTCACTTTATACCTTTTTGATATAAAATGGGAAATTTTGCAACTAATTTAGGAATGGAAGGCGATTTACTGTTTTATGTAGATTCCCTTCAAGAACTTGTTTTTCTACCCATTTAAGGCAAATTTCACTAATTTGATGCATGATAGAAATATAAATTGCTTTATTCTATCCTGATATCTATTATGATTGCACATGACCCATCTCATGCGAAATGGGCACGTTCAAATAACCACATGTATTTCCCTTGGGAGCCTTTTTTCCCAAAACGCGCCTGCAAAATTCACGTTTTCTTTCCCTCTATCTTCTGCCAACGAATCTCCTGCCTCTTTTTCTGCAGCAAAAGACTTCTTTTTGTCCCTACTTCCTCCACCAAAACCACTTGCTAGGGCGTTGTAAGGGGGAAGAAGTTGGGCTAAGCCTCATGTTTCCTGAGGCACTTTCTCCTAAATAAAATATGCAGGAGAACATTACTGCTAATTCTTACTTTAATCAATCCGTTCCTTTAATGTGCTTAGTGATTACTCTACCGATCCGAAAATCATTCAACACTTGTACCACAATTTTCTTGCAACGAATGAATGGTCTAAGACCATGCACATCACCTCTGAAATATTAGTATTTTTGACATTCTTTGGAGACTAAATGATTTATTATCTATTTTTAGCTTTTTGCCTTTGAGGTGATTTCTCATTCAATTTTCTCAATTTGCGTTACCTTAAGTCAAATCGGTGTATGTGGGAGTGTGGGAAATGCTATGCTTGTGATGAATGTAGTACAGAAAGGTTATGAGTGCCAAATGTGAATGACAGCTTAAAGATGTGTTATCAATGGGAGAATGATTAATCTATTGATAACTTTGGCGTATTCTATAAGTGCTTGCTAGTCAAATTACAGCTATTAAGTATGCAACATTCTTGCGCCCAGTAGTGGCTTAGCTTGCTCCGGCAATTTTTAATCATGAATGCGTAAAATGTCACGGATTTCTGTTTACTTCCGTACTACAATTCACTAATCAAATTATTTTTACGATAGTCTTTTATTGTGTGGCTATTTACGCCCATAAAAATAGAAGCTTTTAATGAATGCTGTCGCGTTTACCAGATTTGTGTCATCAATCCTAATCCTAATGCTTATTAGTCCTTCCAGGTTCCAGTGTTCTAAGCTGCATTTATCAGCATGGACTCGGAATAACTTTAAAAAAAATGGGGCCAAATCGTTCGTTTTTCCCTTATCATCGTTTGACTGCTACGGTGGCAGCTTGGTAGTGTCTCATTCCTTGGAAGGCGTCAATCTTTCCGAAAATACCATAGGTAGCCTCCCTTTGGTCAATCTCTGACTCAAGTTGTTCTGACTCTTAAATTACTGCCTTGCAAAGTAGGCTCTCTCGAAAACCCCTCGATTTTGGCATTCTAATAAAGTAAGCAAAACAGTTTTGACCCGAAAGTGATCTTGCTCTTGCAAGCCTCTTAGCTTGACTGATTTGTTTTAGCAACTTCTGGGTCACACCCAATTAGTTCGAATCACTATTTAAACTTCAAGCACTTTGTTTTACCAGTAACTGTGGAGGTAGGTTTCAACAAATCAGCATACTTAAGAGAACTGGAAGATGTTATGTATGAACGAATGATCTGATGAAGCGATCGTAGAATTTTTAACTACTCTGCAACGGGGTAATTTATGTATCTTATGTCACGATGAAGCAATATTTTGCGATCATCTTATCCAATGCGCTTTCACTGTCTTTATACGCTCGCGACAGTCCTGGATGACTCGTTTGTATCCTCATCTGGAATACTACTTCATGATCCCACTTTAAATGTTTCTAGTTTTTAAAGACATGACTTAGTGAGATTTGTGCAAGGGAGCTTAGGGGGTGGTATGGAACTTGAATTTCCCCTGATGATGTTAAAATATGAATCAGACAGGAACTGACCTTTTTATCAATGGGCCCGAGGGTAAGCGAAACATTAGTGTAGATGGCTGGAGCAGTATGCTATGACACTAATGGTGGTAGCCGTATTTCGGAGATTTAAGAACTCAAGTTGGTAAATATGTCATCGAATCCACTTTACTTACCCTAAATGACTTCTACTCGGATATGTAGCTGTTTTTTATTTTGTTACTACTTCAATTTCGCTCAGATGCCTATCTAGTCACATTTTAGCTGCTTGCAACGTGGAAGGATAAGTGGCTTTTAAATGTTGCTACTAATGCAGTTTTGACACATATTATTTTGAGGGTTCTTGTGCGGACGTCTTTAAATTGTTCAAATCTTGTCCTACTATTGCTTGTCAACATTGTATAATTCGATATCGGAGCAGTGGCCAAAAGTAGATGCGATTTTAATGGCGTTCCGGTTGCCAACTGCTGCAGGTTTGGATATCCATGGCAGTTACCTCCCCTCCATGTCGTTTTGGCGTAGGATCCAGCCACCGAAATCAAAATTGCGGTTTGGAATAGACGTACCAACGCTTCCATCATCATAGCCTCCGGATCGTTGCTGAAGTTGAGGACCATTAGTATGGTGGCCCAATCTCAGGTGATTGCAAAGACTCAAGCGGTTAAATAGATAATAGTGATTTACGACGCTCAACTAAAGATATGCAAATACATTATATCGAAAGTGTCTGAACTTGCATACTTTGGACCACGTACCGGTGCGAACTTAATGGCTTCCAACCGCGCTGCGATGCCGTACGAGCTGTGGTGTATGCAGAAGTTAATATTGGCCTGTTTACAATGCGGTGCGCGAGACAGCCCAACCGCCCACGGGCATGCACACACCGGGATCTCCCACGCGTTGACATTCGGTGATGTCAGCTCGAAAGTAAAATTATTACTTTCGTGGAGTTGGGTTTTTTTGCACTAAACGGAATCCAAGGCATTGAACAGTTTATTAGGATCCCAGGAACCGTACATATGACTGGAATTTTGACGTGATTCCATTTTGAAGCTTCGCTAAGTGGTTTCTTAAAATTCTCGTTTTTGAAAGCTAATAAGTTAAACGCGTTTCCCAGATTCACTGTAGTCGAGTTTTTAATTTTTTAAGGTCATCTTTAAATACGATATGAGCTTTGCCTTTCAATACTAACCCCTATCACTACGTTGATAATTGTTGGGATATGAATAGGATTGCTCGTGTCAAATTACTTTCCAAGGATACTTTCAAGAATAAAATCGCTAAAGTTTTTTCACTAACTTTATCCGTCGCTAGAGGAGTTCATGTTCTTATACCGTCATTTCTGTCCATACCCAAAGTGTGATTTTTCGAAACATTTACCTGGATTAAATCAAATTATCTTCATGCAGGATACACCTTTGGTAACTGACTCCTGATAGGAATGTTCCAGTTCATCCATCAGCATGACTTTGGCTTCCGGTATTTTAAGGGTTAAGGACATGTAGCTTTAGTATTTTTGTAAAAATGGATTATTCCTGTATTACTTTTAAGCACAGAGAGTCTCTCCTATTTTGCGGTAATTTTCGTGTTAGCCGTTACATTGGACGCTATACTTAAACAACAGGGTTATTAGGCTACCACACTCAATTGTCAACTATACACACCGGGCACTGCACATTATCTAGTGCCTGAGCTGTTAGGCGTACATCTGGCACTTTATATTTGTATTTTGAGGGAAATGAGAATTGAGACAAATCTTCCCTAACTTTCTGTACATATTTAAACCGTTAAAAGCTGACACTAATTGGAAAAGTATTTCTGGAAGGTCATCTAAAGGACACATGTTTCCATGTGTGACGTTTGCATCACACTCGTGACCCTCAACAACGAAGTCATCGTATTTTTTTTTGCTCTGGTGGTTATAAAATGACAAAGTTCTAGAACGCGCTTCTTTTCAATTGATTCGTTATCTGCTGTCAATGATTGCCTCGAGTATATTTTTTGGAAGTGATCTAACAAGATCACTTTCTCATTCGTTCTTGTTCTTGAAGCCAGCCTGGGAAATAATTCATTTGATTTTGTGATAAATACTCAGGCAAACTTCATTTATAAAAACATTTTGGGAATTTTCTTCAATTTCAAGTTGCTACATGTAGAGGTGGATTTGGCAACTTTTAAATGCCATAGTCTATCACAGGCCGTAACAGTAACTTTGAAGGTATCGCAAAATAAAAAAATTAATGTCCTCCATCTTTTTGGCATTCTTGCTCTTACGTGAAGTTGTATTTACTTGCTGGCTTTCGAGGTTTCACCAAAATTATCGTAATCAGTGGCGCCGAACGTTCAGTGCTTAGTTCTAATAAGGTGAGCTAAATGTTTACTAATGCCAACTTTTTATGGTCGGGACTACAGAGAGCCTGCTGCCATATTTTCAGTACAATACGGAGACGGTGTCCTAGCACTTCTTCTGTTCATGTGTGTGACAAACACCAAGAGAGCAGCTTTTCTCTTAGGTACTTAGGTTCTATCTCTGTTTCATCAATATCGTACTCAATCGTGTATACACCATAGAATATGGCCACTTTGTATGGATGTAGCACATATATGCATGTATTTTTTAACGTCAGAAGTTTGAAAACCTTTTAAATTGCTAACGAGTTCCCACTCAATTGTTATTGAATTTAAATTTAACGCATGAGCCTTCCATGTATTTTCCTCCTCTTTCAGCTAACGTGATGTTTTAATAACTTACTGTTAGGAAGGTTCTATGTGCGCCTGCAAACACAGAGATTGCAGCATTGGGGGACAACAACCTCGCGTATAATAAGAAATCTGATTTGCTTTGCTTTGCCACGACAGCACTGCGATCACCGATGCATCACGAAGCAGGAGTTGGAGGACCACGTGCGCTTCAAGCACAGCGACAAACGCGACTTCAAATGCCCTGACTGTCATGCTACCTTCAAAGTGAGTCTCTGCTTCCTCTTTATCTTCCTTCCCTCGTTTCTTTTCGCCCTCCCTCCATCCTCCGCCAGTTGCTCATGTCTTTGCGGCCTATGCGAATGGAATTAACTTTATTGTTAATGCATAGAAGGGCTAGAGTGTTAGTAGCTGCAATGGCATGAGCAGAGTTATATGCTACTAATATCGGGGAACATGAAATCATTTGCGTGGTTTATCGAAGCAACAAGTTCTTTTACCCTGTGCTTATGGGAAAGCGCTCCTTCTTTTTCTACCCTTTGTAAATATTTTTCGCTCATCAGGTAGAATTGATCAGATCCTTTTAATCATCCGAAACAAACTTTTCTAATTCTGCTCGAAGGAGAACCTCTTTAAGACCTATTTTGATGTCACCATCGCTCGTAAGTTTATCATTTTTTTTTATTCCTTTTTTATTGGAATGAAATGGACAGTGATCAATTGATGCCATGTCCTTGGTGAGGTAGAGTCGTTCCTTTTAGCTGCAAAATCGTCTTTTTACATTGTCATATACCAAGCCGATATTCATTGCAACCGCTGAGCTCATATAAAATGTATATTTACGATGGCAGTTTATTACTCTTATCTTGTTTTACTTTATGGTCTTTACAGTCTTATGGGATTTGATAAATAAAAACACCCGTAGATCTCATTAATTATATAATGATTTTAGGCGGTGATTTTTTAAGTAGTCCTCATTATTAGGATTCCCAAACTAATTTATTTCAACTCACCTTTCCTGAAAATCTTGAGTCAATCACAAAAGTTATTTCGATTTCCAAACTGAACATCGCCAAGATATTTATTTTCTACATTAAAAATTAGCTAAAAGATTTTTTTGTGTGGTAGTGTTTTCCTATTCTACTACTTGCTTCCAAGATTTTCCTCTAGCCAATCCACTCTACTTATTTTCCAATTATGCCTTTTTTACAGTACAACAATGGTGAAGACTTATTTCCTGTAAGCTAATTTGAATGTAATCCCTTCCAAGTGCCACTCATTGGTATGGTAATAAAGGAATTCGTGTCTACTCCGTGCGCTTAACAGCACTGGTACTTCGGCTCAAAATTTTCAATTCTTAAGTCCTACCGAATGTACTTTGAAGCATTTCAGCCCGTAGGTAGAATGTTAAATATGTTTCTCTTCAGTTGATTCGTAGAATTCCGTCTTCTAATTTGAATAAATATTGAAGCATCCTGTCTTTTGCCCATTTCAGTTTCCTCGTGCTCCCAAGTGAACTGTTAAAAAAATTGTCAAACTCAAAGCTGTGGGATGCTTATTGCATCCGTTATTAACAAAACAACAAAGGCAAATGCAACCTTCATCATATTCAGGCATGTTACTCTTCAAAGCTAACAGTTTTTTGGATAAAATAGCTCATTGATGCGCACAATTACTTGAATACTTCAGGTTTTTACCCTGAATGAATTAGAAAGTGCACCCATTTGTTTTATCGCTGCCTTGCCGTAAATGTTCAAAATCTGATGGTGCTCCACTATTTCTGGCGAAGAGGTATGGCGTCCTTTCATAGGAAGGAGTCGCTAACTTACTAATGGGAGATTGAAAGGAAATCCCATGGATATACGCCCTTCAGGTGACAGCTGTTGAATACTTACTTGCTTGTATATGTTTATGCTTACAAGGTTAGTCCTATTAATCACAACATCCGGCACTTAGTGAGTCTCCTTTTCCCATTGTCTCTGGGACTTAAATTTTGCACATAATTCGATCTGATGTGACCCATCAGATGGACTATTTCGCATTCGCATAGACTGCTTTAAATAGTGTAGCAGTAGGGAGAGTTCAACGCATGTTTGGTTATCCATCTTGTTGTAACGCATTTTAATCTTGTCACAGCCTGCCATCGGGCACGATGTGCCTGAGAGTATGCGAATTACCAGTAAAAGCGCATCCCCATTAGATGTGGATTAGGTTTTCTGATTTACAGTGCATACTGGGAATTTTGAGTTTATCAAGTTGATTAAGTTGATTAGGGACATATCCCCATCATTCGGAGGTAAAATTTGTGAGTTAGCACTAATGATTTGTCCAAATCACATTAATCTATTTCTTGCATTGAGCCAATAAGGCCATATATTCGCGTTTTCTTTATGTCACAATGACCACATCCAACGTTCGTGATACTAGGCTTTCGTCTTCTAAACCATGGCATCTTTATTATCGATCTCTTTTTGCAGCAAGTGAACCCTTATGACCTTAGTCGCGATGTCATGGAGAGTTTCTGTGGAAGTATCGACAGTAGGACTTCTCCATGAATTTTCTCCCACTGTGTAGATAATTCATTTTAGTCTTTAACTGACTAAAGTGGTAGCATATTGGAATTTCGTGTTGTTTCCTGAAATTCAGTCATTCAAACTTTGTGCTTCAAAGGAAAGCTGTTCACTTCATCTACACTGTCGTATTCCGATTTTGTATTAAAGAAGTACATGATAGTAGCTAAACCGAAATTTTAAAGCTTCTTGATTCGACGCCATTTTTACTTGAGTTCCCAACCATAATGGACTTAAGCAATCGGTGTTCTGACACTGCATAACGTTTGAGGTGGTTAGATAGTAAACCGTAAACCAACGCTGAAGAATTTAAATCCTAATTTCGTTCTCCTTTCCTTAAACTAGTCGGCTAACTGTGTGAGTATTCGAACCCTTATCGAACAAGTTTTACCTTCAAAAAGCAAGAAATTTTGGAATTCTGAAGTGGACTATCTGTAAATCTACTTACTGGAGAGCTCAACAATGTTTTACAAGTATTTATCTCACCTTTTATTTAAACAAGAAAACGGCCCGCCATTGTTGGATGATCAAATCTTTAACATGGGAGGAGAAATGCGCACGGTGTGAAATGGCGGTAGGCTTAAAGCCCAGCACTCATGCATTGGCGAGAAGACCTATGGCACGCAGGGCAAAAACTACCCCACTTCTCTATTGCATGATTACGATGAGGGAAGGAAAAATATCTTGCCTTTTTAGCCTTCGCTTTATCTGCCCCTTTCTCGTGGTGTTTGTCCGTATATGCGCGATAAAATGTACTCGAATAATCGGCTTTAGTTCATTTGCATTTAAGATTGCTTTCAGTGCTTCCTGCTGAAGTTTCCAGAGAAGTATTTTTTCGGAATTCTGTATCAACTTTTTTGCCAAATTCGAGAAAATAACTATTTTTCTTTGAAATTGTGCGTGGATGTCTCCATAGAGGCTCAAGCATACTGTCGTCGAGTTTCCTTAAAATTATCTCCTGATAGGAGGTTTTCATGCTTTCCAAAAAACCCTTGCTTATTTTTTGGTGAGGTTTCGCTGACAGCTGATCTTACAGGAATTTTCTGTTTGAACCAATTGCTTATTATAACTTTCCTTTTTTTCCGGTTTCATTGAGGGTTTACTGTTTTTGTTGTGGTTTCTATTTGAAAATTGGTTTCTTAAAGCATATGTCTTGATAGCGTATCTTCAATTATTTCGCTAAATTTATATTGCCTTCAGTTTTATCTGGCAAATTGTTACAGTTAGAATAGACTATTAATAAGGGAGGAGGCAAATCTACTATTTCGTGTTTTAATGATACTGTAAAAATTTTTACTTCACCTGTTGTATTATCTACACAAAATTCGCCACAAATTATTGCCCTGAATGCAATTTTAGTGATTATTGTAGCTACATTCCGACGACTAGACACAGTAATCTATTTAATGAATCGCCTCTTAAATCACCCAACTGACTGGCACAGACGGCCAGTCAGAAATACGTTTTTGCTCTGCCTTTACATTTTCAAATTAGACAGAACCCTGGAGGCTTTCCTGACGAAAGAGTATGAGGCAAGCTTGCTGGGTATAACTCAGTAAGTGCTTGGCGCTCAAAATGGAGAAGATTTGCGCTTTTCCTTGCGTGCACGTGTTACAGATGACAGTTTTCACTGTTGGGCTCACTGTAGTGGTCCAACCGCTTTTTCCCACTGAAAAATGGACGAGTAAATAACAGGTAATACTCGGCCATGTTCTTCGCTTGAGCTCATACCCTTCACTATTAAATCAATTTAACCCTCTCAAACGATTGTTCTTTTGAAATTCTAACTTTTATAATTTTTTACGTGTTCAATGGCAAAAATTTATGTTTTATTCCATGGCTGGCTTGAAAACCTCTAATTTTACTCTTTGGTCGGTTATCATCAGTTCGGTCAAAAAATATTTCGTCCCAGTGAGCTAGCTGCAGAAAGCACATTTTCTTTGCATCTCTTTTCTCTTCGAAAGCTGAGTTATTTCTTTTGTTCCTTTTTTTTGCACCTCTCCTCTCAGCCGAATTATTTTCCCTTTTGAAATCCTCACCACGGTTGCGACCAAATTTCGATATCATTTCGTTTTCGTGATGCAAAAGCTCCTACTCAGTGGTAATGAGCGCTAACGGGTGTGGAATTGTTTTTTTCACAGAAAATTTTTTTTTAACAGACATTTGTACGATTGCGATTTAGATGAGAAACATTTTTGAATAATCACTTTATTGGATGAAATAAGTCAAGACTTTGTTCAAGTGTCTTCTATTTTACTAACAGCAAATATGGAATTCGGAAACGAGGTGAATAAAGACGGCAGTGTTTAAAAGTTGCACATGAACGAAGTTTTGATAGAATACCATTCCATTCGCTTCGGCTTCTGAGCCTGGAAAAATTTTTCATGTATGGAAACTGATAATGTGTTTTCATTGAAAGGTTACCCATTTTCCAAATTTACTTTCCGAGTATCTTTAAAACTATCTAATTAGCAAAATTTATGACCGCTGTCGCTATGAAACATAGAATGCTCTAATTTTCTTTATATTTAGCACCCATTGTCAATTTTTCCTTAAAATCATGCTATGTATCCCTGAGAGTCGGGAAATATTTTTGATGAACTGCGTTTCACGTATTGTCAGCTTGACTTAATTGTATTTATGTGGCGAATTAGATTGAAGTTTTCAGGGATTTAGAAGATTCAGCGTACAACTTCAGCTTTGTTGTTTATTTCAAGGCACTTCCTTCATTTGAGCGATTTACGGAAATTTGGGCCTTTCGCCTCCGAATCAATGTTTTCCACGCCTAGATTGAGAAGTAAATATAAAACTTGACATACTTTGTGGTACCATCCTTAGAAAAATATGCTGAACAAATAAAAATTCTTAACATCTTGGTGATAATGAAAGTACTAGATAGAGACGTCAGTAAACTATCTTAATTTACTTCATCTAGACTCCGGGGACTTTGAGTCGGCACCAGAAGACGCATACGAACATCTCCTTCCTATGCAATCAATGCGACGCTTCCTTCAATCGTATGAGCAACCTCAAGCGTCACAAGGACTCCGTTCACTCCGCCACCGGCGGCAATCGACGCGGACGCGGCAGACCGCAGAAGACCACCCGGCAGAAGCAGCAGTCAAGGAAAGCTGTTCTCCAGCATCAGCATGAGCAAGATCAGCAGTCACTGCCAGCGGCATCGACATCTGTGGCGGAACCGCTGTGGGACTACGAGGCTGCTCGTGTGCATTCTGTGAGTCCTCTGGGGATTGCTTTTTAGTGCTTTTGAGAAAAACTATAAAAGAATAAGTCAATTCCATCACCGAAACTGTTTTCACAGCATTATTAGCCAGCTCGAAAGTTGAGGTTTATAAATGCCGTTGCTTTCAAGTTGTGATTGATAATCTCAGGAACCAGTGGAGTACGAATTTAACTTTATGGTTAGTTTCTTTTTTGATTTGACCGCCTTTTGCTATTTTTGTTCACTACTTGCCGTACCCAAACGGTTATCTCGACCACCGAGGTCTTAATAGTCTTATGTTGGTCTGTCCACTTGTTAAAAAGAGACTTTTCAAAGTGCTGAATGGAACAACCTTTAAAAGAAGCGGTATGTAATTTCTGTGCTGGACTGAAATGTTTGGTAATTTCATGTATATCTTACAGACATGGGATTTTTAGTGGCCAATTTTCCATAAATAGTTATTGCTACTAATAAGCGAAGCTAATGCGAGAAGTTGTTATCGTAGCAAAAGTAACCGTTCCCCTCCCTTGGTTTGGAATGTAACCATTTATTGGACAGGAGGTATTTTAAAGGTTAACTTCCTCTACAAAAACTTTCTGCCACCTTTAGGATCGCTACAAGGTATTTAAACTGCTTTTTATCTGTTTGCTTGTGACAATATTTATATTGAAGGTTTGAAGGTTCATCAGCTTCTGATGTATTTTTTTTTTAAAAATACAGCTTTACGAAACATCGTCCCTGAATTAAAAGTAAATAACTTCTGCATCTTCAAACGGCGGTGTGTACGGTAACATTTCCCCCGTTCGGCGAACTTTTTAAAGCGTCACTGGCACTGGTGATGCTGCATGTGGTTTTTTTGCAAAAGATTATTTTCACCTTATCAGACATGCATCCTTGATTAATATTAACTTATTGAAAAGTGGGCGATCTTGACAGCCCCATTAAATAGAGCGTTGTTAACTTATTTTAGCTGTGTTTTTTTAGACGACGGGCGATCAACTTTGCACTTCAGTGAACACCACGAGTGGGCTAGAGCCTGTCTATGTAGTCGCCTTCGAGACAGAGGTGGGGTGGATCCCAGCCACAACCTCTCCTGCCACTATCACCGAGGCGAGTCTCGTCATGCATCACCCTCCACCGCCGCCGCAACCACCGCCTCCACCACCCTCGCACACTCTTGCCGCCCCACGCGGAGACACCGTGCTACCCTGCGTCAGCGACTTTTTCTCCTCTTTCCTTCCCCCCACCTCCCCTTCCACACAACTTGACGACCATACTGTCCCACCTCCTCTGCCCCCACCCCAAGCACCGTCAACAGCGGTGGCAGGAGTGGCATCTCACCCATCTACCACTCATCTTTGGCGCTCTGACGAAGATGTCGATGATCTTGGTACAGCCAGCGCGGTGCCCGCAGACGACCTCATTTGCGATTTCCTGACTTGTGAGGTGGTCGGAGCTGAAGAGGATGTGGAAGGCACGGGCGGTGTCGGTGTTGGTGGCAGCAACTTTTCCGTTGGCTATCTCATCGGTGGAGGTGGGGCTGACGGTAGTGGCGGTGGTGGAGGGGGTGGAGGAGGAGGGGGTGAGGAACTGCACACCTTGCCGCCTTCCGACTGTCTCTCCCTTGTGCCTATCGTAACTAGTGCTTTTGAGGAGACAAATACTACCAGTACCAGCGTTGGTGTTAATGTTTCCACCACCTTCCACCCCTTCTGGAGTGTATCTTGCTCCTCCGCCTCCTCTTGCACCCCTGCTGCTGGTGCTGCTGGAATTGTCCATGAAGACTATTCGGGTTTCGAACAACAGGAAGTTGCAGACAGCATGTGATGGCAGAAAGCCTGTTTCTGTGTCAAAATTTGTTTTATTAGGTAAACGATGTTTACTTTGTTTCTGTTTTTTATGAGTGGGATTTGAGAAAGCATAAAGTTTCGTTAGAGAAAATTACGACTAACTTTTAACCAAGGATATGTGACGTTTTGGCAAAAAATGAAGAAGAGGCTTAAATTGTAAAGATTTTGTTTCGATTCTTTGTTTTAAATACGCGAGTCGCATTTTCCAAACACTGCCTTTCAGATATTACTACGTTTTGTACTTTTTTATCTCAATTTTTCTGTGAATCTTTAGCGTTTAAACTTTCTTTGGGAGCTTTGAAGAATTTATTTGTCGATGAAAACTCAATAGACCTTTAGTTTTTTTGCATCTTAGTGCACCCGCCTTTGTTTATTCACTAGCATTGGTATTCGCATTAGTAACCGTGCTGGATCGGACGTTGTCAATTTGCAGTAGAATGTTGATGTAATTGTCCGTGATGAATGTAAAATGGGTTTTTTCGACTTCAAATTGACTACAGGGTCGCTCAAAGTGTTGACGGTTTCTACTACGGCTCGCGAGAGGATAATTTTGTGGAAACCCCATAGTCAGTACTTTGAAGGGAGAAGTTTCATTTTGAAACTTTACCAATGATTGCCCAAATATTAGTAATGAACTGGCCATTCTGTGCGCAAAATCGTTCTATGTTTGAATGTGGGTATAACAGCAGATTGAATGCATATGTGCATATAATAGTAGTGAGCCAAACAGTTTCTCAGGCTGGTATGCCCTTGAATATGATGCCATTTGCTCACCGGGGACAACAGTTGACAGTTCTACGAGATTACGCCCATGGCCGTGTCCAGAGAGGTCTGTTTTCATTTTCTTTTCATGCTTCTCCAGGTATGTAATGAATGGCGACGCGCTGGGTGCTGTATCTAATTTTTAATGGAACTACGTAGGCAGCAGGGTTTTTTGAAAATGATTAAGAACTGTATTTCGACTATTTACCATAGTTAGTTATTCTTGGAGTCGTAATTCATCACCCAAGTTTGTTAAAATGGGAATTTTCCATGCTTGGGGCTTTTGCTTAGGAAAACTAGAACTATTTACTGGAGTAATGGAATGCATTACACTTAGGTGGTAGACTTTTTAGAAAAGCTCCAGCTAGTAAAAAGTGGACTGGTTTGTACATGACGGTAATCGTTACCCATGGCCGGTGAATCCTGCCATTTGATTTCATGATAAAATAATGATATGTTGGAAACCAAGGGTTATTCATTGCCGATTCCGACCTTATCTGTTTCATTCTTATTCCAGGAATTTGACTTCACTTTTGGTATCCACTGTCTCCCTTTAATCCCACTTTCATCTGACGGTTCATCACCGCAAAGATATCAGGTGTTTCATCAAAAGGATGGGGGCTTGTAGTTAGCATTTCATTGTACTACTCATCATAGGTGATAAAATGCCTACCACCACGGTAACCCGAGGAAAGTGGCGGTCTTTTGGTGTCAAAGAAGGAATGACGAAAAACGGCGTGACTTGTGATTTTTTAAGCCAAGCAGTAGCATTTATGCATTTGTAAATGCTGCCTATTACGAGAGCCTCCGTATCATATTCTTTGAGAGTAGTTTAAAATCCCTATTTTTGCTCGTCCTGAGTACAATATTCTCAATTCTTGAGCCTAACTGTGAAACGAAGTAAAGTTCTTCTATGTGCAATAAAAGGCTTAGGCTTATAAACATTACAACTAAATTTGCCGAATAATTTGCATTAAGAATTGTTTTGTTTAGCTTACTAACGTGGCGGATGCAACAATTTTGAAATGTAGTGTCAAACGACGTAATAGTGATAATTAATTGTCCGCGAGATTAAGCTTGCAAACTTTTACGGCTCTTTTTTACTGTTTTTGAAACATGAAACAGTTCTGCATTATTAGTAGAACAGATTGCATTTGTTTGCCTGTCAGGTTGCCCATAAAACAGCAATTAGGGTTTGCTCTCGAATTTTACTAAACAGATGCTGAACATTCTTTACAAATTTATGAAGTTCCGTCCTAACTGGACTGAATTATCATGGCGTTTAAATTTGTGACATCATTTGTCAGGATGTCGAATTGGGTATTGAACTAGCTCATTCACTATGTAGACTTCCTAGCATTTGACTTGGAGCCGGTCTTTACAATCAAGTTCAGTACGGTTAAGGAGGCGTATGTCGCTCGGGTTTATCTGCAATCATGCTTTTTTTTCCAAAAAGTAAACAAACCTTCATCTTCCTAAAAGTAAAGTCAAAAGAAGAAACGCATTGAATTTTATTTGAATATACACTATTTACATTGAGTTACCAGTCAGTTACTTGCCAGTGGTGACATCATTAGATTGATATCCAGCCACTTTACCTTCACATATTTGCTTGCAATATTAGGATGAAAAAACTACGAACTCCATTTAAAAGGGTACAAATGTAGTGATTTGCCACTTTCTTCAACCGTATTTAACTACACGGGTACTTCAATCTCTGGCAGTTGTGTTCCCGCACTGGGGCATGGCTTTTGGACCATACTAGTGGCCGCGCAGCTCTTCTGTATGTTAGTAATGAATATTCCCTACTTCTTTGGCCTATTAC
This sequence comes from Echinococcus granulosus, assembly GCF_000524195.1. Taxonomy (NCBI): domain Eukaryota; kingdom Metazoa; phylum Platyhelminthes; class Cestoda; order Cyclophyllidea; family Taeniidae; genus Echinococcus; species Echinococcus granulosus. The sequence continues at coordinate 3,009,810 of NW_020170382.1, read as the reverse complement.
GATTTCTACCCAGATTAAGGGTGCTACAATTATATGTTGCCTGGATGGTGGGAGGCTTTTTATTGATAATTTCTCCTCTCTAGGCAACCATAAATACGTTTTGATTGATCCATAATGAATTTAACCAGAGCTAAGGCACAAAATCGTTGCCTTTACACCCAAACATGTGATCGTACTAGAATTGAATACAAGTTTCATTCCAGTTCAGATAATATTGTGGTTGTCGGTACGTAGAATTTTCATTTATTTAAGATGCGAACAGTGATTCCACAGATTGGTTGTTTTCAGTAGTCACTGAAACAAATAAATAACGTATATGAGGCGTCACTTGAATGTTAAAAACGACTCCGCAAATGCAGAGCAGAATCAAAAACCGGGCAATTGATACAGTCATCAAGTTACGTACTTTGGTATTTTTAAAGAATGATGCATGGGAATCAGGATACTTGAGGATTCCTTATAAAGGTTCCCCCTAGTCGTTGAGTCTGGTTTACAAAAAATGCATTTTTAAGTACTTCGTCATCACAGGCATCACTATGAAGCCCGTATTGGTGATGGGTGACATGATGCCATCGGAAAAAGGTGATATCGTCCCTCGAAGTGCAATTAGCGCTTGAACTTGTTCTTCAGATAAGAGTGAATCTATGGTGATTTATGAATGGGTCTAACTCGGTGGCGATTCGCACTCCCATCTGCTCCTCCTTCGCGGAGCGCTCTTGTGTTCAGTTGAATATTTGTGGCTCGTTTAATTTAATATTACTGTGTTTCTGTGCATTCTAATGAAGGCACCTAAATATCCCATTTTAGACTCTTTACAGTTTACGCCGAATGTATTTTCAAATCACTTCTGCATCAAAAACGGATTAACATAGAGCTGGCTAGATTTAATTTATTAAAATATATCTAAATTAAAGTGAATAATAAGTAATAATTTTGAATATCAAATGACTTTTGAGATAGTGCCTAATAAAATCTTTATTTCAGGTGCCTTGAATTAGTTTCTAATTAAAATCCAAAATTACTTTTTATGGACTTCCGAAATGTCATGCAGTGCAAAATTGAATTCCGTGAGTTTATTCATCCCCAAAAGAGCATGTGTTTTGATGGTTTTTAGACGATTTGATATCTACTAAAATATGTTTGAAGGTCAATCCTAGCTGACCGCTTCCGTTGCCTTCCGTTACTTGTTTTCTAATTCGCATAGTAAAGTGTCAAGAGTATTACTGAATCGTGACTAACCTTAGTAGATTCATGCCACTTTGTTATTCAGCAATTGGGAATTGTATCGGACATGAGATTACTTTTAAATCAACCGAATCCCATTGAAAGCCATTCGTTTCTTGGAAAAGTGGCGACATTAGACTGAAAGTCCAAGCAGAAATGTCACAGAACCCAGTGGAACTCCAGCAAAAGGCCAATGTCAATTGCTCACCAAAACTCGGAATGTCATCAGCAAGTCACGGCTTTCGCCCGAATATTTAAATTGGTAGATAAGAAATAGAGTAACGCATGCTGTAGAAGGCAAATGATACCTGAAAACCTGTAATTTCTATTTCTTAATTTGTAGCCACTCTTGCATAAAACAAAATTTTACTTTGAATACGCGAAATCGCCCAATAAATGGAAGCAAAAAATTAAAAATCGGTGTTTTAGAAAAAAGACAGACGAAAATATAGCTTGTAGAATCCGGTCATGAAGCCACTGCGGAGCTGTTCACTCTCGAGGTTGGAGGGGTTGCCTCACGAGCGTTAAAATGTTGTGAATTTGGTAACTCACGCCGACGCTAAAAGGGCAACAGCACTACTGCCTCGTGTCAGGCCTATTGCTTGCTGCATCTTTAGGAGCGCACACAGTAGTAGTCCCTCCTCCGCCTCTGTGTGTAAATGACGTCGGGTGATTACTTTATGGCCCCAGTGAAGATGGTTTTTAAAATGAGCCATTTGTGAAATTGGATGTACAAACGGAATGCACGCTTTGACGGTCTAAGAATCACTTTTAACGTAGGTGCTTAAGTAAAATTCAGTGCTTCAAAGCTGTGAATTCCGGTGGATCTGTTGACATTGAAAACACTGCTTTCTATAGTGCAATTTCATGTTATAAATTGTGGAACTTCGTAACAAAATTAATCTTGATTTGCCTACTAGTTGGGTTTCTACGAGTGCAAGCTGAGCCATACGCAATGATATTGCAAGGTAAACTGTCTCACAAAATAAAATTTCCTAATTAAAATAACTAAAGGTAGTTCAAATCTTAAATAAAGGTGGAAGATGTCAGAATTCGAATGCTTGATAGAAATTCTTGACCCTACTTCGATTTCAACTTTTCGCAAGCATGAAACTTTGAAACCTTCTACTGATAATTCCGGGAGGATGTCCAAACAGTGAGAGGACAACTTTTCATCAACGGTACTCTTAAAAAAATGCCATGAAAAAAAGTGGGAAAGGAGGTCTCTATTATGTCAAAGGTTTCAGGTACACACAGTGGGGCGGTGACCCACAATTTGGCAACAAGTGACTTTAATAGGGATAAGTTCGACTGATTTTGAAAAACCGAAAATAATATGAAAAGTCAAGTATAAAAGTTGAAAAAAATTACTAAGGAGAGATTGAGCCTTAACTTGCATGACGAAACCCTCAATATCGAGGCATTCCTGCAGGAGTGAAACAAGACTGCTCTGAAATCCTTTAAAAAGTAGATGCGCGTACAACCAAGACTTGATTTATTTTTGGGCAAGTCAGCTTCACAAGTTAAATATTTTGCTTCGAATTTTCGACAATTTGACAAAATCCTGGCATTTTTACTGCATGGAAATCTTACCAATGTGCAGCGGTCTAAGTTTTTGTTAAGTAAAGCTTCAACAATTTTTGAAACTTTTTACAATTTACAACTAAGGTCTAAATTTACACCCTTCAAGATTTCTAAAATTTATCCAATTTTGTAGAAACACGCCATAAGAAAGGGGAATTTTCGGGTGTCTTCGGAGGTTCGCTTTTGTTCTCAAGCTTTGAAAACAGTTGCATTTTATTACCCATCATAAAATTTCAAGTTATTGTTGACCATCAAACCCACTTTAATTTGATAGATCGTCTACGCAACAAAGTAACCATCTCTAAAGTTACCGTAGTAAGCATTTCATTACTTTAAAAAGTGCTTTTATTAGACCTTGTCCAATGCATTTTCACAGGTTGTTGTCTAGAAATCTGCTCGCCTTTCTTTCAAGAACGTTATTTAGAAAATTCAGTCCCAGGTATGTAAAATTTGATAAATGTAGTTTTATATAAATAATTGTAAGCGCAGTTGCGTAGGCTGAGGAAAGTATTTTGGTAGACGGGAACGAATAATTCGTAAAGCATCTCAACATGTTATGTTTCAAATAACCATTCAACATTTTTCTTGAATAAATAGTTGGTTCACGTCCCAGCAAACATCTGTATTATTTTCTGAAGTCTTGATACCATGTCTGGTTTCGGTTAGTGCTTTCCGAATATGTGGTTAGCAAACACGAAACCCTAGGCCGCAAAGACACCCTAACAAAAGTTGCCTCATCGGCGTGATGATTCAACCTGTTGTGCAGTGAAAAAGGTACACGACACTACAAATGTTTCCGCACAAACCATCAAGGTAAACGAGCTACAGATGATAAATAAACTGACTGTCTTCCAATCTGCCTCATGTTTTGTTAGCACTAAAAAATTTGACACCGTCCCAATCTTTTAACATGTTACCCTTGAGAAATATAAACTGTAATTTAATAGGCCAACTTCACCAACCATTGTTTATTCACTGGTGGAAAAGTACTTGCTACCTTTCCTAGTACAAAAGGAAATACGGCAGTGCATTATGTTATTATACACTTGTTCTTGTCTATGTAAGTCAATTACACCAACTTTCAGTGAAGCGATCTAGCCTTTCTCCCAATCGCTCGTTGTCCAATCTGCGTTGACCGAAAATTGCGATAGAAGTTGAGCTGTTTATTCTCCAAAAATAGTTTTTGGATGGATGCGCGATTATCACAATCGGGATTTTATGATGGTGCCGCAATCGAATGTGTGTATATCTTGAATGAGGTGATAGTTTCAGTCGTCAATACAGCACTCCATTTTAGGAACAGAGAGCTATCCATGTGATACACTCTTCATTACTAAATATACTGAATACAGTGATTAGCAGAAAGGTGCGTAGCATTGCCAAGCTTCATCTCATCTATGCAAATCCTTCGTCGCCATCAACACTTACCACAAATTTTAATGACATGTTGGAATGCAATATTTTCATTCCATAGACAAAACTGCTTTGTTTTACTCTAAAAAAGATCTTTTACTTGTCTTTTAAAACTAAACTATTCATAGGCATAAAAACCTATGTAATAGAGATTCTGAAATAATTCAACCTTCAAAATTAGCCAGATTAAATCATTAAAACGCATTTTCAACCATTTTTTTGTTCGTTTTTTCATCAGGCAGGTGCAACGGGGCAGTGTTCCAAAAAGTGTGTGCTCGGTAAACAAATTTTCGCACAAATGCGAGTTCGGCACAAGCGGGTTCCGAGCCCATTGGAATGCCGTTGGACTTAAAAACAGGGCGCTTGTTTTTGTTATTTCGGTCAAAATCATTCAGGTGAATCAAAATGATGAATTTTGTTTGTCGACTGAGATTGCAATGTCATTCTCATCACACTTTACATTTCTCATTGCAATAACTGGAACGCGTTCAGCTACATCACACAGCATTCTGTCAACTTTTGGTTCTTAATAGTTGGTAATAAGAGTTTTTCCTGCAGGGGATGCTGTCTCTCGGACTAACTGAGCTTGAAAGGAATTGACTTTGCATTAACAAACAACAGTAGTCAGTTGATGAGATGCTCTCTACCACAACTATGCCCTCATGATAAAATAAATTCTTTAAAAAATGCCTCTTTTCAACAGTGTTTGAATTTTTTCATTGTCAACCAGTCTTAGGTCCTAATTTTTCTTCCAAATTCTTTTCGTGTTAAAAGGGCATTATATACATATCCGTGACTAGATCTGTTTTAGAAGGCCGATCCTCTTTCATCTTAAACGATTTCGTGGTGTTCTTTGGCGCCGTTTCCATAGACGTTTTAACCTCGTATAATCTTAAAGTCGTTTTTTGAAACTTAAGCGGCCTTATGTGGTAAACGAATAAAATTGGCTAAACCTATCATTATTACGAAGCATACGTCAAGTGAGCTCTAGAATTTTCGCATTCTTCATTGATGAATTGTATAGGTAAGGTTATTACTTTCCCAAATATTATAGCTACACGCTTGATGAATGAAACAGAGCGTGGAATGATACAAAAAAATGTGAGCACATAAGCCGCATGGACAATGACTTTAATGAAGTGCAATAAAGCATAAAATGTAACTTCGCATTGGTAACTACCGTGGTAAGTGGGATGGTTCATAAAAAAAACCATTTTATAAGAAAGAAAAAATCAAAAGAATGACAGAAGGGTGTTTATTTGATCAAAGGCATTATATAAATAAAAATGAATAATCGGCGAATGAAAATTGGGTGAGAAGAAGCTGCTTTTATTAAAACGGGACTTAGAGGATATTTCTTGATTTTTAGTAAAGTGGGTGAGTGACAAAAAATAATTACCTGCGTCATTTAAGCTGGTAAGCATTAAGTCGTACGAAATATCAACACTATCGTATGTCAATCAGACGACAATGAAACCACTTAATATATGCGCTTGCAGAAGCGAATACACTTGTGTAATTCTTACGGTAATGATGAATGATGAACATCTCAAGCAAATGTTTGGTAAAAACGAAGTATTTTTTCTTGCCAAATGAAATAGTTTATCGCTTGAGGATCATGATGCTCGGCGCTTCTTTGTCCTTAGATTGTAGTAATGAAGTGAAGGAGTAAATGGTGTACTAGTTTGGATAATGATTAACACCTGAAAAATATCTCAGTACCTATTCAGCACTAAATAATTGTGCGAATCGCTTGATTTTTATGAAGTCACCTTTATTATATGTTTATGGGATGCATATGCATGGCCTTATGAAAAGTAAATACGAAGATGATATCTCCCGTGCAAACATTGAAACCTTTTCTTCAGAAGATGGCCCTTCGTGCCACTCGTTAATGCACCACTTTGTTGCAAATGGATGACTTTTCCTTGGAAAGAGAACATCTTCACATACTGCAGCTAAATCTCGCTGAATTCTATACGGATACTTCCTCTATCATAATAACTGAATTCAGCCTCCTTGGGTCAAATCTCGCGCGTACTTTGTTAAAAGACTTCAATCTTTAAACCCCAAGTTGCATAATATCCACCTACGTGGGTTAGAACCACTCGCATATTCTCTCTTGTCGAATGCTGCGTACAAAAATGGGACGACTGAGCGACAGGTATAAGTGATTTTCGAAAATCACAACTTTCTGAAGTGCCATTACTTTTCCGGAATTGCTGGAAGTTACATTTGAAAGGCACTCTTTTTAAACCATGGCAATTTACAGTTAGGATGATCACCTGTTAAAGGAAATACAAGAGTTACCACTAAAGAGCACAGGTCTCAAACTTAGAAGGCAGTGCTAATCACTTATGCTGCTTTATTCTTCTACATTAGCAATCTCATCTCAATTCTATTTCTGATGATACGGCTTCCACTTCACGCAATGATGACATGCTGGTAAAGCTTAAACATCGAAGCGATTTGCATTTTGGAGGCAAACATCACCCTTAAGTCTATGCTATTCCTTAAAATAGTATTCCAACACTAAGTTCCTGTCTAGTGGAGCATCCTCGGCCTTAACAAGAATCGTGGCAACTGAAAAACGTTAAATAGTGTCGCGGTTACACCAGTGTCTAAGTGAATATATTCGACTTCAGACATGAGCCCGCGCTTTTATGTATTTTCCCATGCTGTGGTGAATTGCTATCAAATATGCTGAATGGGTTTGCACTGTGATGCTGTGACTTGTTTTAGTCTGACCGACCACTTCAAGCTATTCCGGCAACTTTGTTTCCAGATTCTACAACGTTCGCTTTTTTTCTTTTTTGCAGATTGAAGTCAGCACCAGTAAACGTGCTATTTTCACCCTAAACTCGGATGGATTAGTTGGTAATTCTTCACTGTTCCCTTTTTCAGATATGATCTCATCTATGCAACTTGACATTTTTAATGACCCTAACCTAACTTAGGCAGCATCCAAAGTCCGTGGCCGTTAAAATATTACCATCTCAACGAGGTTTTATACCAAGTACAAGCCGTTTTATTCACAATGATTCCTTCACTTACCCCTCGGATTCAAATTATTCCGGTTCAGTAGTATTACTATGCAAGAAATGCCAAACTGTCCTTGTTAGAGACGTTCTCAAGGTAGGTTTGATCAGATTATTTGATCTGTTTGCAAATACCTCAAAATAGAATTTGCAAAAACTTCTTCATTCAAAAAGCCCAATGTTTCGTATTAGTTTAAATCTGAAGGAGGGGGGCTAATTATCCTGTTTGAGCCATGATTATAAACGTTTACTAACTCTGTTTAAAACCGATTTTGAATACACCAAGTTTCGCACCTACACGTGAAATGCTTCTCCCATCATTTTAGCTGGGAAATCCCATCTACTATAACTCAAACTTATCGAGTAGAATTATTTTTGTATGGTACTTTTTCCGGTAACATTAGAAACTTGAACACCTAAGCTTTTCGAAATCAGGGACTAATTTAAGAGGATGTCACTTTCGATTCGGCGGCCACTGTTCACATTTAATAACCACATGTCAGAACTCCAAAATTCTTCATAAGAAAATTGTCTTTTGTTTTGATTTCAGGCTTTGCTACCAAAACTGGGCTTTTTTTCAGAAGATATGCAACCTAATCCATCTAATTCATATAACTTGTGCAGTCAATCATTCGTTGGCTTGGTTCGAAGCATTTTATTGAAATTATTTTTGCTAGCACAACGGCTGAGCTTTTGCATATTCCATTGGTAAAAATTTATAGTGCCACTTGGCCATTAATTATAATTTTTCAAGTATTGGTGATCCTTAACAGTTAGGTATAGTTTTGTGGTGCGCACAAAACCACTACAACTTGGGTACAAGTGGACGCGGGGTTGTTCGTAGGGACAGCAACTCATGCGAGCCCAATTCCAGCTTGACCGCGTCCTCACTCAGAGCAACCAATCCAGTGGTACCGGAGAGATAACAACGACCTCAGCCACGTAGCCGCCTGCCTATTCGGGCCACCCTTACCTATTGATGTAGGCATCATATTCACCTGGAGATTCGGCTTCTCTCTGATTGGGCTTTGAAAGAATACAACATTTGTTCCTAATTTATGCGATTGCATTCAGTCAACGTTTCAAATTATGGACATAAATTATATTAGGCTAGTTGATTCTACAAATAGCTATTTTCAAATATGCATAAAGATTTGGGAAATATGCTGGTCTTCAAAATTTATATTCATATGTTGTTCTGGATAGCTAGGCTTTGGGACATAACATTGGAATATATCTCTCCCCACCACTTGTACAAAAAAGATGCTGTAGTCACTTTTTCTCATATGATTTATTGAATGAAAGAATATCTATGAAATGAAATAGAATTGACTTTTTGCGATTCCAATTTGAAGAACTTATTTGCTAATCTCATGTCAGGGGGAAATTTCCACCTTCTTAAATGTAGTTCCCAAAAGGGCAAATTCCACGTTTTCGCCATTAATAATCACTGGGGCAACAAAGGGCTATGCCGACACATGCTAATAAGAACACCTGTCAGGAAAGTGAATGAGTACTTTTGCAGCAAAGCTTAAAAATTGTCTATTTCCAGCCAATATATTTTGGCTTATGTTTTTCTTTTGACACCTAAATAGTCGTTTATTCTGTACTGAATAATCTACATGCTGTTCGATTCTGACTCAATCACATTTCGACTGTCTCTAATAAAGGTAATGATCTTCCAAACAGTGATATTCACATTGATATTCAAAGTCCAATGCCTCTCGTGCTTTAATTGGTCTAATCGAGCTCCATTAAGCCTGCAGCAATTTCTGTACGAACTTAGATGATGATCGCAGCAGAATTAAGATTGGAAGCCAAATACAGTGTCATTAGAGTAACATAGAATGTCTGGAAGTATTGTTTTTCTAAAGGAGATTGTGAGTGTTTAGTGGAATAGATTGCATCTCTATGCCCAAGCAAAGTTTGCG
>NW_020170382.1:2949432-3000520 GCF_000524195.1 Echinococcus granulosus | reverse complement strand
TAGTCCCTTTTGGGATCATCAGCCCTATTCATTCGCTTATTTTTTGGAGAGGCATTGGCATCTTAAATAGAAGGGGAATGTGGCTTTAAACTGAAGAACAGGGCGTTTGGTAGCAGGAACCCAGTTCACAGCCTGCAATATGATGGACTCTGCATGCCCAAAAGACTTATTTATCGGGGGCGATTTTGTGCTTTTGTCCCAACAAGGTAATAAAGAATGGTGAATTAAATACTTGAAAACCATAAACTTGCCCCAACATTCCTAAAACTGCCGACGGTCGTCATCAACGCAGGAGCCACGTTAAAAATGAAAGCCAGTGAAAAGCATTATTAAAAGTTGGGTTCGTACAAAGCTAGTCCTTTTTTATAAAACGACCACAGTCAACCTGATGACTTTTCCTAGAGGAGTTCTACCTTGTTCCATTTTCGCTACAACGAATGATAGGATTAAAGGATGTAGACCTTTGTGAGTCCTGCTTTCCTACCATCTTTAAATTGCCATATAACTTGAATAAATATGCTAAATGTGCAGAATTTGTGAGCTAGAATATTCCTTATGACAAACGAAAACTAACCCACAATAATAAGTGAAAAGAGAAGAGGTTTTTAGAACAGAAACCAACTCCTCTTTATACGACGCCTACTAAAAATATCTGTTTCCAAAAAAAATTTAAAAATGACAATTGTCACTTCCGTACAGCGTACAGTTATTCAGCTATTAAATCGTGTGTAAAAGTTTGTAAAGTTCTTCTGCATCCTGATCGGTGTGAAATTTTCAGTTAAGCTCTACTAGGCCAAGCTAATGCGAAGCGCTTCTTTCCTTATATTTTTAATATACCGGCTACTTACTCGCTCCGCCCGAGCATCCGGCTTAAATCTAATCAAGTTATGCAAGCAAAGCGGGCAAAAATGCTACTAATCACGGTTTAACACAAGTGATTACTTCTGATTTACCTGCCTGCGTTAGTTAGCACGATATCATAAAATGTACGCAATATTTTTCGTCCGAGAGAGCCTAAAACTACTGCCAATGCAAGGGGACGTAGAGCTCAACGTGGCCGAAGCTAATGATCAAGTGCACTTGAGCGCTGTCAGGCATACCAAAAATGGGAACAAAACGAGGGTAGTAAGGGTATCGGGGACTTTAACACTCGTTATTAGAGCATTCAAGTAGATCTAGGGAAACTGCTTCTTAAGCTGCTCTATGTAAATTCCAAAATCCTTGTTTAGATGTAACGTCTTTTAACGCATCCCTCTAAAAGCTAATAAAGTGATATTCTTTGCATCGCATGAAGGACTTATTGTGTGCACATTTTCTACTAAAGTTTGCAAATAACAGTGGCTATATTTACCTGTTGAGCCATCTTTTATTTAACCTAGAAGCCCTTTCTTGCCCGTTCTTTTAAGTCCACTTGATTTTGTAAAAACATAGATTTTTGTCGTCTTTTGCCTTGGAGGATATCCTGGCTTACTGCAAGACAGCTGCCGATGGATGCACGGTGATAAAGCAGTCCCAAGCAACACAAAATCCAGAGAACGAATGAGAGCTACCAATTTTAACTGCATTTGGGAAACAGTTTGAGAGTGAAATTCTTTGAAATAACGAAGAAGAGGATGTAAAAATATATACACATTACTTTGAGCTTATTTGCGATCACTTGCATTGCTTTTTAATCTCTATTTTGAGGCTATGTAATAAAATAAAATAAGCTTTTTACCGTGAGCACTTTTAACCCCACTTAGTGATTCGAGATGACTACTATTACGAGGAAATATTCGAATATATGTAGTTGTTCTGCGGACATTCCAACCTCTGCTGTGAAACTAATGCTGCTGATCTCCAAAGGGCTTTTCTCACAATATGGCTTTTTAATTGGAAGACTCGATTTAAATTCCCTATGCGTTGAATTTTATCCATCATTATCCACACCCTTTATACTCATTTAATGGAGCCATCATTCAGTTTTCTAAGGAGTTATTCATTTTTTTCATTGCATCCAATAATGCTACTTCACTATCGTCCCAAATGGAGATCTCTGTGCCGACCGAAACATCCTGTTAAAATGCAATTATGCTTTGATACCGATCGGGTCACGTTTAACATAATCATTGCGGAAAAACCTGGCCACCTAATGAGCATACGAAATTAACTGATTGAGGTTATTACGAAATTAATTACAAGTGATAAATAATTGAAAACATTTGAAATCATTGCATCTTTCGGGCACATTTTGAAATATACCAAACACCTGGATAAATGGCGATCAACCCCGAATCGCCATTTTGTCCGGATAAAGTTCCAGTGAATAAGCCGATAATAAGTAGCTACAACTTACGGAGCATTTCTTTAACCGACCATTATCTTTGCGACCATTTCGCAGTTTTAGATGTTCTGAATAGAAAACAGGCATTTTTGAATATCCCTTATGCTATAAACCGTCTGTGCAGATAGAGTTTACCACTAAAATTTAGGTCACATAAGTTCAAAAATGGAGGTAACTTAAAGAATTATGAATACAACTCTGTCTGGAGGTCAATAGGTGAAATATTGTCCTACAGTCCTTTAGTTCCCCTTGGAAATGATATAAGGAGTTCTATGGATGAAATTCGACTGTGAATGTACTAAAGGGGTCGGTAGTAGTGAAAACTCCAAAAACAAAGTCTGAAGGACCCGCGGAGTTAAATGTAAATTTAGAAACAATATCGCTCACATAGAGCTATTTAGTTCAGGTAAAATCAGGGGTGAGAGCTTACTTCTAAAAAATTTCCCTTGCTATTTTGCAAGCGAAAGAACTCATCCGGTCAGCCAGTAGATACTGTGACTTCTAATCACTGCGTCGAATAAGGTGACGTGCGTTTTAAGCCTTTCTAGTCCCCATATCGGTCGTATTCTCAGGAAAAGGCCTTTTTAAAAACCGAGTCGTTCAGCATATTTGGCCTTAGAATTTCCCTAAGAGATGTGTTTTCTTGGGATTAATGTGCGGGAAATGATCGAATGAAGATACGGTGTCAATTTTAATTGCCCGTTTATAGAAATATACATTGATCATGTTAAAAGTAAAGAATTGAGGCCATAACAGACAATATTCGACACGGGTAATTTTAATTAAGTAAATCTAAACAGATGCAAAATATATCTTGTTAAATCTATCAATAATCAAATACTTAATTGATGAGAAAATTGGGCACGCCTCTATTGCATAGTGTACTACTTTGACTTTTTTGCTTACCTCTCCGTTATGACTAAACAAGCACTGAAGGCCACGGCCATTGTACATCCCCCCAGCGGGCTGGCCTCCGGACGACGCCGATAGCTCCTCAGCCCTTCCGTTTGTCGCCAATACATATATTTCTTTAGGATTATGTCTTCCTTCGTCTTTGAGGAGGTCTTGGGGTGCTACAACAGTTCCGCATCGTTACTCAGGTGCTTGTGTTCATAAAGGAAATCACGGTTTGGCTTAGTAGGGCTGAAAAAATCGTTAAAACGTTGATAACAATCCCAAAGCACTTGTGATGGTTTATTTCTTTGCATCCACTTAATTGGTTTGCAAAGAGGTACGGTGATTTGACCGCTAAAATTTTCAAAGGAAAATTGGACTAGTTGCTTAAATCCGAATTTTTAAATTAGGCCACGGAGTCGCGTTGTTTGCGAATTTGAGTGGGCTTAAGGAAACAACAATTGCGTTTGACTAGGATATCGCACGCGCCTGAAGAAATTTGTCTGCTAGCCCAAAGTTTGCTAAATTAAACTTCAGTCACTTCTTAAACGACTCCAAAAATCATGCACGTGATAAAGTGCACTTGAATTTTTGGGGAGCTTTTCGTTACAGAAGTTACAAGAACAGCGCATGTTAACCAACTTGCCTCTTTAAAAATGAGTTATGATTTAAAATGAAACTATTTGATGTCAATCCGATGAGCTGCTTAAGAAGCATGTGAAGAATGGTATAAGTTTACATAATTGGGGAATTCTGGAATGAATTATTCGCCTGTGTAATTCTTCACCTAAAGTACAAATTTAGTAGGACTTCTTACTTGAAGGAAAGTTCTTAACCCCTCAAGCCACCTTTGTATTACTTGACAATGCACTACAAATAAGCACTACGGGTATTTCCACAGAACTTATCAGTTTAAGTCAATGTTGATCAAAAGTTAACCTTTGCATTTTACACATTTTAAACCGTAGGTCATGTTTTGCCTGAAAAATATTGCTTGAGCTGTAGCTTTTGCGAAAAATTCCGGCGCTGTCTCAAAATTCTGCTTGCTTCTATTTTTTTTAATAAAAAATTGTCGGTTTTCCAACCCACTTTTAGCAGGAAAAGTCGCCATAATTTGAATCAAATTTGATACTTTACCGCCAATTTCTTGCAATATATGGTAGATATAGCGAGCACATACTGCTTTACTAGTATAAATGGGAAATTCAATCTCCCTTCTAGCGTTCTATTTATGTTGGTTTTCAGAGTAGTCCCTTCCCATATTCATCCAAGTTCCTCAGGTAAACCAATTAGCTCATTATTCCCATAAAGGAGACGAAAGAAAAGTAAATGACAAACTTCCGGCTCCAACTACCTACCCTACATAGTTTAGGAAAAAAGATTTTGCGGCCAACAGAGAGCTGCGATTTAAAAAATCTCAATTTCGAACTTACTTTTGAAATAGCGATGCAATGCTACCCACTAGTTGATGATTTTGGCAATCACTCGGAATGGAAATAAGACCTGCGAATTGATAATTTAATGAAATCTTTTCTCTGTTTTGCCCTTCTACCTCCATTTTTAAACGCTCTGATCAAGAAGACTGATTAAAGGGGGCCATCATGTATTGGGGTAGTGAGGGATCTTACAAGGGATCAAAGTCCTGTGAATGCACTAGAGTTTGCCTCCTACCTAAGGATATATGAAACCTTCTCACTCAGGAAGCTGATGTAGCTTGCGACCTCAAAAGATGCATTCAAACAGGCATTTATTGCTTAAACGAGTTCCTTCAGTCGAAATAAAACAGCGCTGTTTGTAGATGAAATTTTTAAACCGAGTAAAATTAGCCTTTCAACGGCACTGGGTGGTCTGGACGGGTGGCACCTCATCCGAGGCACGTGTCACTTTGCTCGACTGTGGGGTAACGACAATCGCGTGGTTGGCGGACCCCTGACATTTACCTCGCAGTGACCCTGCACATCAATCAGGGCAGCTAAATGGCAGAATTGTGCAGTCTGCATTGGTTTTGGGGCAGTTGATTAATTGCGTCGTATTTTATTCGGCTATGATGTTTGTCAAAAGTTGGCCTTGTCGTCCTGCAGGAATGACAGAGTGCGAAGCCTAAAGAGCATTTCCATAAATCATTCGCTGCGCATCGACCAAAAATCCAGTTAGCCTGCTTTGCATTTATTTATGTTAATTAGAAAACTTATTAAGCTTTAATGAATGGGGGGTTAGGAGCGATGTGTGAAGATAATCTGTGACTACTTTAAATTGGCACAAGTAATGTTAGCTTGCGAGAAAATCAGAAATAATGTATCAATGTATTGTAAGGCTGGATTAAAAATGCCTTAAGCTGCATCCATTATCTGTCTCTGAACAAAAAGTCACATTTATTACTTATTTTATTGCATTTGAACCATACCTCTCTCCCTGTATTAGGGTTAAAGAATCAGGTAAACTTCCCTATAACACACGGAATGTGGTACTAAATACAGAGCTAACCTTTTCATTTCGTTATTAATGTTTATTTACACTTGCATACAAATAGAATCGGAATGGTGAAATTGTATGTTCTGAGGCATTTTACATACTTTAGAGAAAATCGTAGTGTCTAAATAACCACATTAGTGAGATAACAACTATTCACGATCCTTATTACTTTTTCGTAGTCTTAAACATCGAATTGAAATGTGCTGCATTGGGTGGGTTTATCGTCATGAACAGCTAATCAAAAACTGTCTTGAGTTTCAAGAAATCTTCCAACCAGCACTGCTAAATGAAATCTGTAGTTCAAAAGATTCCACAGTGGAGTGCAAATGATTCTGATTTGAATTATAGTGTGAGCTCCAGTCCATGCAAAGCTTTGTATGTTTACCACCAGTGAGCTTTGAAATGACTTTTTCTCGTTTTGGCTTCAGGTTTATGGGGTGCTAATAGAAGAGGTAAATTCATTTATTTGGTAAATGCCTGGTTTTGTTTTTAAATACTACTCTTTGGGAGGGCGTGAAAGTGGCAAAGAAATTATTATGTTCGAAACAAAAAAAAACAATTTAAAATGGGGGCCATCAAAGTGCTTCTCAACAGGGATAAACAAATCTTCATTAAACAGAATAAAGAACTGTAGAGCTTTGATGAGTTGCAACGACGCAGGTGTCTGGGGCATACACTTTTTTGTGTTACTCATGGCAAAGTTGCTCTTAAAGCACTTATCTTGCTGTGTTTCCCTTTAACCAAAGAGACAGAGCTCTGCGGCAATGCGGTGATAAATGTCCGATGAGCCGAAATCGATTGGCTGCCAGTGTTTGGAATTTTAACCACCTCCTCTAGCGGTCTTGTGCTCTTGAAATAGCCGGAGGGCGAATTGATCATTATTAAATAAAAAGATTTTATTAAAATCGTTAATTGTTGTGAGAATAACTTCCTTATTGCCTAGCAGAATTTGGCAAAAAATATGCATTATAAGGCGCCATGACTGAATTCTTTCAGTACTTTAGAAAAACAGTAAAGCATGTTTGTGTTGCTTTTGAACGTTTGCAGTTTTCGACCTCACTTTAATTCCCTTTTTAATTATAAATTACGACATTTAATAAATTCTCCATGACACTCTTCAGACTTAGGCGACCCATTTTTTACCCCCTCTCCAAAACATCAGGTCATACTTGTGCACGATTTTTTAAATTTTATACATTAAAAATATCTGGTTTGGTTGCATAAAATGCCACAGGCAAAGGAAATAAGTAGGGCCGAAGAGTGCTTAGAGGAAAAAAAGTAGACAAATTCATTTTTAGGTGCCCTTCTTCTCATGACAATTGAGATCCCGATGGTTGTATTTGTGCTCTTCCCCCTTCTCATTCGGTATCAACTTGTCCACTCGCTTGATTTTCTCTCGCAGGCAAGTTGCCTTGGGATAATGGGCAGAAGTCATCTCCGTTCGTGTTTGCTGATGACGACAAAGGAGTATATCTTTCAGATGTTGGCGGAAGCTCTTGCCTGTTAGGACGTAGATGATAAAGTTGCAGGCGTAGTGGGAGGAGCAGAGGAAGTCAATAATCTCCTTGGCTGTGAGGAAACGCAGGTACTGCTGCCACGCAGGATTTGCGAGAATCTCCTCATCGGTGATATTGTCGGGTATGTCGGTGAATCGCATCTGCACCACGAACACAATGCCTACAGGAAGAGTGCAGAGAATGAGATAGAAGGAGAGGATCACCAACATGATGGTCACTGCTTGGAAGTTAGCCTGCTCCTTCGCGCTGGCGTGCGCACTGCTATGCTTCGCGCCCAGAACAAGAGGCTCTGAGGATTGTTTGATTGTTCCTGTTCTCGCTACTTGTTGATGGTGTTGGTAGTTGTGGTTGTGGTGTAGACGTCGGACGATAGAAACGTGATGAGTTGAAGAGTTGCCACGACTCACGAGGATTTTTGACTTTACCAAATGACCTATTTCTCGAAGAACGAGAATGTTAAACACCAGTGTAGCAATGGGCACAATGAGGGAAAAGATACACTCCGTGGTGCTGAGATAAATGGAGAAAGTGGTATCATTTTGCCATTGGTTAGCAAGAATGCAAGCTCCGTCAACTACTTCCCACGTAGAAGCAAAAAAGATAGAGAAGCAGGCAACGATAACGGCAAGCAGAGAAACGCCGACTAGAGCGCGGGTGGTGGAGCAGAGTTTTTGGCGTTTAAAAGGGTAGCAGATAGCTATCCAGCGCTCCAGGGTAAATCCAAAGGTGAGGACGATGGAGTAGTATTGGAGGAAGAGAAAGACACCCTGAAAGAGCTGGCAAATGCCGTTTACAGATAGGGAGGAGCTCAGGAATAGGTAGAGCCGAAGGTACTCAGTGAAGAGGCAGATGATAAGGAGGAGATCAGTCAGCGCGAGAGTGGCTAAGTAGACAGCGGAACTGTTTTTGCCGCGTTGCCGTTCGGAGACCCAAATGAAGAAAGAGATGGCATTTCCGATCAAACCCACTACAAACCATATTGGTGAGGCGTAGAGCTTCAATTCAAAGACCTCTGGAAGGAAGCGCTTGATGAGCAGGCCGTCGGGATATCGCCGGTAAACGTTTGGGCTGTTGGTGACATTTAACATCATGATGGATTTGCCACCAGATCACTGCTGAAAAAATAATAAAAAATGTGTCAACATGCTTTTTGTGGTGTTAATAAATTAATGGAGATGATAACAAGACCTCAAGATTTGCGGACCTTGTTGTGACCGCATTCTTTACGGCAGTCGACAAACAAGGCTACAGTTGGTTTCTAGTGTTTGAACTCTTGAATTGAAAAAGAGAAAGGCGGAAGTGTAGTTAATCTTCCCGGGGGATCTACAACCATTTAAAGTGTTAAAGCCCTATGAATATAAAAGGGATCTCCATGTTTTAAAGAGCCTTTATTTTTTGGCCTATCCGACTAAGGTAAATGGCGAATGAACTTTACCGAAATCATTAGTGGAATAGTGCCTTAAAACTGAGGCATCGAAATTGGATAAAGTAAAAATTGGGGCAATAGTTTGGACTCCTTTGTATAAAATACTTGAAAATAATGGAATAATATGCCATCAAATTAGTGAAAAATTTGATTAAATAACGAGAATCCCTAAACTTTTGATAATACTAAAATTATGCTACTGCAATAGCATTTGAGTAGCAACCACCTAAACTGAAATAAATTCAAAATAATTGGAAGGTTACTGCATCTTGAGTATATATTCGGCATACTTTTTATAATTACCGACTTTGTAATTAAAAAAAGCCCAATCCTCCCTTTCATCTGCAAAAGACCTAATGGTACAGCCATAATATAAGTCTATAGGTAAAGGTAAATTTGTCGCGCTTGCATCCTTTAAATTAGTAACAAGAGCAGGGCTTTACTGGTGCTTACCTTCCCATTTAATATGATTAAGTGCTGTATATATATGCTTATCCGTTTAGTGATTGGACGATACAGGTGAAAAATCGCGCAAATCAAGAGGCTCTTCCTTGCTTTTTACAACGATCACTTGGCCTTTGTAATCTAACTTTGAGTTTGCATTAGAGGGTGGTCTGTGACTGGAGTGCATTACCACTTGAAGGCCACATGGAGGTCAGTTGCGTTTGCTTTTTGATGGCTTCCGACCTGCGTCTTTGCTTGAGGTTAGCCATAAAAGACTTTTGTGTACTTTTAGTAGCATGCACACACAGAAATGCGTGTGTACATACAAGTTTTGGCGCTTCTAAGTCTACCATGTCGAGTGACTTCACGAGTTGTTTATTCAAATGATCAAAAAGTCAATCATTTCCATCATCACTTACATCACCATTAAATCCCATCCTTGTAGTGAATGATTATCACATTTTTAGAGAAACGTGCTCACTTAATAATTAATAGCCAAAATGAGCGTACGCGGCTGCAAAATTTAAATTTTCGCTCTTAAAAAAGGAAAAAGTATCATTGTACTTGTACCAACATCATCATAACCACCTAAGAAGAAATTTTTTGCCTAAAATATGTTTACATATCGTGCAAAACGTTTCGTTCCCTGACAACTGTTTCCAGCCTAAGCGGAGTCCGATTACCCACAAATCATTCGCATTTAATCCTTGATGCCTAGAAAATTGCTTACGCCGAACAGCTTTGTCATAAGCACCAATAACTATTTTACCCTACGGACTTACCTTTTGCCTTTGTTTAAGCACAATTAAACGCTCTGTAAAGCACAGATCCATAAAGTGAAATTATTTGCCACAACTGACTCTATGTTCCGAGTTAAGGAATTGATTTCATTTCTCTATCACTTTATTTGCAGAGGCAAGACTCATAACACTTTGATTCCAGCTATGACGGACAATAGTGATCAGTGGTTTTCCCCGATCATGTTATCTCGTCGGTCTGTGTGAAGTATTATGGCTGGACAATTGAGACGTTCTACCTTCCGTCGAAAGCAAGTTATTATTTTCTATTGCCAAACAGTGAAATAACACCTGACTCTTTCGATAGTTTCAATTTAAAGTATCACTTAGAGTATTGCTCAAGTTTCCATCTCATTATCAAAACATTAGAAACTACCTTTAAGATTAATGAAAAGCATCATATTCACATTTCTGAGGTATTGTAATCCATTAAAGACTGCCATTTTCATTCAAGCAGAAAACATTTGCAATCGGACCTGTGTAGACAATGAAATTACAAAAAATAACGAAGTAACCATGGTTATTTCTTATCAGCAGTACATGATACCAGTTATTTTTTTCCTTGAAAATTAGGACTATTTCGAAGCACGTAAGAAAAATATGCGCATTTTTCCCTGTTGTCAAAGTATGCGCTTAACACAGTGGTCGATTTAGTGGATACTGTAAATCCTTTGTTCAATGACTAAAATCACTAGATCATGTCAAATAATTTCTAAAAGTCCTTTATCTTGAGATGCAATCGTCTCCTAAATGCATTTACGATTCCAGAGCAACAGATTTTAGAGGTTTCCTCAAAAAAAGTGCACTTTAAGCTTTATTATCCCTTTTAAAAGCACAAACGAGCATTTCGTTTGTGAATTTTGATACTGTTTGATGTCTCCTAATCGTGCTGCAGTTTTAAAAACCAAAGTCATGCAGCGCAGTTAACAAGAGTGCTGGTATTCTATCATCAGCAAGTTGGGAATCTTTTCAGAGAAGGAACGCAAAACCAGCGATGAAGGACGAATGATCTTCAATTTGAATAAAATTGGCGCGTTTGCGGTAAAGACATACTACTCAGCTATGATTCATTCGTTTCGCATTGTGCTACAACATTAAAAGGTTTCAGTTTTTCTTTTTTAAATTGTCCTTTGATTGAGTGCAGAAGATGATTTAAAAGTCTACCCGAAATGCATTAACTTCCCCTCATTTCGGCATGTGCCACCTTACATTTTAGGCTGGGGAACATCTCACAGATAAAAAGATGGTTGTCATCTCTTAAAATAAGAAAATTATTTTTTTAAAAGAGAGAGACGCTTATTTCTTCCATTAAATGAACTTGTCCAATACCGATGGGTAAAGACGTATGAAAGCCAGTACCCAGAGGAATTGTGCTTTCGTTTCCGGAAGTAGTTTCGCCTTCCGCTCAAATAACTGCCCGATTTTTCACTAAAGACAAATCAGCTAAAGACTTGCTTTCCTCATTATCATTCGTTTAGCTAAGACAGTCATTCTTTTAAGCAGAGATTCAATCATACGCAATAACATCTCCTGCAACAAATTTATTTTTATTAAAATAATGAAGGTTTCGTGTTTTAATAAGTTGCTATCAATGGTGGAATTAATAGCTGTTGATGCATTTCACTTGTGATGAAATCCTCGGAACGTTGGATCCTCCAATATTGCCATAAACACGAAGCAATTTTTAAATAATCAGTCTAAAGTTTCTTTTCCCTATTTCGAGCCAATGCTGGGGCGTTTTGAATTTAATCTTCAAGCAAGGCGTATTCCTCTTGTAGGCAGTTGTATCGTCAGAGCACTTACTTCCTTGCCCACTGCAGTGGATTGCAACAGAGACGCCCCTCCTGTAAAAGTCAGAATGTAAAATGTTTGGCCGAGGGAGGGCGAAAGAGGGCAAAAAGACGCTGTCAAAGTGCACTCAGAAGAGAGGGTGGAACCTCACGTCCGTAAAAAAGGCTGCATAGAATTCGACATTTTTTGCCTTCCTTTCATCCGAACTTCTAATAAAAAGCGTATGCTGGACTTTAATCTCCAATATTTGCTTGTTTAAAGGGAAATAGTCTACTCTAATTTAAACGTAAGCTCGTCTTCCTTCAAAATGGTCCACAAACAATTAAATCAAAAAGAAAATTTATTTTGCACGATGACAGGCCGAAAGCCGGGATGACTATGCCGTTTAATTACCTTTTTTATTAAAACGGCTCGGATCATTAAAAAATGTAATTTGCCCAATTATACCCTAAATTTTGGTAGAATAAGAGATTTTAGATTAAGTAAAACTTAACATCTAAACTTTCCACTTTAATCTTCCAGTTTTTAACAACGCAGTGTGAACGTCTATTCATATTGGCCGATATCGTACGTATTTACGGATGCTTATTTTTTACTGAAGAGTTTGCTTATAAAAGATTACTTTTATGGCTTTTTGTTTAAAGAGAAATTGTAAATGGTTTGTAAAATAAAGCGATCTCTTCATAAAACGACGGATTGCATCGGTCAAAGGTGCTGCTAAAACTGGCAAATCTAAATTACCTCATCGGCAAGTTCGTTTGGATACTTTCCGAGGGTACACTTTTAAAGAAAGCAGGTCAGGCCTCAAAAGGAACAAAATACATTATCCCATTATTTCTGTAAGTCTATCGTAAACATGCCTTCTTTAATGTTCTAGTGATTCGATACAACTTCGTGTAGGTCGGCGCTAAATTCGAAATACCGTCAATAGGATGCCGGATGCCAGTGCAATCTGGTTAGCATAGGTCTATACGTAGTGCATGTATTTTTACATCTTTACAACAATACACCAAATCACAACCGGTGAATGTGAAATACCCTGCAGACTGATTGAAATTAAGTCGTCAGTAGGAGGATATATAACTGTTTCTAGATTAATTCAGGCTGAAAATAATTCCATTTACAAGTCGGATTTTAATGGATATAGCATAATATGACACACCAACGCATAACTTTTCCAAGCTCAATTAATGCTGTTGAGAACTTTAGTAATTTCTCTTTACAGTAAATTACTGTAAAGAGCGGGCCTTCTTAATAGTTGTGTGAAAGTCGTTATTATAATCCTAAGGTGAAGGGGAACAGTATATTTCATAATGAGAGCATTTAGGTAAGCTTTCTCTAAACCAATCTCAGAATATCAACTTCAAGCAGTCCCCGGTTATTACCTTGAGATTTGTTAGGATTCTACCCCATCAATACTAAAAAACGCATTGCACTCACTGTTAAGGCCTGCAACAACGGCCAACTTCAGTTAACAATCTTTTGACAAAAAAGGAAATCGAGGCTAAAATGCGAGTCACCATGTAAAAAGTTGTGATATTTGTGACTAATGTAAAAAAAGTGTAGTCAAGCCCATTCTTGTAGGCAGTCAAGCTATTCTTCAACGAAATTGTGAAACCGTTCGGAGGACTCACCAATACTTTGCGAATATAAGTAAACCAGTTATATTCCAGAGTATATTGTGCTGATGTTTTTAGAACCTAGTAAAGTCAAATGTTTATCCTAAGCGAGAAGTTATTTTAACCAGTTAGATTCAAGCGAACTCCAGCTCTACGCTAATTGGTTGGCAGCGAACCAATGAGCCAGATCTCCGTGATTGTGTAAGCATACATGTATGTTTGCATTATAGCAATCAGCATCCAAAATATCTACCAATGTTTACATTTAAAATACAATATCATATCTCCCGTGCTGTTAAATTCCGGATTTAACTCAAACAAAGAGCTTTCCGTTTGTTCCGTCAATTGTATATCCCGATTAAGCTAAGGCCCATAAAAACTTTTACAACCTGCTTCTCGAAAATGGTTATCAAAAACTAAACCATAAGTATTTTGGTGTGATAAACTTTATAACATCTTCTTAAGGGAAATGAAACTACATAGCAATACCCTGTGGGTTCTGGGTGTAGGTCATTCACTGAAAAGATGATTACGCAAATACATTTGCCATAAACCTTTGTTGTGAAAGATCGAGGGAAAAAAAAGGCGAGACACTTAAGTACGTCTTTTTCCTAAATTTGTCTTGAATACGGCTTAATAAGATTTAACTTTAATATTTTGAGGAAAAAATGGAGGAAAAAAATTAGTCATGAGGTGTGCAAAACCACCAGTCATTGGTGCTTAGATTCTAAGAAATCTGTGTGCTGAAATTAGCGCACAAAATTATTAAGTAATTACATGACTTTATTTTATTGGTCCTTGGTCAAATAAATTAATACCTTTAAAAATGAGTAGATACAGTAAAATTTGCACAATCGAGAGATTTGTATCGCGAACAGAAAATACTTACGATATTGCCATTAACTACCTAGTTTTTCGGTCTAAGATAGATGCTTATGCCATAAATCTAACCACTAAATGTTAACTGATTTATGTCGTAATATTTCCTTTAGGTACTGTTAAATATGTAAAAGACAAGTCACACTCTGATGATGTTCAGAACTTGGTAGCGATTATGATTCGCCAATGAATGTTGTTTTTGAGGCACATAGTTTCTTATACCTGCTTTTTTGCAACAAAAGTATTGACCGTTGCATATCTTCAAAGCCCTACTGAAAGTGCGTTATTGCATCTTTGATTAGAAGTTATGTTATCTGGAGATACCGCTAGCGCTTAAAGGGGCTAATGAAGCTCTGTTGCTGGAAGTGGTTTTCAATAAAATTCCAAATTTAGCTCTGTAGTACGCGTGGAAGAATTTAACACGCTCCAAAATTATAGATACACGATCCACAGCCACCCATAAAAGGCACATTAAGACTTATCATTACAGGAGGATGTGCATTATTATTGAGGTTATGGGTGCAGATAAAGGCCCAGACCACTAAGACAGTGGTAAAACCCACTGAGATCAAAGAACCTACGTAGTTGAGTGCAACAAATTCAGCCTAACTAAAACTTTGTACAAAAGTGGGTGATAGCCATCATTTCAAACTACGACTAAACCGCCAAATAATTTTCTTCCTTAATGTCATAAAATTATCCCCGTTTTTGGCTGCACAACCTATTTTATAAGGATATAACTAATTTACTTTTACACACAGCTGTCAAATTCTTCGAAATGATTCGCAGATCCTAAGAAAATAACTCAATTTTTATCTCATAAATTGCTATTAAGGCCTTTGACATGCATTTGCTGTGTCAGCACTCGCAACTAATCTTTCAGTAATATGGAGTAACAATTTATTTGCACGCTCTGTTCCCTATAAATGTTGGTTTGAATGGTGTGATGTAGGCTCAAAAACTAATTCCAAATGCTAATAAGCAGAAGGACAATAAATAAACTACCTAGATGAGAATAATAAAACTGGCAATTGCATAATGAGGCTAGGAACCCATGCATAAAAACCGCAAACAGACGTTTGCATCTAACTGCTAAGGTACTTGTCATCTGATAATTTATTGTTCGACCATTGTCAATTTTCGGTCACCTACCTCCTCTTGATAAATCATGGTTTGTGATTAACCGATTCGCATGTGCTAGTTAAATTGGTGGGCGCATGGAAATAATTCAATTTGAACACCGGGATTAAGTGGTACTTTTTTTATTAAATGGAGGGTGTACTGAGGTGTGAACGATTCGCTTCAGTTGCCAGGCTTTACCGTGGTAAGGCTAGATCTGTTCAAGGTTGACGGGACCTACTTACGACTCCACTCTTAAGTCTTATTTTAATAAAATTTGGTAGGTGTCTGGGAATTTTATTTTTCTCTTAAGTACTTTGTAGGCAGCTATTTTATCAAAATACGGTTGAATTTTATTAAGTCTCCCGGCTTTAGTTTTTATAGAAAGTGTAGAATAGGAGTAACCGAAGAAGATAAATCTGTAGTATTCCATTTCTTAATTTTCTTTTTCCCTCAAATGGTGTGTGCATGTTTAGCGTAAACGTAAACACCTAGAGGTCCAATGTTTTAGTAAGTGAATAGCGTCTAATTAATTTTCTTTGCTCCTATTTATAATCTTAGACGATTATGGCAACATGCAAGGCAACTTTTTTGCAAACGTTAAGTACAAAATAATTTTGTCGCAGTCAGTAACGTCATGCAAGCTTCGTGAAAATTCACACAATCTTTCTTGAAATACGTAGCAAAATTTTCCCCAACAACAAATCAAAATGTGCACTTCAAAAAGGCATCACTTTGTGCCCCAAGTTGACAGCGTGGCGCGCACGATTTTCTCAGGTAGAAACAAGACAAAAGGACTGCGTTGTTAAAGGTTACCAAGGGTGTCACTAATGTCAGATTTTTGGGCTTACCTTTTTATTAACGGAATGGTGGAGATGTTTGTTACTTAAAACACGAATGCCTACATGACCCTAACGTCTGTTAACTTGTGTAAGCCATGATATTTCTTGGAAAATGTAAGACATTTTTAAAGCATTCCGAAGTTGAGCCTTTAAATTCAACTTATTTTAACGGGAGCCATTCTGTAAAAAATAAAAGAAAGGATATTTTCCTCCATTGTAGCAGCAAAGATGGAGCCTAGTCTAACCAAATCCTTAGTTAAACTGAACTTCAATGTTAATGAAACAGCTCGTGTAGTTGACTTTGAAGCCTTTGCAAAGTTTTAAAAGCAAATAATTGGAGGAGTCGTTAATTTGTGGTAGTGAAAGTTCACGTTACTGAATCCCATCACGACGTGCTTTTCGTGTAGTATGCTTGAATTGTGGCCATAAGTCAGGCACACTTCCGTACGAGTTACATGATTTAGATCGAAATGGCTTGTAAGGAATGCACTACCATCATTTATTGGCTCCCCATAGAAACGGAAAATTCAGTTTTCCAAGGACATTTTACAATTCCTTTATGTCAGTTTATGCCGGTTACTGTCTTTGATTGATTTTAAGCACTTGAATACAAATTTTTCCCAAGGCTTAGCACCCAGCCATTAGTAGGAATCGGTGAATTTTTGTTCAACTTCAGAAGGTTTGCGCTACCAACACTATCTTCTTGAAGCTTTTTGTTGGATCTGAGTTGATTTGAATTTCCGTGCCAGGTCACTTGTCGAGCCGAGGAGGATGAGAAGTAGGAGGAGTCAAAAACGAAAATGCAGAATAAAACAAAGATTCGGAGAGATTAAAAGACGCATTTTAGGAAGTTCGTGCAAATTCTAAACTCTGGATTCAAACTACTGTAAGGTAATTTTATTAACATCATCTTAATCATTTTAAACGGTAAACAGGCAAACGAATTTGTGGCGTTAATTGGGACTACATTGGTTGTCTCATCCATTTTTGCCATCTGGTTGCAACGTTTCGTAGCCCCCTCCCCCGAGATCAATAAAAATTTTTCTGCTTTATCACCTTATACTTCTTCAGGTTACTAAGACGGAAACTCAAAGTCGAAGAAATGTCAGATGAGCGTCTACAAATTGTACATTCACTAAGTCCCGCCTAATTATCTCTCATGGAGTCTTGGGTAATTTGCAGTTGTCTCCACCAAAAGTTGATGTCCACTAACCCACATTACCAAAGTACCGCCAGTTTGAAGTGTCTGAACATAAGCTACTTCCAGATTTGCAATAAGTGCACCTTTATCTTTACAAACATGAAATCCAAGCCAATTATAGTTAACTATTAAAGCACATCAATGAAAATTGGGAGAGGTTTATGGTTTGAAGAAAAGTATAATCCGAATAGCCAATTTGCATGTTAACATCTAAAGTATGTCCCCGTTTCTCAAAGTCCCGAAAAAGCATTAATAATTGAGTGGAATCATGCTCATCATCACGCGATATCGCCACTCTCATCTCCGAACTCACAAGTTGTGGATGTAGGACATATTCGACCGAATAAGAAATTAAGTTGACAGGAAATAGTCAAAAGGGACAAGTATTAGTTTTAGACCCTAACACAACAAAAAACACCTTGACTGTGGCAGCCAACTTTTTATCGACAGTCCCTAGTCGCGAATGTGTCAACCAGGAATGTTAAATAATTAATTTCTTTAAAACCTTCAACCATTTAATAGGGGGGCTTAAAGTAAAATGACACAAAAATGCTGTAGGAAAAGTCTTTTGATGATAGAAACTTCTCATTTCAAGTGGGAGTTAGGCTTAAGCGATAGGGTCATTTAATTCGACAATTAATTTACTTTTCCATCGGTGAAATGAAGGGTCGACTCTAGGACCCCTCAAATTGAGTGGTATATACGGAAGAACTTATCAATAACGTGGCCGTAATTACTGAATTTGGTGTATGATCGTAAATGAGTTTATACCTGCCAGTATTCGGTACCCTGTTTTTTTCTCTACAACATTATTCTTTTCATTTCTTTATAAGTGACTCCATGTACTCAGGTCCAAGCCGACCACATTACAAAATATGAGATCTGAATTAAGCCCTTTTACAGCTTACAAAAGCCAAATACCACGTTGAAGTCCTTGAAAGGCCAAAGAACTTATAGAAATGGCTTTTAATGTAATCGAAATCGGTCTTGTGGGGCCGGCCGACGTAAGAAACCTAATAGTGGAAGTGAGAGACACATTTGGTAATTCGTGCTTGAGCAAATAGCCTTCTTAGCAGAATATGAAACACCATGTTTTCAACCCTCTGCACTTTTTTTACTCACCGATACAGAAAAAACACCAATATTTGCCTATTAGTTCCTATTATAATGGGCTACATTACTGGCATAGTAGAAATTCGTCCGTAGTTTGACAGGTGTATGGAGAAAATTACAAGGTTATTTATTATGAAAAGTCACTGAATTGCAAATTTTTATTAGCACAAACCAAACACCACTGAGCGTAGTCCCGCTTTCACCAAAAATTCTGACTCAAAACTAAGTCTGCATGTGAAAGGCTGGTCAACACATTTATTAGGACTCTGGCGCAAGTTAAATGCAATACATTATTAGACGCGGTGGCATCTTAAATGAATAGCGTAAATCCAAAATCCTTTTAGGCAATTACTTCCCCTTTCAAGCCTGGCATATGCAAATTCCCTGCCTTAATAATTCCACAAAAGCCTCCCATAAAAGCGACGCCTAATCGAGGAAGATATCAAAGCACCGCCAGGATTTTCGTCAGTTGTCTGAGGCTTGATGTCCGAAAAAGCTATAAACCTAGTCAAAACTCCCTCCTTAGCAAAATAGCTTCAATTATTACAAGGTAACAGCAAATACTTGTATGTCTGAAACCCTGTCCCTCTCGCCACAATGCCCAGCATTTGCACATGGGGATTAAACTAAAGTTGCACGACTTTATCGCAGCTGCATCTAACAAAGCAGGGGTGTTTGAATGGAGAAATTAATGACACAAGGGATAGGATAGGTAATTGTGAGCTGTCTAGTGTCAAAATTTGTACTGGTTAACCAGACATAAAAATGATCATTTCTGAGTTCATCGAGCCGGCATTTATTAGCGAGTCTGAAAAATGTTTAAAATAATCGTTGAAATCTCTGAAAAGTGAGAGTTCATAAGTTTATTGGGTCATCAAATAAGTAAATATAATGTTGTCATTACGAAACCCTTCGTGAAATCGGGATTCTGGACAGCGAATTAGACATAAAAGTTTTTTTTCGCAAACTGGTTACCATGGTCTCCATGTATGCGTGACGCCAAAAGGCCGCGCAAAAATTTCATGCGATAATGCGCACAAAACCGAGCCTCGGTCGGATGTCCCATGCCGAATGTTGACTACGAATGAGGCTCTTTTTTGACTTAAGGAAAGAGGGCGATTGGATCTAAAGTGCACTTTGATATCTGAAAAAGTTAGAAAGATGGTTACAATTCAGCTTAGCTGGGAAAACACGTCCGGTTTTCTTCGGCCATTGTAATTTTAAAAGCTGCTTTCACGTAATTCTAAAACTGATCCTACTGAAAATGTCCGTCTTATCTATTTCAAATGATTACATTTTTTGCTCACTGTTTTGGACATTTCAGCAAAATGTGTGAATTTTTAGTGCTTTCATAACTGCACATTTTGGCTGGTCCAAAGGTCATTATAATCATGTTTGGCTAAACAAAGTTAGCATTGGCTGTCAAAATGAATTTTCTGCTCCCAGTCTGTCAAACAGATGGTCGTTTAACTTACTTTCAGAGTTATTCAAAAGCGTCTATTTTCCCAGGCTCAATCCAAAAAGTACCAAATTTCAATTTGGTCTCATTACTAATTTTTATGCGGAAAATATTTGGGAAAGTTTCGCTTTAAAAGTCGTGTCACCAAAAGTGGGAAGAAGAGCACATTTAGAGGATAAATAGGATAAGCTATAATCGCAGAAAGCAAATAAGACGATGCATGGTGAAAATTAACACATGAATGAAGTGATGAATACGATCTTGGAAGGGATACCTTCAATTCACCGATGTTCATTTTAAATCAGATTCTTAAATGCTGCCATTTCGTTGCAAAACCCTAACATTTGCGTGGCCTGCTGAGAAGGGTAGGGCCGTTTAATCAGAAAAATGAATGCTGGCTGAAATACTTTGTTGGTGTTTGAGTTGTCCCCTAGTGATTTGCCTTGGCGTGGCTTCTATTTACAGCTCCAATTTTCTTACTGATATTGAATTAGAGCATTGAGCAGATTTGAAGAAAAGTTTCATTGTGCTATTTTGGGTGATTTAAAGTTAACATTACGCATCGTTTTTGACTAAACCTTCATTTACTTCAATATTTTACAGGGAAAAACAGTTTCTAACAATCATATCAGTCAGCGAACAGCAAGAGAAAACATAACTGTTGAAAATTCTCTCACAATAAAATATCTCCAAGCGTGAAGGGCAGCACTTTAGGCTAATCATCAAGGTGCTTCGATGGACTTTTTCAATTCCAATCATTTAAAGGGGAATAGATAACTTTAAAGCCAACTATCAATTCTTATATCACTACAAGAAAATGTTTTAAACATATAGAATACACAACACATGGTTGTAAATCCTTGAACAAGGGTAACTTCATACTTTTCACAAAAAAATACATGCCATGAAAATTATTTTTCTAAAACAGGATAAGCAACAGTTTCGCTACTCCTGCCGTTCTAACGAACCGTTCAGGTAAGAATGGACAAGTGGGAAATAGGAAATTGTAAGACTTTGATAATTTGTTTAACTCCTCGTTTCACTACGTTGGTGGCAGCGGCAAGCGAACCCGATGCAAAAGGACAATTACCCTGATTCCCATTCCAGAGTGTCAAACTTCTATATGACGGAAGAAGGGAATATGCTGTGGACGGGCGAATTCGTGGAAACTCTCGACAGATGGACTGAAAATGCCGTCTACTTTTGGCAACTAACCCAGTCCCACATTCTCCAAGAATGCTATTTACAGATGAAGCAATACTAGCTGTGTACCATCTGAAATAGTTCATTATGGAGCTGTCTACAGTACCCCTTTAAAGATTTTAACGAAGTGAACACGCGATACCGCCTCTACCCCTCTACTGGCTGGATGGAACTCAGGCAGATATGTCTGGGTAGCACTGAAGTGATAAAAAGTGACAAGGCTGTGTAGACACGAAGCCTTATCCCTGCGAAACTATTTTAAGCCCCTTCCTTTACTAAATGTCTACTTTTAGACCCGTATTCTTACAATTAGCAACGGACATATGAGATAGCCCCAATACAGTTCCTGGACAGGACGAAACTCCAGATGCAGTGGAGGTGTAAGGGGGATCAGTGATGCTGAAGTCAGATATCTTCCCAGTTGCATGTAAATTCGGTTGGCTCGTGGGCGGTTTTCTTGTAGCTCCGACTACGTTTAGATGGCCGGTGGGGGAGGTTGACCGTGGGGCAAGGCCGGCGACGATGCTTAAAAGGAGAGGCGGCTATGTAGTATTTTAGTAACTAGTTTAGCTCTTTATTTCGGTTTCAAGGGTACTTAAGGCACCGCATTTATGCTTCTGTCGGGAGGAATGGCCTGCGGGCCATGCCAGTAGCCCCTCAGTTCATCTGTACACTGGCAATACATGTACCGCTCTAGCATAATGGTTTTTCGCCTTTAATGTAGTCTCCTCAATAAAACATCAAAACCTATGAAAACTAAATTCTAAATTGGTTAACACATCCTTCAAACATTTCCAATAAAACTTGGTTGCTACTTGATTAGTAAATGCTGCACTCTCTTTCTGTTAATTCGCTGATACCTAAACGCAGAACTCTGAATATTCATTTACGCGAAGATAACCCATCAAGCATCCTTTGAAAACCGGACCAATTATTTGGTCAAAAGATGAGTTTGCACACTAAAAACTATGGTGCTGGGGCCTACCGGCATGGACCGGGGGCAGTGCCAATGGACGGAAATACACTGGCCAAGCCCTTCAGTGCCCGCCTAACCAAAACGAAGAGTTAAGCAAACAAACAACGCATTGCACAAGCTTTCTCAAAATACAGGTCTTGCCAGGTCATATTGACCTAGAAATGTTTGCAATCGTGAAAGTGTAAGGACTAGAAAGTTTTATTTTCATTCACTAAGTTTGTACGTTTACAAAAATCGGGTAAATAAAATATGCTTAAATATCATTGGTATAATTAATTATTGTGTTTTAATTTTTCCTAAATGTGACCAATTGAAACACATGGAGATAGCTGTTACTCATTTTAACTGTACCACTATAATTGCATAGCTGATTATGCAAAATACAACTGGGTTTCGCTGACAGCGAATTCTCTCCCCTACTTCGCCACATTAGTTCTGCGTTTGGGAACCTCGTCTTCCATAGTATTAGTACTCCAAAAGTATTACAACTGACGTCGTAAAACCGAAAGCCTTGAAACGGGCTTAAGTAAAATTAAAGCGATGAATTTTTACGCCTCCCAACTTGCAAGGGCCTGAATGCGGCAATACCAAATGGATTATTTACTTACATTTGTTGGAAAAGTGCTTATAGCCTGGCAATTTATTACTTTCAAATCTACCTAATTTCTTCTGTATAAACACCTGGAGACAGTTCTACTGATTTATATGTGCTTTGTGAACTTCTCAGCAGCTGAACGAACAGTTTAAAATTTGCATTCTAGAAAAAAAAATCATGAGAGCAAAGGCTTCATGCTTTAAATCAAGACTCAAGCAGCTCGTTGCATCTTCGGTGACCAACTGTAGGCTCAGCCATGTTGCCGGCTAATTACTGAAATAAATGTGCATCAACTGCAATGAAAGATCTTTTCAAGTCTAGATCCATAATTCAAATCTGTTTGAACTTTGAGCAAACAGTACGACAGATGCGCCAAGTGCTATGCGCCAACACCTCCCAAAGGTTGGGACGCAAACAGAGCCGGAGTTCAAAGATTTAACTAAACGTAATACAGCATCTAGCGACAGCAATAAAGCAGATCAAAGTAATAAAAATTGATGGAATAACTGCAAGCCGTGCCGTCCAAATGTTTCTCGTCTGACTCATCGATTTTGAAATGTCAAGCGCCCTAAATATGACAAACCATGACACGGCCTAACTTGAATTTACTTGCCCTAGCTGGTGTTTCTGCTAGTCCATCTAGCCTCATTGGGCAGGCCTTCTAACACCTGTGTGAGAGGCATTACAGGACACTCCCTGATGCCTTTGGACGCCATCAACCCCCTCATGATGCTCAGCTCAAAGTCAATAAATATCAGTTTATAGTTAATAGTCGTAGTTCCTACACGAACTCTTGAACTAATACATCTATTTCTACTAATTTTTAAGCAAAAACTCCCAATTTATCTCATACTTGCTCTAAGATATCCAGTGGGATGAAAATTACACACGTGTCACCTTCAGCTTAACAAAAGCCAAATTATTCCATTCGGCGTCGGCGAAACCGCTGGGAAGCGTTGGGTCAATCAGTAGATTATGAGGCACTTGGAGCCCTTCAGTCATTAAGTCAGACAGCATCCAATGCGACTCTTCTCAAATGTGACAGTAACACTCCTCGGATTGGTGCTTATTGCGTCACCCTCAATAAGATCCTATGCACCACATTTGAGCCAGAAGACATTGAAAACAAAATCAACCGTTCGTGTTAATTCTGTAGGATAAAATTTGCAAGATGACCGCCTGGAGATTGAGCTTGATGATGCTTCAGGGGCTAACCTACGATCGAATTCGTTTGGAACCTTCTCCTTGGGACTTTTCCCTTTGCGTCCGGAGCGTATGAACCGATTTGATTAAAAATATCAAAGCCAAATTGGGAGTTTACATTAATCATAATGATGTTTATGTACCAAGCAGACAAATTTATGACGAAAGGCTGTTTTCACTACCCAAGAAGGTTCAGTGTTACAATGTTTCACCCAACATAGAGAAATACATCTTTGGTATCACAAAGTTTTTGTGGTTTGAATTTCTGGAAGATAAAAGTAGCTAAAATCCTAATCTCGGGTCATTTTTCCTCTCTTTATCGCTACAACCCTAAATACTTGCAGGGGATGTGGCTATCTGAGGGGTTCATTTCAGTATTAATCTCTTCTGTTTGCAAACTTTACTGAGCTAGCGAAACCCTTATTCCACCTCTAGTCTCATGTTGCTTTCACGCTGCCTGAGGCCGTTTTGCACCTCCCTCCTCAGAGGTTAACCTTAACCTTCTTCACAAAATACCTCACCGACAGGTAATGGCGCAAATTTTAGAGCCAAATGGCTGTCCTCTGGTCGTAATTATGCTCAAACACACACGAATGCACCATTCGTGCATTGAATTGGCAAGAGGGCAAATTTTTGTTTGCTGTTTACATCACGACTGTTACTGTCCATAAAGGCATAAAATCCGTTTAAACTTTGTACAAAACGGCAGAAAATGTCTAATGCAGTGGTTAGACAATGGAGTGTTAAAACAGCTGCTCGCTTTCATGTCATCCAACGCTGCAGTGTTAAGTTCATATCACGTAATGATCATGCCGCTTTACCTTACTGCTGCTCACTTTAACAGCTACTAACATTTTCGAGAGAAACCCCGATTTTTGGCATAAAGTAGTATTGCCAGGCGATCCTGAGTTGGTTACAAAAAAGATGGACACAAAATGTGCAGTGAAGATCCTCAGGTTTTAACAAATGTCTTGCGGAACTCTCGGATACGCATGACAAATTACTGCTTTGGCGATGGGATCGTTAGTCGCTCTACATTGAGATAAGCAATTTCGAGGGTTTTACACTCCCACAGCCTGGATATGAAGAATAAAAAGTCTTTAGCCCTTCCTAAATGCCGGCTGCCGGAACTCAATAGTGGCATCTACAAGATTTCCAAAACTGTGTCCAGTGTTAGCACAAGGTCCATTTAAGGCCACCTCAGTAGACGACTTGGTCGATGGAGTTGAGTTTCATTGACTACTAATCATACTGATCAAGGGTATACAGTACTTGTTCGTCCAGTGCAAATTTTACCCTCGGAATACCACAAACATCCTTCACCCGAGAAGAAATGTCGCGCGCATTATTGACCGCCAATGGGACGGATTTTGCTGCAGAAAAAGTAGAAGAGTGGATGAAAAGCATCGGCTGTCGATATATAACGGCTCTCAGACATCCGGATTACAAGTTTTCTGCAGAAAACTCTGTCCGTATCATTTAAAGCACTATAAATTTCTTTAAGCTTTGCAACTCTGCAAAATTGAAATGTGGTATGTGCGAATTCCCAATTCAATGGTGCCCACTCCCTATCCCGTGGCAATCTTGCACGTCTATCCTAAAGTCGTGTTCTAAAGCCAACCTTATTTGGTTTAGACTTAGCCGAAGTCTTGCACTTAGATTAACGAGAAGGATTATTCTCAAATATATGGGCATTTCCATCCGGCAAGTTCTATACTTCGATGATGACTCTGCTCGCCGAAGACATAGAGCTCTTCCTGACCTGTTGCAAGTTTTACAGCTGCTGCAGAAGGCGGAACTCAGAACGAATCACAGCAGCCAAGAACTCCAAAAAATTGAGTGCAAAGCAGCGACATGACTACGGAAAACCTGACTTTCATTTGGCGCATGACGGTTGTGGTAATTGTCACGATGCCAAATTTCCATACTCTTGTTGTACTACGCCGCTATTATCGTGCAATTTGCCGCTCATGATGCAGATCGAATCAGACTAGAATAATTCCAAGTTTGGCAGTCTTAGATCTCTATATCATAGAGGTAAGAAAGGTATATGCAAAACGCACAATCTGTGTGACTCATACTATGTGGGTACTTTGATTAAAATTGTTAAAATACTCTGATAATTTGGTTAAATCTTCATTGTGGTATTAAGAATACTTAAGGCTCCACTTTACTTCTGCCAGGTACTGATAAAACATTTGCTGTCCTAATATTACGACCAATTTAGTGTAAAGGAAAAGACTGAAGACGCTATACCACCGTAAGATTTTAATGGATTTTGCTGTGAAATGTGTCAACGATTGTTGCCAATGATTGCTTTTATGTGCTCAAAGAATTTTTCGAAAAACGCACTGTACGACAGTGGCATATGTTTTCTAATTTGATTGATTGAAATCTCAGGACACACTCAAAATACTCTAATCATACTTTTGCTTAGTAGGTTATGTTTTGTTTCAAAAATGTTATAATAAATGAATGCTTGAAGGTAAACGTTTCATAATCTTCATGCCTTGATATTTATTTCTTAGTAGTAAGCATGTACATAACAAACAAACTTACAAAACCGTTGCTTGTTGTATTAAATAATTTTTTACCAGTTTGTTTTACTAAGCCATGAGCTTTGCTCGTGTATTGAAATGGTTTGTGGCATCTGGATGCTTGTATCGTTTTTGTAAAAATGTGTGGACTTTTCAGCTTGAGGAACACATCGACTAGTTAGAATCATTGGTATCTGTACTATCGTTCTTTGTTGCATGATTTCCAGTGCTAGGTTGTCTTATTTTTCCTTTCAGGTGTAATTATTCCCCCCCCCCCAAAGTTTTCCTTAATGACTCTTTTTTCCCCCATCTTTTGCATTTTTGTCTATATTTTTGTGTGAGCTTATCATACTGGTAATTTTTTGCTACTATGCTTTTGTTGGGTCTTTATGCCACAACTTCATGGTTCCGCTGAACCCCTTAATTTGCCTCACTTAAAGTAGATATGCCATTTCTCGTTATCTACTTATGGGCTGTTTATTATTGCAATTTTTGCATTATTTTGTTATTTAAGCTTTTTGACCTATTTTGTTTTTGACATCGCGTTTTAGTCTCTAGGTACACATGCTGTCCTGAAAAACTTATTAAAGATTACCGTTAGTTTTGTTGCGCTGAGCCTACGCAAACTCGATTGTTGATTCAATTTGGTTGTTCACTTTAGCTATGAACGAGAGTTTCGATCACCTGGACGTCATGGCTCGGGTGCCAGTTTTGGCAGAGAGCGAAGATATGGAGTCCGAGGGCACAGATTTTGAAGAATCCGAAGTCTCCTCTCCCATCGTCGTCGATCGATATGGGTTTAGTGGGGGCCAGCAGTACACTGATCCCACCAAGTAATTTTTACTTTCTCACGTTGACTATTCACTCTCCTCTTCTCCAGAGAATTTCTTCCTCCTATCGATGTGTTGCGTTCACGCGAGATGAAATGGCTGGATATGTGTCGTAACTGGGACTACTGGTCTACTACGGGGATAAAAAAATTGCGAGAGCGTTGTCGCAAGGGCATTCCGGATTCCATGCGTGGTGAGGCCTGGCAACGTCTGGTGGGTAGCGCAACCACCAAGTTCGAACAGACCAAAGCCTACATCGCCGAACCCATTGAACTGCAGGATCGAGCTGTGTCCCCACTGCGCAGGTTCTTTGGCAGTTCTTCTCGTCTCAGCGGTTCTCGTAGCCTCCCTACTGTGGTCACCAATTCGCCCAGCACCGGTAGGAGCCGGGTTCTTGAGGCCTCGTAAGTCCACTCACCCATTTGGTTGTTACTATATATGCGTCAGCCATGTCAGTCACAGTCACATTAGACAAGGGATATGCGCACATGTACTGGCTCACATTGTAGGCTCTTCTATATCCCCGAATTTCTTTACCATCGGTGAGTCACAATCTAACTGCATATTGCTGCACCCCTAACGACGAAGCGGTTACAAAGGTGTGTCTAATCTATTTGAATTTTTCGCGCATTTACTTGTTTTTCTGTTTACTCTGAAAGGTTTAAGTTGCTTTGGTATCGGAAGAGCCTCACCTATCTATTTTTCCGTGCGTGGAAAGGGAAAGTTCTATGCATAAACATTTAGCAGCCTGGTGGGCTTCCTTTGTGTTTACGTTTGTGAGTGTGGCCTGTCTGCGACGCCCATAAGCTGAATAGAATAATGTTGCCTACTTTCAACTGGTTTCGCTCCTTCATTTGTAATTAAACGGTAGTATTTTGAGTCTTCTCTGAATGCGTAAGAGCATACCACTGTAAAAGATTTATTGTTGGCGTATGAAGCGGTTAGAAGGCTAAAAACATGGACTGGAGCCCATTACACCACGTTAATAGTCATATTCTACAGACTGTTGACCATTGTAGCTAAATCTGTTGTTAAACGTATGCAGTTTCACCCTAAAGCTCTTCCATTTTAAGCAGCTGTTTTATTTTCAATATTTCAACTCTGGAGGGGGTTTTTGATTAGCTGTTGAACGAGTGCAGGGTTCGCTATATTGGATTTATTGACAACGACGTTTTCAGCAGTAACCGGATTTTGGTGAGTAAATGTGTATCTGACGTGCCTACTGGAGATACCTGAAAGGTGTCCAGATCATGCTTTCAGGCAAGGGATGGGTAAACCAGATATATGAGGCTTTTGGACCGATTTGAAAGCGAGTCTTGGGAAGGTGGTACCAACGTGTAGATCACAACTCCTTTCCTTACCGATTCTCATTCAAATAAGTTCCATAATATTTCATCTAAGATGTTTTTAACACCGTTGCACTTGTGCCTCATCACCTTCTGCCTTTGTTAACTCCTGCACTTTAATTTTTATTCGGTATTCTTAATTGGTGATATGAGTGACATATGCACTTCTTGTGATACCTCCTTCTCCCTTTTTGTTTCGTCCTATTTTTTATTTTATCCTGTTTTTGTCACTTATTTGGTGCTTTGCTATTTTACCTGCAGGAACCTGGAGATATCGATTTGAATGCTTTCGAGAGGCGTCATTTTGTGCGCTTTTTGTTATAGAAAGGGCGTCTAGATATGGATGGTACATTTTTAAAGCCTATCTCAAAACTTACTGCCTCCCCCACCACCTAAAGTCATAATTTTGTAAGTGATTGGTTGACCATAATACCTCGTATAAAATTCGTGAATATGCACATCGTTCCTGTCGAGCCAATTATTTTCATTTTAAAGCATACGGATTTTTTGTCGTTTCACTTATCTGGTTCAGAAGGAAGAATTTTGGCTATGCAGGAGTTGGTCAAGAATTTCGGTGAGTTGCCGACAGTAGGTTAGGTGAAAAGTTATTTCTTTGTCGGGTTCTTAAAGATTCCTATCAGGAACCACCCTAACTGGGAAGGAAGTACTCAAGCCAATGCATGCCGTCCCCCGATCTTGTCTTCGTTATGCTAGCTACTACCTTTTGATATTTTAAACCCGTATTTTCTCACTGCTTCGTTGTATTATCTGTTGTTTTAAATTGTCTAAAGTTAATTAACTGATTGAAATGCATATAGAAACTGTAAGGTAGTTAGTTCGAATGATGTATTTCCTATGCGTAGATTGTACGATTTCAGTTCCGTTGCATTTGGCACGGGTATTTGAGTCAATTAACATTATGTGGGTTTTCTATTTTGTCGTTGTGTTTATGGCTATCACTTTATACCTACTCAGACGCTCAGCAAATAGCTTCATTCGCTGGATTATCTTAATGTGGATTGATCTAACCTTGGAGGCGGTAGAGTTCATTGCGTTTCTCAATCTATATAGCCATATTAAGACTTTTATGTGCTTTCTGAGACAGGGATCTTCGGATGGAGTCCCCAGGTTTGAGTCAGCTTGTTGAATACGTCTTGGTAAAAGTTTTCGCATGTTTGTCTTGTCATCACAGTTTATTCCAGGCCATGATTACAGGTCTCTAGCAGTCAGTGCGGCTCGATGTCAACTGTCAATATTGTCTCCCAGTTGGCAATACTAATAGACACACCGGATTAAACTTGTTTTATCATCATTAAATGATCGAATTTTTCAAACTTTCAGTCATTTTAAAGTTACTGTACCAAATCTCTGCGAGGGCTTCGGAGGTTTGGTCTTGTTGGCTATCCCAACTTTGCGTTTTCAAGAGCGTTTACTCATCTTTCTGTAATGTGGAACGTTTTCTTGAGCAATAATTTTGCGTATATCTTGGCATCTCGTTTCCCATTAAAAAGCAGTCTCCCTTAAATGCCTCTCTGTGAGTGGCTTATTCCCAATCATGAAATCACTACTCTGATTATTTCTTCAGTGTTCTACTATGAACGTCTTTGCGCCGTTATAATATTACTGTTACCTCCTTTCCACTGTTCACCCGAATATGAACTTAATGAGTTTTTTTCTAAACTTGCGTTTTGATTCCTGTACGCCGGAATTTGCGGTAAAGTGGTGTTTATATCACCTCAGGCATACATGCGTGCACTAGCCTGTG
The DNA here is from genome assembly GCF_000524195.1 of Echinococcus granulosus. Lineage (NCBI taxonomy): Eukaryota > Metazoa > Platyhelminthes > Cestoda > Cyclophyllidea > Taeniidae > Echinococcus > Echinococcus granulosus. Next base: position 2,970,169 of record NW_020170382.1, on the reverse strand, counting down.
CACACACGAAGCGCTGTGCGTTTGTGTTTAATCCCAAAATCGCACATTATCTTTACCTGGCCAGCTCTGTATCATCGTACAAACGAGACACGACTTCTGTGTCATCAATTGGGTAGACACTGCCAATTTAGTGGATTGAATATGTAAAAGGAAGATATGGTCAACTTTGATAATATCGTTGTTTGTCTTGAGTTTAACATCCTTAAGTATTTGAAGTAAATGACCTGTTTTTAATTTGCTTTTTTTGCTAGCACTTTCTGTGCACCACTTTCCTTCCGCTTCATCCATCGGTTTTTTTCTGTTGGAATTTTAACAGAATGAAGGTTCGTGGGGAACTCTGTTAATCAACACGAAAACTTTTCTCAATAATCTTTCGTTAATTTTACAATTTCGCTAGATAATTATTTTCCTCACTTACTCCTAGGCTTTTCTGCTAGGTGATTTTTAAGAAAACTACTTAATACAAAATTTTGGAAAGAAAATATTATGATTTTTGCAGCGGTTTTTTTTTATATCGTCAAGTGTCCGACTCGTCATGCACCAATTGGAATTACTAAACACCGCAATAATGGATTAATTTTGATTTTACTGTCCACTCAATTTTTGCGATTTCTTGGGCTTTTTATCTTCCTCCAGTTCATGTCATGGTCTTTGGCAATCGTCGTTACCAAGACTGTAAAATTGGTTCTTTAACAGATGTTAATGGAATGAATGTGTCTTTTTTTGCCTCTGCAACGCCCAAATTCCACAGTTACAAGTCTTGTCCACTCTACATCGGTAAAATTACGTCAAGTGACAATTTCGGTCTTCTCATCCACTTTAAGAAAGCATGAAAGATGCCTTATTTATAACGGGAATCGCCACATCCCGCCTAACAAATTAATTTCCTGCAACTCTATTATGGCATCTTTGTTTCAGAGAGCAACTTTTAATTCAATTTTTAGTTAGTTTCGTGTCAATCGAATTTTCTTCTGAAATAAATACTTGAACTGGCGAACGGTTTTTCCCCTATCCGATCGCTTGCTTTCTAATACTTGTCAAATGCTATATCGGAAATCGGTAGAGGAGTGTAATCATTGGTCCTCTTGAAGCGTCATGCAGCACTAAGTAATGTGGTAAAGGTCGATTCATCCGTTCGACACGTTCTTAGTGCATTGAGCTTCTCAGAGATATCCTGCCAACTCGATCACTCACAATAATTTTGCAAGCTCCTAATCCGTGAAATCAATGAACTCTTGTTTTGAACTCCGTCTAATATGCAGATGGTTCAAGAATCTACCTTAAATTAATTTATTGGGTTTACTTTTAAAAGAAAGGGTGAAGCTCCGCGTCTTCCTTCAAGAAACTAGGTTGTTAATTAGTTTTCCGACATATCACTCCGGATTTCCTGCAATTGAAAATAATTCTTCAATGTCGCCTTTACTAAATTGTCCATCGAAACGCATTGACATTAATCACGAGTCATTACATGTTTTCGGATTTTTTGACCTAAACTGCAAAGAGGCGTTTCCTGACCGGTGATATCAGCAGTGCGATTTCCTCCAGCTCTTGCCGTGTGTGAGCAATTGAATAGGGAAAGCCAGAGGTCGCTCTTTTGTTAGGCAGCAAGAGACTGGACTGACTACTCATCGGACAACACCTTGAGTAAGCCTGTCAAGACTGGAGGGTGCGTCTAGGTGCGTATTGTTTTTTTGTATATAAGGAATCCACTGTAAAGTCTTATTCGATTTTTCGAAGGAAAAGGCTCTCACTGAATTTACTTTTGGATTGTCTAGTGTAATTTTTGTTTTGGTTTTAAGTGGTGAAGACAAGTGACATACTTTCCTCAGTGAGATGAGATGGGAATCGAGAGACAATCTTAGCAGCAATAAACGTTCACTTTATTCGATTTTAGGTGTAAAAACTGCAATTTTTTAATTCTTACGGTTTCACCGTGGCTTTCAAGTTGACTGAGGGTTAATAGGGGTATTTAGAGTGAGAAGCTATAGCAACTTCGATTAATTTAATATGGCAAAAAAACTATTCAAAGACTAGTAGGGACGTTTTTACACCTCCTCCTGAACTTTAGACAAGCGGTGCCGCCACGGAGTTTACCACCGTTAATACCTCATTCTGCTGTCCCCAACGCTCCATCTAGTCCCTCGGTCCGCCGCACCAACTTTTCGCGTCATAAGGCGTCCAACCAGTTCAAGTCTTTCCGCAAGTTTAGCTCCCTCTTTCGCCTCAACTCCATCACCGCTACTGTCTCTACAGTTGCCGTTGACTCCGTCGCCTCTGCTGACACTGGCAATGAGGCATCGGTCCTCCAGCTGATGGACACGGAGGAGACGGATGCGTCGAACTTTTTCCAGCGTGGTGAAGCGCTCGTCAGTCCCGAAGGGAGTGGGGAGCGTTCGCGCACCTACAGTGCCGCCCTGCCCTCCGCCGCCTACCTTGGTATCGCCATTAGCAACAATAACGGCGGTGAGGCTGGTGGTGGGGACGAGGGTGGGGGTGGAGGGAGGGGTGGCGGTCCAAAACCCAGTGATAGCACCACCACCACTACCTCTACAGGCGTCTCAATGGACGCCTACTCTCTCACCAACTCGAGTAACTTCTTTTCAGTCGCTGAGAGCTCGGCTGAGAGTTTGCGGGTGCGTGATTTTGCGTGACGAAATTTGTTGCTGGTCGGGAGCGAATTTTTTCACTTCGTACTCTTTGCTCTGTGCAAGCATTCTCGATTTGATAGGAAATTTTGCTCGAAATTGTCTTGTAAAAAGAAATATTTAGGTGTTTCCCCCATTGTCTTGAGGGTTTTGGTTCGAATTTTTTTAATTTGATCCAATACGCCTTTTCCATTTTCACGAATCTTCCATTTCGGCCAATGCCCTAACTTCCAGGATCTGAATCTCCATCTGTATCGCATAAGCTAATGGTTTTTGAATCTGCTCAATTGTTGGATTGCAAAGAAGTGCTTTTTGTTTTTTGCATTTCCAACTTAATCCACACTGCGTAAATTGTGTATCATCTGTTCCCACTTCTACTGACTCTAAGCCGGGAACCGTACTACAAATTCCCGAATTAGTTACGAGGGGCGTTCACGTCAGGCCGGAACCTCTAGGATTACAACAAGAATAAATTTTCGCGTATATAAAATACTTTTACCTCCTGAAATGGTCCTTTGCTATATTCGCTTACTTATTCCAGTGCTTACTTAATAAATGGAAAGATTAGATGATTAGTCACTAAGGTTTATCGTGTCAATCAAGAGTGAAAGCTTTCTTGGTGTCCAGTGCGCGCTAGCCTGTAGAAATTGCAAACATTCGTAAATAATCTTTCTCACCACCTCTGCAGAAAGACTCGTCCCTTGTGTAGTTTTGTGACTGGTTAAGGAAATGGGTGATTTAGGCTGAGATTCGCCATCGATAAACCTCCGACCGCTTAAATGTCTTGCCCCAATTGAGCGCCTTATCGTCGTAAGATGCTTAAAGTCTCTTGTAAATATCGATGGGGTTTACACCATTATCGAGTGAATGTATCACATGCTGCTCCATGCACGCATTACTACTGTCGTCTTCTGTCTGGAGCGACTCACAACATTCGCGCAGACTACAATTGACAGGCCACCGTTGTCGCGTGCTGATATCTGCATCACCGCCATGGCAGCGTCCCTTTTTACACCTATTAGGTTAAAAGTTCTAGTTTGAAATGCCCTCGTAGTTTAAGAAGTAGGAACTTTCTCAGTCCCTTGAAAGCTTCTTTTTAAACACTATTCAGATGCTCACTGTTTATTAACGAACGTTTACTCGAGTGGTCAGCGTAGCTGCATTTAAGCAATCCATATGTCGCTGAATCTATCATGGGAAGAGTAAAAGAGTGATGAATGCGTTGATGAGATAGTTCCGTCTCAACCATAGGCTTCAGGTGCAGCCGACTCCTCTCTCAACTCGCCCGCCTTGGCGCTGCACAGCCGTCTTTTCCTCGATGACGGGTGCGGTGGTGAGGCCTCCCCCATCTCTTCACGATTCTCCACCCTCTCCTCCACAAACCGCTCCTCCGACGGCATCGACGTGGACGCGGACAATACTGGTGACAGCTCCTCCCCACCCCTCTCCCTCCTCATGCTACGTGATCAGCACATCCTCGGAGCCTCCTCCGCTGCTGCCGCAAAGGAGCGTGAGGCGACTCTGGTAGCACCAGCTTCCTCCTCCCCACCCGATCCTTACGTGCTCTACGCCTCTTATGCAGCCCGGGAAGGCGATCCGGCGACATGCGACCAGATACGCAAGGACATTCATCGCCAATTCCCCTTCCATGAACTCTTCTGCTCCAAAAATAGTTGCGGGTGAGTTGCTTTTCGCTTCAGTCGTGGAAATGATGTCACTATGTGTGAGGGGAGGTGGAATAAGCAGAGGTCGGTCAATAGGCGTAATTTTTAAATCGTTAGGGAGGTCAATGGTCCCTTAAAAGATTAGTGTCCTCAATTATACCTGAGTAATAAATAATCCACTTGAAGTATATCAATTTTTAGGCGGCGATGAGACCAGCCTTTTTTTGGTTTTACTGGGGGACAAAATTAAAGAGGTTTTAATTACCAGGCATAATTGTTGATTTGAGTCGAATAGTTCATTTTTAAATTAATGCCTTATGTCATATTCAAGCATTGAGGGATTTTTTTCGTTCATTTGAACCACATGTTTCTATTCGTTGAATTTTGCTCTCCAACATTGTATTTGCTGAGTTTTTTTGGTTTTGAGACCTTGGTTCTACTGAAAAATTGAATGCTACATTTAAAAGATTGGTGATTCAAGAATCAGTTTGAGGTGGATTTAAGAGGATCTAGTCTTCAGGCCATATTTTCAGGTCATCCATCAGTTGGACAGTAGGCTTCCATTGCACTCGGGTATTGGAGGTATTTACTACTAGTTTATTTGTAAAGTTAAAATTGTTTTCCCTTGTCGAATTTGAAACGTTTCAAGGTGGCGCTTAGGTTTTCAAAATGGAAATTTTTGTGCTTTTTACCGTTTCCTTACTAACGCAGCAGAAGCACCATGTGTCAAAAAAGTGGGGTAAAGTGTTTTTATTACTAACCATGGCGGTTCAGCTTCATATGTTTATTTGGCAGATTTCAAAGTGAACGAATGAAGAATTATTGCCATGTTACTCAATTATTGGCTATTTATCCAGTGAGTGAGAGGCATCTCCACCTACGACATACCGAACTGGCTAGGATAATATAGGGTTGGACTCCTGGGTACAATCTTTAGGCCAATCAACTGCAGCCTTTAATCAAGACTTAATTACTTTCTTTCATCATGCTATCATAGGCTGATATCGAGTAAGGGTTGGAACAATGTGTTGCAGTTAGCGTTTGGGAAAAAACTTTACCAACACCCCATTTAAACTCTGTTCCCAGATAAAGGCCCACCAGGTGTCCACAAATTTTCACTATTTTGCAGAGAACAGTTAGTTCAGAAAGTTATGTCGCAAGACGATTTATTTCAGTTTCCTCTCCACATTCACCGGCTGCTATGGTTTTTACATGAAGTGCAGTCAAGCACATTTTGTGTTGTAATATTTTATTTAACTTGGCAGCTAATTCGATCATTGGAATCCATAGAAGTACCAACGCAACTTGCTAATATATTATTAAAGAGGCATTTTGCAGACAGCAATAACTATAGATTTAGGGGATAAGGGACGATTCCCGTAGAAGTAGGCTAGAAATTAGCCAAGTAAACTATTTACCATGATAAGAACTACCAGTAGAATGTGAACGATGGTTATTAGTCAGGGGACGGAAATCCAAACTTAATCACAACAGTTTTATGCGTAACTATGCCTTTTCTCCCTTCTATTAAAGTCCATTTGAAATATTATTTTTCACAGGAGGTCTTTATCAATTTTATGATTGAATTAGTAGATATTTACGTAATTGTAGCTTACAAATCAATGTTAAATGTACCTTAATCTTGGTGATGTGTTTGAAAAATACTTCTCTTCCTAGTTTCACAAACAAATCGATATTTGCTTACTCCTTACTCTACTTTTCAATAAATCTGGAATAAATCTGGGAATGAATGTGGCATTTTAAGGCATTTTACCGTATGAAATTGTAGGTTTTTTCACAAAAATGGAAACCTTTCGTACCGGAAGCATTCTCTTCGGATCGCCGGCCTCCCGAGTTGAGGATTTTGCTAGTCACTTTTATTCGCACATTACTACGTGAGAATGTCTCTTTGTGCCAGCCATTGTTGTCATCCGTGGCTGGTTTCTCCACTGCTAAATGCTTTCTATTCTGTACTTCTCCACAATTTTGTCGTTTAATGGATCATCCTCCTTTTCTACTTTCTAAAGTCTTTCTTCGCATTGGCAATGAGTGAACTGCGTATTCACCTTCAGTTTAGAGTGCTCCAAGCTGCTGCGACTATACTGTTCACCTTCTCAACGAATATTGTTGGGCGAAAGTGGTCGCATTTCCGTGATTATCAGATGTGTAATTTATCCAACTTTCGAAGATTTTTTTTTCGCAAGAGGACGAGCACTTTTGCCTTGGACCTCATAATCCATGAGCGGTGTTACTTAGCAATTTCTGAGGCTGGAACAATTATTTTGGGAACAGTTTTCAATGTTATTATGCTGCTGAATATAAAAAAACCGAAAGCTACTTTTAGATCTCTTAGCTTTTATCTATCAGTTGTTTTTGGCATTTTTCGGTATTCGTCCCTAGTTTTTTATTTACTGATTGGAATGAAATCCCTTTACAGACATGAAATGGCAAAAATTAAACTTGTTTTATGTGAGTTCTCCTGATTTAGTGAAACACTATTACCATTGTTATTGATAGGCGTCTTTTGAGAAAGATCGTGTCAGTTTTATGCATTTTACGTAAAAATGTTTACATGCTTTTCTTATAGAGCTTCCAAAACTTATCCAAGGAGATGCTTACACAACTTGGAGTACTTGATGCTATTCTTTGGTGGAGTATTTTCTCTGAACCAAGCGATTAAATCTTGGCTTGGTAATGCCAACTTTTGAATAATCGACCGTTAGATCCCCGTTGTACTATCATAAATAATATAGTAAGAATTAATGATTTGGTATGGCGTTGCATATCTACTTCAAGCTTCATCATCCCCATTTTACTGCATATGCAACAGTGCGATGCTCGTTTGCCTATATCGTATGGCTGAAAAATGCCATTTCAAATGCGTATCACGTGCATTTTTTGATTCCGCGTTTTTATTTTCGTTTGTTTGGGGGAGGTGACTTCATTAGTTTACCTGTTCCGGTGGTTCCTTCATCTTAGTTTCTATTGTCAACTGTAGGCGAAAGATGACACACGATCAATCTAGCTAAATCATAGCATGTAAGTTTCAATGTTTCTGAATAAGGCGTATAGTTGGTCTTAAACTATATGTAACAGGATTTTTTATCTGCTTAAGCTATCTTAAAACTGACAATAGGAGTAGATTTTCGGGCATCATTAATCTCTTGCTTATTTATTTTGAATATGTTCAACTAATGAGGCTCTTCTTCCCCATTACTAACCAACTTTATCGCTTCTGCGCTTGTGACAACTTTAACTCCAAGTCATTCTGAGGACTTAGATTTATGAGATTTGGCTCCAATAATTCAAAAGAATGGAGGCTTAGTGAAGGTCGCATTCTAGATTGGCATGTCTGTATTTGTGTTCGGGGGTTCTTAATAAGGAGTTCGTTTCTTGCAATTAAACTTCCCTTGCTTTTGAATAAGTAAATTTACTCCACTTCTGTCTTGAATCTACTCATTAGTATCGCCTAGCATTAATCGAGATCATGTGTTTTCTAATTTCCTGCTCTTCATTGGGAAGGTCTCCAAGTGACAGCATCTCAGAGTTCACACCTGTTGCTACTAAGTGTATTCTAACCATTTGCAGAGTCACGGGTTGTATCAGCCCAAAACAGCTGATTAGCTAGGTTTTAATCATCATTGGTCATAAAGGATGCTAAATTCATTCCTATAATCACTACACTGATAGGTTCTACTGTTTTCATAATGCTAGTGCCAAGGAGATACATTTAAACATTCAAAATATTCATGATTATTAATAATCAGATGGATACGACCGTCAGGCAATCTTCCAAATCTGAACTCAATGCAGGCATGTATGCTCTGTCAGATAATTGAATCAATTATGATTATTCTTGATTCGGCTATTTTGGTGAAACATTAAAGTTTCTGAAAGGGGAAGGATTAAATACGCTTCAGGAAACGCTTGAATTCCTAGTGTGTTTTTTTGATGGGATGCTCGCATTATTTGCATGAGCCACTGATCTCCCTTGTAGACGTGAAAGCCTCTTCTCCATTTTGAAGGCCTACACTATTCGGCATCCCAACAAAGGTTACTGTCAGGGTCAGGCACCGCTGGCAGCAGTTCTGCTCATGTTTATGCCTGAGGTGGAGGCTTTCTGGACCTTCACGGAAATCTGTGAACGCTATCTTGTCTCCTACTACGACGAGGGTCTGGTAATTTTCTTAAAATTGAAACTTTTGCAGGTCTCTACGACTCACCATTCAAAAGCATGGCGGGTGATAATGCAAAAGTCACTATGCAAGCTGGTGCTTAGCGCGAAATGTGCGGTTTGATTGCAAGGTCACCTTAGTGGTAAAGTCTCTTGAGCTCGTGGAATTTGTAAGCTTTACTTTGTGTCTATCATTATTTACTCCTGCATTTCAATTTAAATGGGTATTACTTGGTAGTAGAGGAAGTGATTGTGCCTGTGTTAAAAATAACCGGAGTTTTACCCTCAAAGTGTTTGCTGTAAGTTTTTTGCCTATGGTCGAATGAAGCTCTCAGAATTCACGGGTTCTAGAATGAAGCTAGAATCCTTTGGGTACCTCAAGCTCGTTGCAGCTGTCGTTTTTTTAAATGATAGATTGTGCTAATAAAGACACTCAATCACTCTGTTAGAACGTTATTCAAGCTTCTGAACGTGGCTAAATTTCTATTCAGGATAAGAAATTTCAGCCTTTCCAGTTCGCTCTACTTACTGCATTTTTGTGGATGGTTTCCCCTTCTAATTGAGGGTACTTGTGTTGTTAATTTATTAGTTATGCAAAATCTGCGTTAACTCATGTTTTATGGTGTCCTATTAATTTGGGCTAACTTTTTGCATCAGGACGTCGTTGAATTCACCGACGTCGGGTTTTCGAATTGTCTATTGGATTAAATTGTATCTTATGAATCAAATTGATTATATTCTTGTGCAGGAACTCGTTCAGATTGATGGCCAGATTTTATACGGTCTTCTCAAACGCCTCTTTCCGCAAATTCACAAATTCCTGGTAAGTCCAATTATTCTACTATAGTCAAGTGAGTACCCTTAAGGAGTTCCATAATCTGTGCGACTTTATCTTCGTACATTCTGAAATATTTGAAATCTGAAATACTTATCCTACAAATCCCCCTCACAGGCTATTGTCGAGTAGTTGATTTATTTGGGTTCTTTCCAACTTTAATTTTGGCCGTCTATCAAATTTCGTTTGCTAAGCGGAGAATTTTTACAATCACTTTACAATTTTGAATATACTAACAAATTTCGTCTCGTTTTCACTTTTTTGATTAATTGCTATTCAGTAGACAACAAATGGTCGCAATCTACTATTCAATAGATCATTTATCACTGCGACTCTTGACCCTACTGTCTCTTTGTCAATGGTCATTAATGCTCCCTATCATTACCAACCTTACGTGTCCAGATGAAGCATGGGGCCGAACCGATTATGCTGGTGGTGGAGTGGTTCATGTGCGTCTACACTCGTACACTTCCATGGGCATCTGCTCTTCGGGTCCTCGACATGTTCTTCTGTGAAGGTGAACTAGTCTATTTACCGGAATATTGTATTTTTATCTTCTCACTGAACTTCATTCGAAAGAAGTCGTCATTTTTTTTTAACACAGTGGGGAAGTCGACCGATCGTCAGGCCTTTTCTTCGTATAACCTTTCCGCTACTGATTTGCTTTTTCCCCTAAGTCACGGTTAGTAGGTTAGTTAGTACGTTGGGTATTCACAGGTTAATGTCAAGACTTTGGGTTGGGACGTTTCAGTATCTAGCATTCATAAACATTTTGCTTAATAGATACATGTTTTAATTCCAATACGATCGAATTCCCGTGGTTCCTGAACTCTGCCCGAGTTATGACATAATAGTCCTTTTAAAGTTGTGCATATTCATAGAACTGTTCGGCTGCCTCAGCCCCTCCCACCCAGTGACCCCCTTTTAAAAAACTCAAAGTTGGTATTGTGAATTTTCGTATTACCGACTTGTCGATTTTTGGGAAGTCGATCTTCTAGTATCCATTAATTAGGCAGCTGTTTGCAAATTATGCGACATTCGTGACCATCAGAATACCTTACTTTAGAAGTATCGTCGGAAAGAATCCAAACTATATACTTGATTAAGCACCGGTGTTTTGCTTTATCTGTCCATCGAAAGGGCCAGACACCTTTTAAAATTTAAAAGGGTGTCCGTAAAGTATCTCGTTTTCACTTTTTGACATGTCTGAAATTGTTAATCGCATGGACATAGTTGGTTTCATTATACGCCGTAGCTTTTTCTTCAAACTTCAGCGCCGGAGGTGCCTCTGACGAAGCTAAAAGATGTAGTACTCTATCGATAAATGTTGTGATGGTATGTCAAGGCCAGAAGTACAGACACTATGTTCGAAAATGCACACGATCAATGTGGAGCTCGTAGTACGCTAGACTGAATGTTCAGGTAATGATAGATGAATAAACTGTCGAAACTCTATTCGCATTAGTAAGTCGTCGTCGCTGAATTGTTGCTTGAACGTTATCTCTCCGACTTGCACTTTTTCATTTTTTAAATTTGTCCAAATTTTAACTAGTGGAAACTTCGTCGAAAACTTCCCCATTTAAATTGAAGGCAAATGCAAATCGATGTTTGATGGTGCATTCAAAGTTATTTCCCTCCTTTTGTGTCCTCTTTAGGCAAAATAATAATCTTCAAGGTGGGCCTGCTATTACTCTATCGATGTTTCAACAGTTCCACCTTCCGCAAATCCTGCAGCGGGATCGACGAGATTCTTCTTCAAGTGCAGACCGTCCCCTCTCAGCTGGACAACCCCGAGGAGTTGATCCATGATGTGAGTGCCCTAATAGAGCATAAAATTGCTCTACTTTGCTCTCCAAATCTGCTGGGGTGACCACAGTTATTTTAACTTCTCATCGGTCAAGTATTGCACCAAATTATTAGCAATGATAATAGTGGTAACTTTTGATCGTGACAGTGCATCCTGTAGTTCCGGTGTTTTAGAAAATCATTATCGCCTATCACCAATCTCTGGAGTAAGTTTAATAGTTTCATAAGATCTGCAGGATTCCCCAAGTTTTATTTCGTTGAGCTCCTAAGTTTCAATGTGATTCTTTCGTTCCCTATTACGTTTGAAGCAGAGGAACCCTCGCATACTTTAACCACTGCTTCGCAAAGTCGGTTATGATTGGAGTCTAAATCATATCATAATGCATGATTGAGATATGCCACCGTCCTCGGTCTTTGCGCCGTTCTCACTTTCAGACGTCAAAGTCGAGCTCTTTAAGTCGAAACTGGTGTCCTGGACTTTATTTTTTGATGGGGCTGTGCTCGAGGCTATCGGGAAACTCTGTCAATTTTTGTATTTAGTCCACGTTTCAAAATCATGATTGCCATATTTCGGGCATTTTTTGTTAATAATTTGACATAATCGTTGTGGGTCCGGCGTAAATTGGCACACCTGAGTCGTCTCTTTAGGAGTTATAAGAAAACAATCAGGAAGCAGGTTTAATACCAGCATATAGAGGAGCTAGATGCCCAGTAGTCCAGATTTTGTCTAATGAATCCATTCAATCAGTATGCAAGCCAAGTCGTAGGGGACTGAAAGACCCGTGGAGTTAAGTGGATTACTCAATAAAATTTTAACTATTGAAAGGAACAAAATGCATTGAAGAATATTTCTTAGCATGCCCTAATATTGAATCTTTTTCTGCCATAGATCCTACAGATCCGTATTGACCGTCGTCAGGTGGCGCGTGAAGTGATGAAGCAGAGTCAACGATGGCGAGCCCGAATGAGTGGGATACTCGAAAAGTCTAACGAGAGGTGAGGCGCGCATGTGGCTCTACCTATCTACTCTGTTGCCACCAGAGACGCATTTAGACCGGCCCCACACTATCCGCCTGTTTGGGTGAAAGAGTGGGTCCATGGGTGTGCGTTTGTAAATTTAACATGGTATGATAGACAGCGGCTCCGCCATCTCACTCAGTTGATTCTTGCTTCCTTCTCTCACTTCTCCCTTCTTTATTTCTTCGTGTGTGTTGCTTCCTCTCCTCATCTTGCCTGGCTTCTCTTCTTTTTCTTTCTCCATTTCCTAACGAATGCACCTCCTGGAGTCGCCAGTAGTTACACCTGTTTTGTTCTCCCGCTTTATTGGTTGATGTGGGTTGGGTTTTTTGCCACAAAGTTTATCTCGCGCGACCATTTTGCCACATGTTGCTACCAGAGATTTTTCCTGCTTTGGAGCGACCTTCTTTTCTAAAATGCGGCTGCAGAATTGGGAAACCCATTTATGTTCAGGTATAGGCTTATGTTCGTTAGAAATGTAAACGCTCACCAGCCGAACATTCGGATTCTTTGTGTTCGAAATGAGATACTGTACGTCATCGTACTTTTTTAGACCCTTTAAATGTCGGGGTTTCAAAAAGCAAAATTGAAAATACACGGATCAACCTGGATTTCGCACAATCCTTTGTCTAGTTGGTAAATATTGAGGTTCTCTAGTGGTCCTTGTCATTTTAACCTCAGCCCGAAACAGCTTTCTTCGAGTTTCTAGTAAAAGCAATAGTTGGCGTAGACATTTAGAGACTGAAATTCTCGAAAGTTCATGCCTCATAGTTGCTGAATCCGTTGTCTGCACTTAATCAGAAAGAGGAGCGTCACATTGGTTTACGCTCTAAGGAAGTGCAACAAGTCTCATACAACCCTTTTAAAAGGTTAGGTTGGAGGGATTAGGGTGAAGTTTGTTCGTTGTACTTATTGAGGGGATAAATCGCTTCGCCCACGTGGCTTCAAAGCTCTCAAGCCAAATCATCTGTGGATGCAGGTAAAAAGGTTATTGCGGTTCTTTCGCTTTCACATATGCTCGGGTTAACATGTTTCGCTCGTGTGGGAAGTAAAATCATTGCTACTGGTAGCGGGCCAACGTGGCACAAGTTCAATGTTGCAAAAGGGCCTTCACACAAGTGCATGCGATTTGGGACTATTTGTGGCCATTATGGGAGATTTTGGTGTCTGGTCCCTAATCAGCATACATTTGCACCCCACAGAGAAGTGCCCTCTATATTTGGTCATTCGAGTGATCCATTGGCGATGCAGTGTTTTTACTAATAACAACATCAGTAGCAAGTGTAAAATGGGATTATTTCCTGATTTTTTTTCATTCACCCGCGATCTACCATGCCCTTACAAATATGCAGATATTTTCCCGCGATACCAATAAATGGCAATGTAGCACATGTAAGATTATATTGTGTAGACTATTTTCTGCTTGAAAATAAGCTAGCTGGGGGAACTGCGCGTGATCTCTCATGCGACTGAGGCGAAATAATGGGCATTGGTATAGTGAAGAATAATTCCAACATATTCTATCATGTCATGTTCATGCCTTCAATTCCTGTTCTTTGACTCTGTGCATTCATAGTGCATGAAATCTTACCACAACTCCAGGGCCACAACTAAACCGCTATTCGGTGTTCCGCCAACCAGACAATGGTAAGTCGACCTGTCTTATGGCTAGTGAGACCAATTTTACCAAATATAACTTGCACCTAAATGAAGTAGTAGTAACCAAGTAGTTACTTCAAAAAGATTTTCCGTAGTATTCAGGAATTAACTACTGTTTCAAAACCAAGAATGTATCAATGTCAGTTGACATTGACGAGCGCATCATCTTGTCCCGTACTGGTTTGTTTCCTTTAATAAAGTTGTTTTTAACGTTTTACGATATTGAAGGCTACTTTTCCCATTTACATGCTTTTGAGGAAATTCTATTTTCTAGTTGCATCCGTGGTTTTAAGCAACACTTGCCTAGTTCGATGCACATATTTTTTCTTTTCATTTTGTGTTATAAACTGGTGTTTATGAGCGTGAGCTTCAGATACGGGCGTCATCTATTTGCCAATGTGCATGAGTAAGCAAGGCAATGCGGAGCGTAGATACCGTGATAGTCTACTGAATAAGGGAGACTGTCGTAGACTTGGTGATTCCCAGCCTCGCTTTTTTACAGAATCGGATTGGCCTTCGCCCTAAAGTCTATTTGTCCGTGGTATAGGCAAAGTAGGAGGGAATGAATAAGAGCGCGACTTTCTAGAATGTTCGGGTATTAGACAGGATGATGGAAATTTTGAGAGTCGAAACAGGATCGCTTTCTGAAATTGTAGGCGTTCCGTCATCGATTTGCAATTTGCATGTATATTTGTTCAACAATTCAAAGGAGGGTCTCAAAATTCGTCTGATAGGGTGATGTTGTAAAATTCACCGTGAGGAAACTCATTTGTTCCCTCGTGGAAATATTGAGCCGTTGGATCTGCGTCTACCAGATTGCTCCTAATATAAAGCATCTTGTTACCGTTCTCCCTTGCGAATGAGTTTGGTCTGTTTCCTGACAATTTTAAACGCACACATTTTACTCGCAAGGCGTGAAATCTAACTATTAGCTCGGCTGCACTATTGGTACTGCTGTGACCAAAAAACCGCTTCTTCGTGGCAGGGAGCTGCACTTCAAACTCATCTTTTACCACTCCTGCAACAGACTGGTGTTATTACCGGTTAGTTAGCAAGTTTGCGATCTGTGTCAGCAATAAAATTAGTCCATATCAGATAATTATGACGGCTTTACTTTTTTAACTTAATATATAGTCACAGCAACTTTCTATTAGCAAAATAGTGCCACCCTTTTCACAAATGGTCCTTCGTTAACATTATTTTCTGCCCATAAGAGTGCTGCGACTCTGCTTGATTGGTTTTGGGTTGCTAACTTTGAGCGTAATTTAGTGATACCCATTGACCTCTATTTTTATCCAAGAAATAGGGATTACCCATCGGGTTTAACTTCTAGTCCACAAGAAACTGATTGCATCTATTCACTTTTCATTATCAACATCGGTGAAAGCGTAGCTCTCACCAGTGTATTTTGTTTCCATAGCTTCCCGTGACGATTGATGAAATCCATGAAAGTAATAACCTTATAAGCAGCTAAATGGGCAATCAAACAATAAGAAAAATGCTGCTTAAAAATTTTTCTTTGGTAAGGAGAGTGGTGAACTGTCAACCCACAATTTTCACATCTAGCAGTCATATTATCCAAACCTCAGCTACCGTTCTCCCCCTTGCGATTTTGAACTCATAATAATAAAATCCTGACTGGTCCCAATAAAAAGTGTAACTCTTTGTTACTACTATTAGCAAAAGCCTCCATTTGACTATTGAAACTTCCCCCGTTAAAAGCACGGCTATTGGTGGGAAGACGAAAGCAATATAAGTAGCAGGCGGAGTAAGGGAGAAATAAAAAGTTGTCGATAATAGCCATTAAGAAAAATGAATATCACAAGACCCGCTTTCTCATCCAAAATCCTCTAACTTGTCTCCGTTTCAATCACAAAGACTGGCCTGCCTAACCACAATTTTGGACCCTTTCTCCATGGTGATGATTGAATCGGCTTTGCATTATTCATAAGTGAAGAAAAATCGCTTATATACCTCCATTTGTTTCTTAAAAATCCCTTACTTGAATGCGTTAGCCTTGGTAAAATAATGAAATCAATGTAACAAAATCATATTATGAGCTGTGCTGTTAACAGATCCTCTGTTGAAGTAACGGTAGTGAACTGCCTGTTTGGGGGCTTTTAACGCAGAACTTCTCTGTAAAACAGGACTTGCTGCAACATCGCTACATTTAAGACCCAGAAGGTAAAAGTAAACTCGCGAGATACTTTAAAGACAACTTCTTCGATTAACTTTTCGTTAAGGTTACCAAAGGACCTCGAGTTCTTTTAGATCGAGAGTACCAGCCGTGTGTGAGGATAACGTAACCGACTTAACTAATGGTTACATTGTGAACTGTATGAGAGGACTAGAGGTCAACTACTACTGATACTTTCTGTTAAAATGATAACCGTCCGATTCCGACATCTAGCACCTAACCCAAAACGAGCTACTGTGCCAATTGTTGCGACCACGAAACTCACACCACACAACCTTAATTTTGACCAATAATAAATTCCGAGGTGACTATGTCAGCAGGCCTCCCGTAATTGATGTCAGTATACGACGTCCACTCCCGAAAATTTCCAAATCGAAAAATTTAGTACCGATGGAATGAAGTCCGTTTCATCTGGTTAAGCTATGAGTGAACTGGTAAACTGCCGACATCAATGATTGCACTACAAAAAAGCAACGCTGAAGGAACAAACATGGCCCGCACAGATTGCCCTCCACTGTCGACACCAAATACTCTATCCGTCTGCTCGATTTTGAACAAAGCGCTTCCAAGAGAGTGGCTACCGCCATAACTCTTAAGCAAAGGCTTCTAGTCAAAGTTGCAGATCTTAAAGTGAGCAAAATGGCGAAACCAGTGCTAATAAACCACGTCGTAAATTTTAAAACAGGCAAATGATAATCATCAGCGACAACATAAACCAATGCTTGGGTGTTTCAAATCGCCACCCTCTTTTAAATGCTGCCACCACTTACTTGGACTTTAGAATGATAAAGCAAATTATTAAGTAAAACAACACGAGGAAGATGGAACGAGTGACGATCATAATTGAGTACCAGTGACAAAACAAAAGATCAGGCAGCAAGTGAGAGCGATTCGAAGAAAGCAGCAGTGCTGTCGCCGCTACCGCGGGGGCGGTCGGGGTGGTCGCGGAGGTGTACGGGTGGGGAGGGGCGTAAGACAGGGAGTAGAAGCGAGGGCCTCGTCAGGCTTCAGCTGATCTATTAAATTGATCGACTGCGACTTTGGAAGCAGGGTGGGCGGGGCTGGAGGATTCTCCGGCATCGGTCCAAGGCACAGCACGTGGGGTGTGACCAACTCTCTCGGATCTAGGTAGACAGTGCGTTTCAACGTACACGTTTTCCGCAGCTGCGCCACGCGCTCAACCGTGCGCCTCTCGTTGGCGTACAGCTCGCTCTCCGTTGTGGCCAGCAACGCTTCCATATCGTCCAGTCTACGTGGAAATGGGATGAATTTGCTGATCAAATGGATGTCCAAGAAAAAAATAATGAGGAATGACATTTAAGCATTCCAGAAGAGGAGTTAGAGTAGTTTGCCCGCCACTCTTGCGATGACATCTTCAGGTAACATGACATATCAAATACAATCCACTTTCAACCAGTGAGATAAGCGCCTATCAAACGTAAAACCTCGGGACCAAAGCGTGGTAGTCACGCCAACGAAGTAAAAAACCCTAAAGGTCTAAATTCGCATCTTACAGCACATAAGGTAAGCACTTTCGTTGCAACTTATTTTAAAATTGAAGAAACCATTTCACCTGGTACAAAAGCCCGAAAAGTGGAGACAGTGACGACTCACAAGAGTACAGAGCCATCAAACACCAAAGTCATATTATCAAAGCACGAAGACGCACGTGCACACCCATCAGTCAGTAATGGAGGCCGTAGATTGGAGAAAAAAATTTATCCGGTATGTCGTCACACCGACATCACGCGTTTCCTTGCTTCTTTCTATCTATTACGGCAAAATTTGATAGTTGTACCGAAATCAATTGCATAAGTATGAAGTACATACCTTCTTAGCACATGGAATCCAAAATAGTTCCAAATTTGACATCGTGCCCACACTAACTCCCCGCATATAGTTCCCAATCAACAGTGGACGATGATGTATTGATAAATTCTCTCAAATACGCCTTCTCTTTTAAACCACTTGAGCAAATACTTCGATCAAGGCACTAGAAAGACTATAGTTGCGAATGGGAGCTGGATCAACTACAATGATGGGAAATCCTATTGACACAATAAAAGGCTTCAAGCCAGTGTTTGGATCTTATGTTCGAACTTTTAGTTCATTTGTCCAAAGCTTGACAATAAATTCCCACTTGACGATTAAATCTATTACGCTCGTGTGGATAGGGCTGAAACGCGTGGCCGTGGTAAAAGCGCTACTCCTTCCCCAAAAGGATAATATTGTCCCTAATGCGTTTTAAGTGATAGCTAATAAAAGCTGAGAAACAAAGCTACCGTGCTTGCTTAAAGGCATTAGCGTCCAACAGCAGTTTAATGCCACCTCGAGGAATGGAAGGACGACGGATGAAGTAAAGTGGAAAAATAAATTTTAACTAAGGATTCATTTCAATGACTTCTGGTAAAATAAAGACATCCCATCTGCATAAATTTTAGACATCTCATTGGTGGACAGGAAGATGGACGATAAAGGCCAAAACTACTACAAATAGTGTGTTTAATTGACCATTACAGTCGATAGATCAAAACTTTAAATAAAAGAAATGAAATAGCGGTTTCAATTCTTCACCAATGTAAATGAATTGAAGAGAGACTAACACAAAAGCATCTGCGAATACTGCGACCTCATAAAGCTCCATAACCGGACCGAAGTACACACACAGCACACATGAACACACATCTGCAACAGGGACGCTGGCAGATTTCGAGCAGGAGTAGATCCAGAAAAACCAGTACTGATCAAACGTCTCTAAACGAATACTGGAGCTCATATCATCTAAATAACATCAAAATTTAAAGAAACCCCCTAAATAAACATTCGTCACTTTTAACAATTTGATCTTTATGGAACTAGGTATGAGAGCTAAATGATTCAATCAGCGTGATTAGGAAATGCTTTTTGACATAAAAAGAATTTCTTAATACCACAGTTAACTTGATAAAGTATGAATTTATTGCAAATCGACGCGTTCGCCGCGTACGCTTGTTTCGAGAGGCTTAAAACGGAAATCGCTAATGTAAACAATACGATTTTGTACAAATAATTTATGATCCTTGAGTTGTAAGAAGCGATTTTTAATTAAGCGTGCAAATTTGTGCTACGTGAAAGATTCTGACGTGGACGTGGTACGAAGGTAGATGTGAATAATGTGAACACCCTCTTGTAAACGAGAGGATGATGAAAAAGGTCATTCAGAGGCCAGGAACCGGACGCATAACTTTTAGCAGTGAAAACATTTTGGAGACGGTGTCTTGATAGTGATGACGAGGTGGATATAGCTAAGGAGAGGGTTCCTTTTTGGGTAAGTCAGTAGTCAATACCGGTTATACCTATCTTTTTGGGGTGTAGTGAGAAAGCTAACACCAAAAATCAGAATACTATCAAGAATGAAAAGGTAATACCTAGATTAATCTAATGCTGGTATACGGAGTAATGCGAAACCTATGAGCTTATGAAACTGCGGACGATTCTGTGCATCAGAAGTGAATGGTAATTCACAGATGCGAAATTTGTGAAAATGCCATAGAAGCAACGGTGTTCTTGGGATTATTCAGAATTAAATCATTATGAGTGAAAGTAGTAATAGCATCTATCCAACTTAGATGTGCCATACTTCTGATTTATGGTTCTGGACTGCCATTTGAAGAACTTTTGGAGGAATTGAGTGGAAGTGAAAAATTAGGTTATCTATAACAGATGAATAAGGCTGCTTAAAGAACTAAATTACCTCCAAGGCAGCACCACCATCAAAACAATTAAAAATGAATTTAGTGACACTTTCATAACATAAACAAACCACGTGTACGTGAGGTAGAGTGCAGACTAATCGTAGGCTTACCAGATTGCATAGGAACAAAGCCAGAGGCTAACAGCTGACTATCTTATTCCCCCCATCTAAATTATAATTGTAAGACAATCTAGAGCGTTGCGTATCATTAGAGGGATCAATTTAGGCATTGAAAAGATATTGGAGCCATACCTTAGACCATTCGTAAGATCCTCAAGCAGAGTAGAGGACTAAAAGCCGATAAGTTTCAATTGTAAGAGACCCCATGGCATAAAACTTGGGTGAGGAAGTTGTTCAGCTGCGAACAAATTAAATGTCGAATTTCCTTCCAAGAAAGCTAGGACAATGAAAAGTGAATACTAAGACTGGAAAAATTTCAAACTCAAAACAACACAAGGTATGAGATGCGTCCCAGCAGTGTTCTAAAATGAAAAATTTTTGCACTGAAATCATGAAGAAGAGCTAAACCTAGCCTAATGATAATTTAGTTTAAAAAAGTAGGCAAAAACCTAATATCATTACTCAATCCAGTTTCAAAGATTTAAAAAAGTGACAAACGCTTCCACTAGCAAAAAAAGTAATAAAACGACGCTTCATAAATTGCTCCCAAAAATTCGTAAAAAGCAGGAAATTTTACTAGACTAGAGCAACTGAGCTATAGAAAACCCCTTATCAAGCATCCGTTGTGCACCATGTACTTGAAATGTGAATGAAACAAAGTGTGGGAATAAAAAAGTGCTCAGTGGTTGAAAATCATGAAATAAGGGTTAGACTTTTAAAATCCAGAGCGTGCAAAACAGTTCCGAAAACGGGAATTTTCAAAGCAGAAATAACAAATACGGCTGATAAACCAGTAAAAATGCAGTGATTTAAGCAATACACAGTTACCGGGCGTATATACATATGTATACATGTATGCAAAAGGAATTTTGTTAAAGGAGAATTTG